>NC_139349.1:109107628-109615128 GCF_055883805.1 Amblyomma maculatum | reverse complement strand
TTCTCATGCGATGTTGCATCACGCTGCAGAAGTACAGCGCCAAGACCGTGACCACTGCCATTGGTGTGCAGGATAGTTGGAGCGCTGTCACTGAAGTGGCCAAGAACAGGATCTGATGTGAGGGCGTGCTTGAGGTCATTAAAAGCAGTTTCGCACTGCTCAGTCCACACGAAAGGGCTGCGTGCTTTTAGTAGCTCATGAAGTGGTGCAGCAATAGTTGCAAAATGCCTTATAAAACGCCGGAAATAGGACGCGAGGCCGAGGAAACTGCGCAAATCTGTAGTCCGTTGTGGACGAGCAAAGTTCAAGACCGCGATTATTTTTTCAGGATCTGGGCGAATGCCGTCATGGCTGACCAGATGTCCCAATATTCTAATTTCCTTCTGTGCAAAGTGGCACTTCTTGGTGTTGAGCTGAAGGCCTGCCGAAGCGAGACAGGTGAGGACTTCATTCAGGCGCGTGAGATGGTCATTAAAGGTTGCCGAAAAGATAACAATGTCGTCCAAGTAACACAAACAGGTTCTCCATTTTAGAGCACGAAGTACAGTATCGATCATTCTTTCAAATGTCGCTGGTGCGTTACAAAGTCCGAAAGGCATAACATTAAATTCGTAAAGGCCATCGGGTGTTGCGAAAGCGGTTTTTTCTTTGTCGTCCTCGTGCATAGGTATTTGCCAATAACCTGAGCGAAGGTCCAAGGTCGAGAAATATTCGGAGCCATGGAGGGAGTCAAGGGCGTCATCAATTCGCGGCATCGGATATACATCTTTGCGGGTAATTTTGTTGAGTGCGCGGTAATCAACACAAAAGCGTACCGAGCCGTCCTTTTTTTTAACTAGCACTACTGGGGAGGACCATGGGCTTGTTGAAGGACGAATTATATTGCGATGGAGCATGTCATTTACATTTTCTTCAATTACTTTTCGTTCAGAGAGGGAAACCCGATAAGGCCGTCGGCGAATGATAGAGTTACCTTCAGTAATGATGCGATGGTGCGCAACACTAGTCCGTCCCAGAGGTGTGGAAGTGGCATCAAAAATGGCTTGGTGGTGTCGAAGCAATGTCAGCAGTTCTTGGCGTTGGTTCGGTGGGAGTTTAGGATTAATAGTCCTTGCGAGAACAGAAAGAGAGACGTCTGACGAAACACGTTGCTGAGGCGGAGGGGCGGTGAGCACCATCAGGGAAAAAGGTTGAACATCCACCATACAATTCAGAGAAGTTCCTTTTGGGAGCACGAGGGATTCACGTGAAGTGTTAGGGGCCACTACTGTCGCTGAGCCGTTGTGGAACCGGACAAGACTTGACGGGAAGGCGATGCCGCGTGGAAGATGACTATATGATGGTGCGATGAGTACGTCCCCGTCAGTGATGTGGTCAGAAACAACAGTAAGCAGTTTTCGCACTGAGGAGGCAAAGCAGTATCAGCGACGGCAACGAGGGGATGATGTCGTTCAGAAAAGTCAGATGAAAAATCGCTGTCTGCAATATGGATAACACGGTCACCACAAGAAATTAACGCTGAAGCGGTTGACAAAAAATCCCATCCGAAAATCATGAGATGCGCACAAGGTGAGAGCACAGCAAACTGCACATGATGACGGATGCCGTCGATAACAACTCGTACGGTGCACTTCGCTGAAGGGCGCAAAGGGACGTCATTGGCTCCACGGAGTTCAGGCCCACCATATGGGGTTGTCACTTTTCGCAAACGGTAGCACAAATAAGCGTGAATGACAGAAATTGCAGCCCCTGTATCAATCAAAGCTTCAACCGGTAAACCTTCAGCGATAACAGCAATCACGTTATACGGGCGATCAGGAGGACTTTTAGTAAGTTCGCAGAGTGCAGTTTGACCTCCGGAAACTGCAACACTTAGTTTTCCGGATGGCGGACAGGGAGAACGGTTGCGGGGCGGAGTGGGGAAACTGAGCGGCGGTATGGGGATGTGGACCGGCGTCGGGATACATGGTTCCCACGAGGCTCAGAGGAAGATACTGGAGGTGGGGAGGATCGTCGAGGTGGGCTTGGAATAGACCGGCGTTGATAATATGAGGTTGAAGGAATGTCGCATTCGAAGGTGTCGTAATCACGGCGCTCGTTCTGAAGGCGGCGACGACAGAAGCGGGATATATGTCCTCTAATACCACAGTAATAGCAGACTGGTCGGGGGGGACGCCAACGTGCGTAATTGGGTTGTGTAGGTTGAGCCATCGCCATTGCATTGACGTGATTGTATGTTGGTGCTGGTTGGGGCGGGGGAACCAAAGAAGGGGGGGATGCAGCGACGTGCGCGTAGGTCGGCGCTGGGCAGATTGCAGAAGGTTCGGATTTCACAGGGCGGCTGATGGCAGCTAACTCTTCTTTAATCATGTTACGGAGAATGGTGTCATTAGGAGGTGCGGAAGAAAGATCGCAGCCATGTCGACAGTAAGGATTGAGGGCTTGAAGCTCCTCGCGGATGATTGCTCGAATCATTGCCCGCAGATCAAGGTCAGCAGAGGTCGGACCAGTTGCGAAGCCGGGCTGTAATCGAGAGGAATGCAGCTGGTCGAGGCGTTGACAGGTCGTAATAATTGAATCAACACTTGAAGGATTCTGGGCAACTAAGGTGTGATATGCCATAGCATTGATCCCTTTTAAGACGTGGTGCACACGTTCAGGTTCCGTCATGGTGGGACTAATGCGCCGACAAAGTGCAAGAACAGCCTCTATGTAAGACGCATATGATTCATCGGGACCTTGACGGCGGGAAGCGAGCTTGTTTCTCGCGATCTCAGTCCGAACTGCCGGGTCGGCGAAGTATTGGCGGAATTGCTGTTTGAAAGTGGTCCAGTTAGTAGTGTGGGGTTCGCGATTAATGAACCAGTTTCTGGCGACCTCAATTAGATAGAACGAAACGTTGAGGAATTTTAAAGGATCGTCCCACCGGTTATAGGCACTGCAGCGTTCATATGTGTCAAGCCAGTCATCCACGTCTTCGTCACGACGACCAGCGAACAGCGGTGGGTCGCGTTGACGTGTGGGCAGAGTCGGAGGCATCGGTGCAGCTGAGGTAGAGGGTCCGGCCGGGTCGGGATTGCTCTCGGTGGACATGATTATGGTGGTAGTTGCCAAACGGCGACCGGAACGTAGCTCCAGCGAGAGGCAGCAAGGGGATCGAATTCGACCTCCACCACTTGTGAAAGAAGGCTAGGTTGAGACGGCAAGGTCGTGACGGCAAGGCCAGCGATGCCTTGTCTAGCGTTTTAATCCGGTGACAAAACCCAGGCGCGTGCCGGAGCCGGCGCCGCGGGACGATGATGATGGTATGTACAAATGAAAGAGGAAGATCATGGCATGTACAAATTAAAGAACATATATATATATATACATATTGTCTTATATACATATACATATATATAAGAACATATATATATATATATATATATATATATATATATATATATATATATATATATATATATATATATATTGCCCTTGAAATGAGAATTGAGTTGAAGTTTGCGTCTCTGTAGTGTTGTACTGTTCCCGAATAAAAACATACTAAAACGCCACTATTCCATGACTGAGGAATTGAGTACCCAGCCACCCAGCCCTCTCGACTTGAGCTGCCTGAACGCTTTTCTTTTGTTGCTGTGTGGACTTTCAAAGGTTTTTGCTGCTCCCCAGCAGTGTCAAGGCAGAGAAGGGGAGGGATTTTGTCCCCGTCCTGCGCAGCATGGGCTGCCCCATTGAACTCCCCTCTTCACCCCACCGCACCACTACTTCGAACAATACGCGCCCCGACAATTGGACAAGAGCCTTTCCTCTCTTGCCTATACTTCGTCTCACAAGATGTTTGCAGCACAGCGAAAGGCAGAGGCACCCCAGCCGGTCCAACCAGGATCACGCGTACAATAGGCAATTGTGCTTCTAAGCGCCTCTCGCCCCCCCCCCCCCCCTCCCCAAATTGGCGGAGCAGTTCAGTTCAGGCGTTCAGTCGTGTCCGACTCTTCGTGACCCTATGGACCATGTGACGCCACGCTTTCCGGTCTCTCACTATCTTCTTAACATCACATAGCTTCATCTGCAATGCCTCGAGAATGCCATCTAACCATCGCGTTCGCTGCCTACCCCTTCTCCGGCGACCCTCAACCTTTCCCACCATCAAATCTTTCTCCAGCGACTCCTCTCTTCTCATAAGATGACCAAAGTAGCTGAGCTTTAACTTTAGAATTTGACCCTCCAATGAGCAGTCAGGGTTTATGGTCGACAATATCGACTGATTTGATCTTCTGGCAGTCCAAGGAACTCTTAAGAGTCTTCGCCAGCACCACAATTCAAACGCGTCAATTCTTCGGCGGTCAGCCTTTTTCACAGTCCAACTCTCGCATCCATACATCACAACTGGAAAGACCATAGCACGGGTTATACGGATCTTGGTTGGCAGACTAATGTCTCTGCTCTTTACTAGGCGGTCAAGGCTAACCATTGCTCTCTTTCCCAGAAGCAGGCGTCTCCTAATTTCATGGCTGCAGTCTCCTTCCGAGGTAATCTTGGCGCCCAAGAACAGAAAATCTGTCACAGCTTCCACTTCTTGTCCATTGATGCTCCAGGACTTGATAGGGCAAGACGCCATGATCTTCGTCTTTTTAATGTTCAGTTTAAGCCCAAACTTCTCACTCTCTTCTTGTACGCGCATCAGAAGTCTCTTGAGTTCCACTTCACTTTCTGCCATTAAAGTGGTATCATCCGCATATCTAAGGTTGTTGATACGTTTTCCAGCAATCTTCACTCCAGCTGAAGACTCGTCCATACCGGCCTTCCTCATGATGCACTCTGCGTATAGGTTAAATAGGCAGGGCGACAGTATGCAGCCTTGCCTCACCCCTTTCTCAATCGGAAACCAATCAGTAAGACCATGCCCAGTTCTGACTGTGGCCTCTTGCCCTTCATAAAGGTTCCTGAGGAGACAGATGAGGTGAATTGGAACTCCCATCTCTTGGAGAGCTTGCCACAATCTGCTGTGATCTACGCAGTCAAACGCTTTCGCATAATCAATAAAGCAGAAGTAAAGGGGTTTCTGGAACTCTCTTGCTGTTTCCATGATCCAGCGAAGGTTGGCAATTTGGTCTCTAGTTCCTCTGCCCTTGCGAAACCCAGCTTGCACGTCCGGAAGCTCCCGATCCACATACTGCTGCAGCCTACCTTGCAGGATTTTTAACATCACCTTGCTAGCATGCGAAATAAGCGCGATCGTGCGGTAGTTGGAACAATCTTTGGCACTGCCTTTCTTTGGAATGGGGATGTAAACTGACCTCCTTCAATCCTGTGGCCACTGCAGGGTTGTCCAAATCTTTTGACATAATGTATGCAGTGTGTTAACAGCGTCGTGGTTGAGGCTTTGAAGCAACTCAGCTGGAATACCATCAATTCCGCTAGCTTTGTTCTTAGCAAGGCTGGCTAAGGCCCATTCAACTTCACTCTTCAGGATGCCCGGCTCGAGATCAGTAATCACAACCGTCCTATGTTGGGTTTGCACATCCGGGTCCTTCTTGTACAGTTCTTCTGTGTATTCCTGCCACCTCTTCTTTATCTCTGAGGCTTCAGTGAGGTCCTTGCCTCGTTTGTCCTTTATCACGCCCAGCTTAGCACAGAAGCTTCCTTTCATATCTTTGATTGTCTTATACAGAGCTCTTGTGTTCCTTAATTGGCTGTTGTCCTCAACTGCTTGACACTGTATGTTCAGGAAGGCATTCTTATCTCTCCTTGCTATTTTCTGAAAATCCGCATTGAGAACCTTGTATCTTTCTCTTTCCCCCATACCTTTTGCCATCCTCCTTTCCTCAGCTATTTGCAAAGCCTCTTCAGATAACCAGTTTGCTTTTTTGTATTTCTTTTGCTTTGGAACTACCTTAGTAGCAACTTCTTGTATTATATTACGAACATCAGTCCACATCTCTTCGGGCTCTTTGTCTTCTAGATCTAATTCTTGAAATCGATTCCTCACTTCCACAGCATATTCTAATGGAATCTGATCCAGATCATACCTGAAAGGCCTTCTAGTTTTCTGCGTTTTCCTCAATCGAAGCTTAATTTTGGCAACAAGAAGCCGATGATCGGTGCCACAATCGGCCCCAGGCCTTGTTTTTACTGCTTGTATAGCGCTTCTCCATCTCTGCCGGCAAATAATATAATCAATCTGATTCCTGTACAGACCGTCCGGTGAAATCCATGTGTACAGGCGCCTCTTGTGCTGTTGAAAATGAGTATTCGCTATGGTCAGGTTGTTTTCTTGACAGAACTCTACTAGCCTCTGCCCAGCTTCATTTGGCTCACCAAGACCGAACTTGCCTGTAATTCCGGATATTTCTTCACTCCCGACCTTAGCATTCCAGTCGCCTATGAGAAAAACGACGTCTGATGATGGGGTGCGGTCTAAAAGGCATTGTAGGTCCGCATAAAATCTCTCAACGTCAGCTTCTTCAGCAGCAGTGGTCGGTGCATAGACTTGGATAACTGTTATGTTGAAAGGGTGACCTTGGATCCGAAGTGAAATCATTCGGTCGTTTTTGGGGTTGCACCCTAGCACTGCTTTGCCCATTCTTCTGTTTACTATGAGAGCGACCCCATTCCTTCTCTTGGATTCGTGCCCACAATAAAAGACATATTGGTCGCCGGAGTTAAATTCTCCCATTCCGGTCCACTTGAGCTCGCTGATACCCAAGATATCAATGTTCAATCTGTCCATTTCTCGCTTGACGATATCCAGTTTACCTTGCGTCATAGATCTTACATTCCATGTTGCTATGTGATATATCTCCTTGCGACATCGGACTTTCCGGTCGCTTCCCGACACATCCACAACTGAGCGTCCTTTTGGCTTTAGCCCAGCCGCTTCATTCGTCCTGGAGCTACTAGGAATTGCCCTTTGTTCATCCCCAGTAACATGTGGGACGCCTTCCAACCTGAGGGGCTCATCTTCATGCGCCATATCGATAATGGTATTGTGACTGGCCATAGGGTTTTCTTGGCAGGAAATACTGGAGTGGGTTGCCATTACCTTCTCCAGTGAATCACATTTTGTCAGAACTCTCTGCCGTGACCTGTCTATCTTGGGTGGCCCTACACAGCAGAGCTCACGACTTCATCGAGTTTCGCAAGCCCCTCCGCCACGACAAGGCAGTACAATTCTCTATTATAGTGCGCACAGGCTAGAGGCACTTAGGAGCACAATTGAAAGGGCTCCTCTGCCTTTCGCAGTGCTGCAGATATCTTGTGAGACGAAGTACAGTTTCCGCTGTAGAGCCACGAACCCGATTGCTCCTACCCGCCGAGCATGAGAGGGTTGGACTGGACTGCAGTAGGCTAGCTTGACTGAACACAAATAAAACAGGGTGTCAACATGATTGCACAGTGCAATTTTAGTACGAGTGAAAAGGAAAAGCGAATGGCATTATTTCTGCAGGCTTCGTCAATGAACCTTAGTTGAATTCGCGCCTGTCTTGTGTTCTTTTGATCCTCGTCTTTAGGGCTGTGCAATCGAGTGATCATTAGCGAGCTTTAGAATATGGCGACCCATTCCGTAAGTGGGATAGAGTAATAGCGGAGCGTGCGCACTATAATAGAGAATTGTGCTCCTACTGTCACCCGCGCTGTTACCCTGTCCCCCTAAGCGGTAGGGGTACCATATTCTAAACCTCCCTATTGTTGATGCCATAGATATAGTAGGGATCGGAACACTCCTTGACTGGAGTGGAAGCTGTCAGCTCTTGCGGTCACCAGAAATTTGATTTATCAAACGTGATTACAAATATAATAATGTAGCTATAATTAGCTGAACTTCAGTCAACAGTCGCCCTTGTTTATTTATTGTTCGTGCTTGTCCAATCTTGGAAACTAGAGCTGGTAAGTTACAATGTGCAAATAAGTGAATGATTGCCAATTTTTTCCTTTTGAGATGAATCGATATTCCGAAATAGATGTCCACCAAGAGGCTATGTATCGCGCAGGAGGCCGGTATGTATTCATGTTCTCTTCGGCACTGAGGAGACGCATTCACACTAAACTATGTGGGAAATGGGGGAAGGGGAGAGGGGGTTGTAAAGGAATGTTGCCAGAAGAAAGGACCTAACGTGGACAGTTTTGTAGGCGCGTATGGCGGACACTTCCCCACTCCCAATTGGATGCGCCACAGAGTCCTCATTTTATTTATTCGCTCGCGCGTACGTTCGCGCGCGCGTGCGTGCGTGCGTGCGTGTGTGTGCGTGCGCATGTGTGTGTGCATGCGCATGTGTGTGTGTGCGTGTGTGCAATTAAAGGAACACAGTATTTTCAGGCAATTAGAATAAAATTTTAACAATCAATCTCCTAGAAACTTTTTTCTCCTGCAGAATTTCACTCGACACTGAAATCTGATGTGAAAAGTAGCATGCTATGGATGACGCTGACCTGTCCTGCTGCAGCTTCCCGTGATGATGCATGCACTTTCTGAACCAATATATTGGGTGGACTACTGTAGCTTGTAGCCTACTTTATTGTACTCATTTCACAGGGCACACACACGTATACAACAAGTATACTTTAGTGTTGAGCCCGCCTTTCGGCTTCATGAGTTGGTAGTAAATAATTTCGTGATGTGGCACTTGTACATTCACAAATTTGCAACATAATAATCAGAGCCCAATTTTTACCCCATGCAAGAGCGCCCATGCTTACCAAATGTTTTCCTGCAAATGCCAAACGATTAGACGCATCGATCAGATCGCGTTCGGTCAGATTTGGCATGTGCTATAATTTGTGAATTTTTCCATACCAATGCAGTACAGCGGTTTTGCTTCATGTGGTCAAACGGAAGCACGTTCTTTGTATGCTTCGAAATTCTCACACGCTTCTATGTCACTTTTGCTAACATGATCGGATACCTTTCAGAGCACAGGAAGTCGAGTTGCTTCAAAACAAGTTTCAAATATAAAGTTAACAAATTGGGCGTTGAGACGGCGGGTGAGTGGATGCCTGGGTGACACGGTATCTACCTTACTCAAGATAAGGGCCCCATTCTTTTGGAAACGCTCTGCCTGCCGACGGGCTTTTAGAGCGTTAGCTCTGTTGCTCACTAAAGCGAGTGGCGCGTTTTTCTAAGAATCGTAAACAGTGCCATCACCATAGCAACATCGCCGTCTTCACTGTGCCCGGGCAAACTAGACCGAACGCTCCACGCCCCCGGCCACAGCGGCAGAGCGCGGTAGCAGGCGATGCTAGGCAGGTATACCATTATACCAAATGAACGCCGAACCAGCATCCCTGCCGAATGCATCAACGGTTTACCCTAGACGCCGTAATGCTTCGGACAATCCGCGGTGTACCCCCTTCACGAAGCGGAATTAGCTGGGAAGAGGACGGGGCATCATGCACGTATAAAATAAATAAAATAAGCGCAAATAAAAGCATCAAACGGGAAACCAATTCAGTGTTTTCTCTCATAAATATATATATATATATATATATATATATATATATATATATATATATATATATATGTATTGTACTGTGATAGTCAGCACTTCAGCCATCGACATGAACCTGTGCGTTGTGCGACGAAGACAAAGAAGAAGTACGCTGGGCTCGCCGTTGCAAGGTCCTGCTCTCACAGCTCTCCATCTGAGCGTCAATAAACGCCCTACTACAATTGGTGGAGGTGCTGGGTAGTGTACGGCTTCGCAGTTCCAGTTTGGGTGGGATCGTTTCCGGCACCTCCGCCAATCAAAAGATCAAAAGATCAAAGATTTTATTCGTGAAGAGGTCGCACGTCAGATCTCACTCCTTCCCCATTTTCAAGACTCGGGCCGCCTCGTTCCTGAACTGGCTCCATCTTTGGCCCCTGCTATACGCCGTGCCGTGCAAGAACACGTCGCTGATGTCTTGCCGTCCAACCCCGTGGTGCCGCCTGTGACGGCACCTCTCACGTATGCCCAAGTAACGGCTAGGCCACCACCTCCGCCCACGTCTGGCTCCTATGTGCAGGTCCCTGCCTACCGTTCACCGCGTCATGCTGAGCCTTCGTTTCAAGCCCCACCCTCAAGGTTCCGCCCACATCCTATGAAACCTTGGCGTACTACGGACAACCTTCCGATGTGCTATGCCTGCGGTCGGCCGGGCCATGTTGCGCGCCTTTGTCGCCAGCGCCTCCAACCTTCACAGCCTGACATTCGACTTTACCCGTACGATACCGACTCACGCTCGCAAATGATTCCGCCCGGTTCTCAATTTGTCCCACAAGATCGCCAAACCTATACCGCTCGTCGACCACATTCTCCTCGGCGCCGATCGCTTTCTCCAATGCTGCGACGTTCTACCAGCACCATTGAGGGAAACTAACAGTCGCAGTTCCGGGGGCAAGAACTGCGCTTGTTTCGAATTCCTCAAGTCCTCCATGTCGTCCCGCTAATGTTATCAAAGTTTCTGTAGAAGGCGCCACAGTTCTCGCTCTCGTGGATACCGGTGCAGCCGTCTCCGTCATCAGTGAAGCGCTCTGCCGTCGAATTCGCAAAGTGACCACTCCGATTTCCGACTTTTCGCTCCGCACCGCCTCATCACAGCACATTCACCCCTCCGCATCTTGCACAGCCCGTGTGCTCATTCAAGACGTCTTGTACCCCATCGAGTTTATTGTTCTGCCGAACTGCTCGCATGATATCATCCTCGGATACGATTTTCTATCGACTCATCAAGCCGTTATTGACTGTGCTCGTGCGCAAATTGCCTTCGCCCCCCTCTGTGATGCCCCCTTCTGTGATACCCCTCCCCGCACTGCAAAACTTCTCGTCGCCCATGACACCGACATTCCTCCGTTCTCTGCTGCCCTCGTACCACTGTCTTGTGAGTGGGTAACTCCTTTGACTGCGATGTTTACACCTTCCGAAGCCACCTCCCGTCATCCCTGCCTCCTTTTTCCGTTCGCAGTTCTCGAAATTCAAAACGGCAAGAGTGCACTTTACGCCTCAAACCCATTTTCTTGCCCAGCAGTCCTGCTCCGTGGCGAATGCATTGGACGTCTTGAAGAGCTTGATCCCAGTCATATCACCACTCTTGCTGACTCAACCCCCTCCGTCGACGTTAGTCTGTGCTCTTGCGATGTTGCGACCGCTTCGACGCCCTCCGACGTTTTCCAACATGCTATTGATGCTGATCTTCCACTTGCGCAACGTGATCAACTTGTCGCCCTCTTGCAGAACTTCGCTTCTTCATTCGACTTTCCTCAAACTGACTTGGGCCGCACGTCTGTCGTAGAGCACACCATCGACACCGGTAAAACTGCACCTTTGCGTCAGCGCCCCTATCGCGTGTCGGCTTCGGAGCGCCAAGTAATTGCTGATCATGTGGACGACATGCTCCGTCGTGGTGTCATTCGGCCATCCCACAGTCCCTGGGCGTCTCCAGTTGTGTTGGTACCTAAGAAAGATGGCTCCTTCCGGTTTTGTGTCGACTACCGCCGGCTCAACAAGATCACGCGCAAGGACGTCTATCCTCTGCCACGTATCGATGACGCAATAGACTGCTTGCAGGGCGCCGAGTTCTTCTCCTCGTTGGATTTACGATCTGGCTACTGGCAGGTGCCAATGGCTGACGCTGACCGCTCTAAAACTGCCTTCATCACACCAGATGGATTATATGAATTCAACGTCATGCCCTTTGGGCTTTGCAACGCCCCGGCCACATTTGAACGCCTCATGGACACTGTGCTTCGTGGATTCAAGTGGCGAACCTGTCTTTGCTATCTCGATGATATCGTAGTCTTTTCTACCGATTTTCAATCCCACCTGCTCCGACTGAAGGACGTTCTCACTTGTCTCGCTACCGCCGGCCTCCAACTGAATCTGAAGAAGTGCCGCTTTGCTGCTCGCCGACTAACAATTCTAGGTCATGTCGTTTCTAAGGATGGCATTCTTCCCGATCCCACCAAACTTCGTGCAGTTGCCGAATTCCCACGCCCAAAATCACTGAAGCAGCTACGAAGTTTCATCGGCCTGTGCTCCTACTTTCGCCGCTTCATCTTAAATTTCGCCTCTATTATTGCTCCTCTCATCCAGCTCCTCTCCGGCAGCTCCGACCTCTGCGCATGGACACCTGCTTGTGATGACGCCTTCAACACTTTACGCCGTCTTTTAGTTTCGCCTCCCATCCTCCGCCACTTCGACCCGAATGCGCCAACTGAGATTCACACTGACGCTAGCGGTATTGGGATAGGCGCCGTTCTCACCCAACGCAAACCTGGTATCCGAGACTATGTGGTGGCGTACGCAAGCCGCACCTTGACCAAGGCAGAGTCCAATTATTCTGTTACGGAAAGAGAATGCTTGGCCATTATTTGGGCCATCGGAAAATTCCGTCCGTATGTCTATGGCCGACCATTTTATGTGGTCACTGATCATCACGCTCTGTGCTGGCTGGCGTCCCTCAAGGACCCGTCCGGCCGCCTTGCTCGCTGGGCTCTTCGCCTCCAAGAGTATGACATTCGTGTCATATATCGCTCAGGCCTCAAGCATACTGACGCAGACGCTCTTTCGCGCTCACCGCTGCCTCCCTCTTCGTTGTCTGATGAGATTTGCGCCTACGATTTGTCTTCGCTTGCCACTATCGACATGGCCACGGAACAGCGGCGCGACCCGTGGATATCTACACTTCTGGACTTTCTTTCAAGTCACTCTCCAGGTCGTTTGTCTCGGGCACTTGCTCGCCAAGCTCACCATTTTTCAATTCGTGACGGGCTGCTCTATCGCCGCAATTATCTTCACGACGGAAGGAAGTGGCTTTTAGTCATCCCCCGTCATCTCCGCGCCGAAATTTGTGCTGCTTTCCATACTGATCCCCAGTGCGCCCACGGCGGAGTGTTGAAAACCTACACTCGCTTGCGTCTACGCTTCTTCTGGCGTGGAATGTACCGCTTTGTCCGCCATTTTGTCCGCTCTTGCCAGTCTTGCCAACGCCGAAAAACTCCTCTCAAGTCCCCTGCTTCGTTGCAGCCGTTGCCATGTCCTGCCCGTCCGTTTGATCGTGTCGGCATAGATCTATACGGTCCCCTTCCTACAACTTCAGCTGGCAACCGCTGGATTATCGTGGCAGTGGATCATCTAACCCGCTACACTGAGACATCATCATTGCCCTCTGCTTCCGCACGCGACGTGGCTGCCTTTATTCTGAAAAACCTGGTTCTTCGCCATGGTGCCCCTCGCGAACTGCTCAGCGACCGCGGACGCGTTTTCTTATCAGACGCTCTTGAGGCTCTCCTGAAAGAATGCCGCATCATACACCGCACCGCTACCTCGTACCACCCTCAGACGAATGGACTGACAGAACGTTTTAACCGCACTCTCGGTGACATGCTGGCTATGTACGTGAACACCGACCATTCCAATTGGGACCAAGTTCTACCGTTTGTTACTTACGCATATAACACCGCGACACAGGCCACTACTGGATTCTCTCCTTTCTTTCTCCTTTACGGGCGCGAGCCGCCCTGTACTATGGACACACTTTTTCCCTACCGCCCTGACGTTTCCGAATCTTCCCCGCTATCCGATGCCGTCACGTATGCAGAAGAATGCCGTCAGCTCGCCCGCTCTCTCACAACAGAAAATCAGTGGCAACAAAAATACCTCCGTGATACCGGCGAAGCTTCGTCATATCTCCCGAACACACTGGTGTGGCTCTGGGTGCCCTCCACAACCCCTGGCCTTTCAAAGAAGTTTCTTGCTCGCTACCACGGGCCATATAGGGTCCTCCAGCAAACATCTGCAGTCAACTACGTGGTTGAGCCCGTCACGCCCTCTGCGGACTTGCGTCGCCGTGGTCGTGAAACAGTTCACGTGAACCGATTGAAGCCATTCTATGACCCCGCTGTGCTTTCCGCGCCATAAGTCGCCAGGATGGCTCCTTTTTTTTTACCCGGGGGGAAAATGTACTGTGATAGTCAGCACTTCAGCCATCGACATGAACCTGTGCGTTGTGCGACGAAGACAAAGAAGAAGTACGCTGGGCTCGCCGTTGCAAGGTCCTGCTCTCACAGCTCTCCATCTGAGCGTCAATAAACGCCCTACTACAATATATATATATATATATATATATATATATATATATATATATATATATATATATATATATATATATATATATATATCTATATATATATATATCTATATATATATATATATATATATATATATATATATATATATATATATATATATATATATATATTGAAATGTGGATTTAATAGATGGCCTGAACGTCTAGCGCTGGCAGTAACTCGGGCACAGAGGGATCGGAATACCAGCCGCAGGGAACAGCTTCAGCGCGAGAGAGATGGGCGCCGGAGACCAGCGATGGTGGCGATGGTGATGCCGCAGGGTTGTTTCTTCTTCGTCTTCTTTACATTTCCCCCGCGTGAAGAAGTCGCCATCCTGGCGACTCACGGGGAAGGGACAACCAGAGGGTTGTAATACGGCTTGAGGCGGCTAACATGGACAACCTCACGGCCGCGGCGGCGGTGGTCGGAAGAAGGGGTGACTGGCTCGATGATGTAATTAGCAGGGGATGTGCGTTCCAAGACGCGATAAGGTCCGTGGTACTTCGTTTCTAGTTTGCTGGTGGCAGGAACGCATAGCCAAACGAAGCTGTCGGCCAGGAACGTCGGAGCAGGGGTATCGCTATCATGCTGATCTTTGCGATAGCCTTGAGTGTTGGAGGTAAACGTGCGAGCTAGCTGACGGCAGTCCTCAGCCTTCTGTACAATATCGGACAAAGCACTGTACTCAGAGGCATCTGGATGGTATGGCAAAATTGTGTCCAGAGTACAAGATGGTTCACGGCCGTATAAGAGAAAGAAGGGCGAAAAACCAGTTGTTGCCTGGGTGGCAGTGTTGTACGCGAATGTTACGAATGGCAGTACCTGGTCCCAGTTGGAGCTCCCAGATTCAGATGTAACACACATTGCGAGCATGTCCCCAAGCGTACAGTTGAAACGCTCCGTGAGGCCGTTGGTTTGCGGGTGGTACGCGGCTGTAGTCCGATGTATCGATTTGCAAGCCGACAGAAGCTCTTGGACTACTTCGGAAAGAAAGGCACGACCTCTATCGCTCAGTAGTTCGCGAGGGGCGCCGTGTCGAAGAATGAAGTGGTGCAGGAGAAAATGGGCTACCTCTCGGGCTGTCGCCGCGGGAAGTGCAGCAGTCTCCGCACAACGGGTCAGGTGGTCGACGGCGGAGATGACCCATCGATTACCAGCGGCACTGCATGGTAGCGGACCATAGAGGTCGATTCCCACACGATCAAACGGGCGAGCTGGACACGGTGAAGGCTGGAGAGGGCCAGCGGGGTGGCGAGAAATCTTGCGTTGTTGACAGGCGGTACAAGAGCGAATGTAACGACGTACGAAATTGTACATTCCCCGCCAGTAATACCTCTGACGAATTCGATCATAGGTTTTTAGGAGGCCGGCATGAGCGCTTTATGGGTCAGTGTGATGGTGGGCACAAACCTCGGAGCGGAGGTGGCGCGGAATGTCAAGAAGCCATTTTCTGCCATCTGAGTTGTAGTTCTTGCGGTAGAGCAGGCCGTCCCGAATGGTAAAATGGGAGGCCTGTCGGCGGAGTGCCCGAGGATGCATAGCCGCGGAAGGAGTGCCAAGGACATCTAGCAGGTTAGAAACCCAAGGATCTTGTCGTTGCTCGAAAGGCATATCCTCAATGGTGAGTGCTGACAAAGAGGCTTCAGGAGGGGATGATGAGTTAGGCGAACGCACCGGTGACCGAGAAAGAGCATCGGCGTCAGAGTTCTTGCGGCCAGAGCGGTACACAACACGGATGTCGTATTCCTGAAGCCTGAGAGCCCAGCGCCCGAGACGGCCAGACGGATCCTTGAGAGACGCGAGCCAGCAGAGCGCGTGGTGATCTGTAACTACATCGAAAGAGTGGCCATATAAGTAAGGGCGGAACTTCGTTATAGCCCACACGATTGCTAAGCACTCCTTTTCGGTAACGGAGTAGTTGGTCTCGGCTTTGGTAAGAGCACGGCTTGCGTAGGCGACAACGTATTCGGAGAAGCCAGGCTTGCGCTGGGCGAGGACGGCGCCGAGGCCGACACCACTGGCATCGGTGTGAAGTTCTGTACGTGCAGTAGGGTCGTAATGGCGAAGGATTGGCGGTGACGTCAGAACATTGCGCAGCGTCGCGAATGCATCATCGCAGGCTGGCGACCAAGAGGGGAGGTTAGGGGCGCCTTTCAAGAGCTGTGTAAGGGGGGCTATGATGGTCGCGAAATTGCGAACAAAACGACGAAAGTACGAGCAGAGGCCCACGAAGCTTCGCAGTTGTTTCAAAGTGGTCGGTTTCGGAAAGTCAGCAACGGCGCGGAGCTTCTCAGGATCAGGCAGAACTCCATCTTTGCACACATGTCCGAGTATTGCGAGCTGGCGGGCACCGAAGCGGCACTTTTTGAGGTTCAGTTGAAGACCGGCGCGGGTTAGGCAGGTGAAGACCTGGCGAAGTCGAGTCAGGTGGGTCGGGAAGTCTGTTGAAAAGACGACGATATCATAGAGGTAGCATAAACAGATGTTCCATTTCAGGCCGCGCAGTACAGTGTCCATCATTCTTTCAAATGTGGCTGGGGCGTTACAGAGTCCGAACGGCATAACACTAAATTCGTATAGTCAGTCTGGAGTAATAAAGGCGGTCTTAGCGCGATGCTCCTCTGCCATGGGCACCTGCCAATATCCAGAGCGCAAATCGAGTGAGGAAAAGAATTCTGCGCCTTGCAAGCAGTCTAGAGCATCGTCGATTCTTGGCAGGGGATACACATCACGACGAGTAATTTTGTTTAGGCGACGATAATCAATACAAAATCGTATGGATCCATCCTTCTTCTTAACTAGGACCACAGGAGACGACCATGGACTACAGGATTCTCTAATTACTCCGCGTTGCAGCATGTCATCGACTTGTTGGGCAATAACACGGCGCTCAGTCGGGGACACCCGATACGGCCGCTGACGGAGAGGTGGGTGAGCGCCAGTGTCAATGAGGTGAGTAACGGTCGTCGTGCGGCCCAAGGAAGATTGCGGGATGTCGAAGGAGGAGCGGAATTGGTGTAGAAGGTCAAGAAGTTGTTCTCGGTGGCGCGGCTCTAGAGCGCTGTCCACAGAATGGTCAAAAAGATCCCGCTGTAGCGGATCTGAAGCCACACGAGTTGGAGTCAAGGCGTCAACTTGGCAAACAGGGAATGACAAATTATCAAAGGCGAACAAAAGGTCCACGGGCTCGATGCGGCCGAGGCACTCTCCTTCGATCAACATAGCGGGAGACGCAAGAGGATTGGCTACCAGAAGTGTGCTAGCGCCGTTGTTCATGTCAAGGACGGCAAACGGCAGCGGTAAGTGGCGGCGGCGGCAAACAACGTTAGAGGGCACAAAGAGGACTGTCGCGGCGGTGGTAAAAGAGGCAGTGAGGGGAACCAGAACAGCGCTAACGGGTGGGATGGTTGTGTCATGAGCTACGAGGAGTTTGGCCGCAAAACGAGGACGCGGCTCGTGGAGCAGGGCATCAGACGGTGCATCACTCGATTCAATGAGCTCTACTTGAGGACTGGCGCAGTCAATGATAGCATGATGCTTGGAGAGGAAATCCCAGCCGAGAATGACGTCATGAGAACATGTGGGGAGGACGACGAATTCGATGATGTACAAGGCTGCAGCAATGACGACGCGAACAGTGCAGACAGCTGTCGGCTGTATACTGTGAGCGGATGCGGTACGAAGCGATAGTCCCTCGAGGGGCGTAGTCACTTTTCGGAGGGAGCGGCAGAGTTTTTGGCTGATAACTGATACAGCGGCACCGGTGTCGACGAGCGCAAGAGTATAAACACCTTCAACGATGACAGCAGTAACATTCGCGGGATTAAGACGAGGACTGAAATTCTGTCGAATACGCAGTTCGTGCCTCGCGAACTGCGGCGGTTAGTTTTCCGGCTGAGTAGCGGGTCGTCGGCGCATTGGCGAAATGGAGCGGCGACGTGGTGATGGCGAACGACGAGGCAGGAAGTCCGGAGGATCGGGGGATGCTGTTGGAGGACCCGATGGAACGGGGAACTGAGGGGTCAAATAAGGTGGCGCAGACCGTGCAGCAAAGGCCATATTTATTCGGCGCCGGCAGTAGCGTGTAGTGTGTCCAGGGATGCCGCAGTGGTAGCAAATAGGCCTGTTGTCTGAAGTGCGCCATGGAGATCGTGTCTGAAGCAAGGGGGGAGCGAAAGCTGTTGGTGCCGACCGCATGGGGGGCGAAGCATAGGCATATGCTGGCTCAGGGGGTGAACTTGAAGTGACTTCGGCATACGTACGACGCAATACTTGAGGAGGAGCCGGCGCGAATGCTGGAGCGTAGCTCAGTGGCGCAACGCCGGACGATGACAATGTGGGCGTGGGGAACGGCATTGAGGGTGCGACCGGAGCTGATTGAGGGACAGGATTAGGGACGACTTCAGACACATGCTGCTGGATTGCACTGCGAAGCTCCGGAACAAGGCCAGTTGGTGTCGACTCCTTAATATATTGCTGCAGAGACAGTTGTCGCGCGACCTCCTGACGTACAAAAGCCTTGATGTCTTCAGAGAGGCTAGATGACTCCCTCTCCGCGGCAAGTTCAGCAAGTGATGCTTGAGACTGGCGAATCAAAACACGCTCCTTGCGGAGTTCGTCGTAGCTTTGACAGAGGTCGTATATTTCCTTGACCGTAGTGGGGCTTTTGGCGACGAGCATGTTGAAAGCGCCGTCATTAACTCCTGTGAGGACATTACGTATTTTAACGGCCTCGGTCATGGTCGGGTCAACGCGGCGACACAAATCAACAATGTCCTCAATGTAACTGGTGAACGATTCACCGGGCAGCTGTAGTCGCGATCGAAGACGCTGTTCCGCGCGGAGTTTTCGGACGGTGGGGCGGCCAAAGACATCAGAAAATTTGGTCTTGAAATGCGCCCAGGTGGTAAAGTCGGACTCGTGGTTTCGAAACCACAGATTAGCGACGTCGCTCAAGTAAAAAATGACATTATTAAGCTTACGATTGTCGTCCCAGTTATTGTGGCGGCTCACCCGTTCGTAAGTGGACAGCCAATCGTCGACGTCGTCATCACTGCTTCCACTGAAGGTAGCGGGGTCCCGTTGGCGAAGGGAACCTGTGCATGTGACTGGCGGATGTAGGTGCGATGAAGTAGGCTCCGTCATTGGGGTAGTCAACGTTCTGCTTCGAAGTTCCAGGGTGAGATGGGTACAGGGAACCTCAGCTTGACCTCCACCAAGTGAAATGTGGATTTAATAGATGGCCTGAACGTCTAGCGCTGGCAGTAACTCGGGCACAGAGGGATCGGAATACCAGCCGCAGGGAACAGCTTCAGCGCGAGAGAGATGGGCGCCGGAGACCAGCGATGGTGGCGATGGTGATGCCGCAGGGTTGTTTCTTCTTCGTCTTCTTTACAATATATATATAATATATATATATATATATATATATATATATATATATATATATATATATATATATATATATATATATATATATATATATATATATATATATATATATATATATATAGGGCCAGTGATCAAGTCAAAGTATTTGAAGAAGATATAACGAATGCTTTTTGTCTGGTTTCTCCATTGTGAACAACGAAGCTGTAGGGCTATCGAAACGATAGTACGTTTTCATGAAACTTTGACTTGGTCAGTGAGCCTGTATATTTTTTTATGCCACCACCTGATCAGACTGCATTTCGTCGAACTCTTGATTACAGTGGTTTCTCTCATTTGAGCTAACCTCGACATTCGGTTCAGCAGCGTTAAACCTCATCATTTTTTTTTTAATATTTAGTGAGGGGAATGACGGAAATGCAGTGGCAAAACCCGATTCAACATCACATTTTTGTATTGGAGAAGCTTCACATGGCTGTTTACTACTTGCCCATTCACCGAAAACATCCCCGGCAGCTACTGCGGCGCCTTTACTATCATCACCGGAACGCAACATTCGAAAAAAAAAAAAAAACATGACTGAAACGCTGGTGATTATCTTCGGCTGCCCACTACATCATTTTTTCTCCTTTTCTTTGGAGCCTGCACTGCTTGCGCTATATAGGAACTTCAGTGGGAAGGTTGAAGAGGCATGCTTGTGCATGTTCAGGTTTTCAGGTTGTACTTGGCAGACTGTCGAAACATTTTATCTGTACCAGTAAAGTGGCAGAGGGTACAAGTATTCGTGCAATTTCTCCCAGGGAGACGCTCTTTGAAATTATATTATATTAATTTATGCAGTGTTATAGTTCCGTGCCCTACTATTCATTTTATCGTAGAAAGGGGAAGATATTTTTTCTTCTTGCCACTGAAAAAAAAAAAGAAGTCTAAATTCCACACCCTCACAATATATGCTAACACCGCGAACATCTGAAGATAGCTTTGTGGCAGAGCTAAGACGAGGAATAACCAGCTCCGACAGCGTTCGGGTTCGAACTGTTTTTTTTTTTTTTTCGCTGCTTGTACTGAGACGCTTAGTGCCAAATTCTTCTTTGTCCAGCGCCATGCTGTTGTTTGTGATAAAAGCGCAGCGCGAGGGACGCTACAAGACTACAAAACAAAACCAGAAAAAAATTTTCAAAGGTCTCCGCCACAATTATATCTTGCTGAGTAAGCAGAGTAAGTAGCGCGAGAGCCTTAGCTGGTAACGTTTCGGCACACAAACAGTATGACACACTTAATTCGAGGCGATAAATAAATCTCAAAGCAAGCAGGTGTACATTTGTGAAGGGACCATTTTCAAGTAGCGCTACTGCGCATGCGCGAAGCACCTGAGTGCGCGAAGCACCTGAGTGCGCGAAGCACCTGCACCTCAGTTCGACCCCACCACTCGACCCGACTCGCCAGTGTTTACCTCTCTCGCCCGATGGAAAGGGAAGGGCAGAGGGAAAACGTTGCAGAAGCACAATACCCTCACGTAAATACCCCTCGATTCAGGGTGTTTGTGGCGCCATTCTCGTAATTTTTCTGAACTGCGACATTTTAGTGCATATGAAATTTCATAGATGGCGTTACCTACTACGTTTATCACACGTGGCTCTGTTATTCCACTATTATTTGCTTTTTGTACACTTTGTAGTTGATAATTGTTACCGGTTGAATAAAGGAACGAAAGCCCGAACATTTAAGTTATATTCGCAAGAAACAAACAAGCCATGGAGCATTTCAATCATGCTTAAAATATTTCATGAAGAGCTCGCGCGCTCCAAGTGAACCACGAAAAAATTAGCTGAAATCATACTGACAGTGCACATTTCTCGAGAGTTGTAGAACAAAACCGATGCTTATCCTCTGACAGCGAGGTGTAAAGTTTTTCCACGCGAAATTTCAGCCCAGATAAAAGCTTATTACTTGAACAGTTTAGCATTTACTTTTAGCCATTTTACAAAAAACGCAAAGTTTGATCACAAATAACTTTTACACCAAATGAAGCAGACAGATGATATTTTCAGGAAAAAGCGAACTATGTTCGACCTCCAACTGCGCAAAAAATCTCCGCAGCAGAATGCGTATCTTGAAAGTTATTGTGTGTGTATAATTACCTGTTTTATGCACTTTTCACAGGCGCGTGGCTAATAAACGATGCGATACAGAGTAATAAAAATGCTTAACTTTGTTCACTAACATCTAATCTCAAAACATCTCGAACAGTGTTTTCCTAGGTGCAAAATATTTTGCACAATTTTGCTTTTCCCGAGACAAGTAGAGCTGAAAAGCCGTTTTTTACCTTTGTGTTTTCCTTTACAGCTTAAACATCGTTGCAGCTATTATAAACCAAATGCACCATTAAAAAGGAGAGGGAATAAACTTTGCAAATCTATTAAAGTTACATTTATAAACTTAACTAGTGAGGCGCAGTAGGCGTATGAATATCGCCAAAAATGTCGTCTCTTCACCGCTGGAGTGGGACAGCCATACAAAATCGGCGGGGACAAAATCCGTCCCCTTCTCTGCCTGTACACTGCTGTGGAGCCTCAAAAACCTTTGAAAGTCCACGCAGCAACACAAGAAAAGCGTTCAGGCAATTCAAGCTGGGTTGCTGGGTACTCAATTCCTCAGTCATGGATTAGTGGCCTAGCCTGGTGGCAGAATCTGAACTACTTCCAAGATGGCGACCGTAGAACCGCCACCTTAAGGAACGCGATGCAGCTGCCACCACGATTATCATGAAAGCCTCGTGATTTTCTTCCGTCTTTGGCACATAGTAGGCATGCAATAAGCAAGCTGTCCAAGCTTCCGAGCGACCCTATTGGCCTCGAGATCGAGCAGAGTCGCCACTTTGCGGCTCAGTGGCGAAACCTACTCAGTGTGGAGGCGTTTTCGCGTCGCGTGCCAGCCCGCAGTGATTTACGCGCGCGCATGCGGTGTGTACAGGAGTGTTTTTGTTTGTTTCGCGGTTCCTGTGAGCTTTTGCTTACCTATATACCTCTTGCAAAATAAATACGAACAGTGTATAACCCCACGCTTCATAAAAAATATATACTTGTCCGTATTGAGCATGCCATGCTTGGATAAGGACATCATCCATCGCGGTCTTCGGCGTTTGAGATCCTTTGACATGCAATGTCTCAAACGAAGTGGTATACTGTCGTCACCACCGTGTCAAAGCAAAACAGGTCGTTGCCGTCAATAAAAGTTGATGCAAACGCTCAGAAATCGCATATTCCCGTTTCTGTTTGGAATACCGCAGCTACTAAAACATATGCCACCGCAGACTGCTTCATATAGCAGAAGGCAGTTTTAACAGACCACTCTATGCCTACTATGCCGTCTGTGTGCACGATAGAGCTGTGTGAGTACTCTTTTTGTTTCTTTTGCTTTTAAACATCTGTCGCAGTGTCTCAATGGTAAGGACACTCGACTGCTGATTTCGAGAACGGGGGATTCAATCACAACCATTTCGAAAGGCGTTCCTCTGCTGTGGGATTGACTGCACAATAAAAAAAGATCCCACGTGGTAAATGTGGTGTTAATAATGAAAAAAAAAAAAACGACGCCAATACCAGCCTCTGCCATCATCCGTCATAGCCGATGCCGCTTTCATGCGTTAAACCCGGGCCAATATGCATTTATTTTCTTTTTTGTTGTTGAATTGGCTTCTGTGCGTCCGTAAAAGTTTTAGTAAGCACATTTTGCTTTAGAGAAATGCTCGAATGTTTGGGAAACATATTCCCTGCACCTAATTGTTACCCTAAATATTACATAATACACCTAGATCAATGTACTTTACTGGTAGCCTATTATAATCATTATAATCCCTTTTCGTCCAAGTGCTGTCTTCCGACAAAACTCGTCATTTCTGACAAGGGGAGTAAAACAGCTTCATGCGGGCTTAAATATCGGTGTTTAATTCGGGAATAAATACATTTTTATAGTCGCATGATAACATGACCACCTCAATTTCTTTCGGAATAGTTTTATATCCTGCATCTGTTTTGGAAGCAGCCCTAATATTTTACTTCGCATAAGATTTAGTCACTGCTAAATAATTAGTGATAAAGAAATTTTCAGCCTGTAAAATTGCTTCCCAGAAAATGACAGTGCCCATGCGCAGTTTATAACGATGTCTTCGCAGCGAGTAATTCGTAGCTTGCATTTTAACGTTACTGAAAATTACTCGTTGATTATTGTAAATTCTGTCAAGTGTGTAAAAGTCCTTTCACATTGTGAAATTTATTTTAATTGCAAAACAAAATAATTGCACTGCTAATTTACCGTTATATATTAACATCATACACATCAGAAATCCCTTATACTTTCCTCGGTTTCAGGAAATCATTTACTGTTAGTGGCGCATGCATTGATACACTATCACATTCTATGAAAAAGGCCGCAAAAAGCACCTCGGCAAATTCAATCCACTCAGCGCTGTACACGTGAACAATCAGCTGTCCTGTGCGGCGAGGTTTCCTGTATAGTGTTGGCGTGATCTCATTTTTGGGGAATATTTGTGCGTGGTTGTCTGGGCCAGAGTTGATGCGCACTCAGTCTAAAGCAACTCGCCATGCAGTACGCTGCCAATGCTATATTTAATCTGCTTCTTAATCCTCGAGTCAAGTACGATTAATGAACCATCCTTTCTCGATTCAATCTAAAGTACTGCAGGTCAGAGCACGAACTTTGTATCTGCGTGGGCTTGACACTAAATTCACCAGTCGCACTCGCATGAGACACGCACAAACTGTTTAAAAGTCGATAAGAAAAACAAAGCTGTCATTAGGCAGGCCCAAGAATTAGGCGCGTGAGCGCGGTACAGCGCAAGAAACGTGCAAAGTAAATCTAGAAGACTGGTGGTTGCGTGCTTTGTTTTCTAAAATCCGCTCTTCTTCTGCTGCATAGGCGAAATACTTGGATTTTTTCTGCAATATTGCAGAAATACTGCAGAAGACACGTTTTCATCGCCAACAAACCCGCCGTAAACTCGGAAGCAGACCTACGCAACGTGCGTTTCTGCGAGCGCCGCCGGCTGCCGAACCACACTGCCGGAGTGACGGTGGCGCCACCTCTAGATCGATCTCGCGGCGAATAAGAGTGTCCCTTTTGAAACGGGTTGGTGGCAGTTTCACAATGCAGGGTTTTTTTTTTCTTATATCTTGAGTGTTGCTATTATGCCGTCAAATATTTCGTCACAGTTCACTTCTACATTTATGTCATCTGTCTGCTTTTCAGCCATCAATCTTCCAATTTATTTTCGCCAAATTGCACAGCAGATTCATTCACCTGACCCCTCGTGTCTCTAAACCCTAGAGCCCCAGGTAGAGTGACTGCGCCTGCATCAATATCCGGGTGGATATTATCACATTCGTGTATAAGATGTTCAATTTTTTTATATGCATTTACCACAAAGTGGACATGTGTCATCTTCTTGGTTAAATTTCTTTTTGTAGCTGCGTGTTCTAAGGCACCCGGATCTAGCTTCAAAAATGCCTATTGAGTTATCAAATCAAGTTTCCATCCTGATCTCCCATTTCCAGTTTAGATATATTTCTACATTCCGCTTCTTTTAAATAGAATTGATCCCATTGTTACCATCTTTGTCCTTTCAGTTCAGTTCAGTCATTCAGTCGTGTCCGACTCTTCGTGACCCTATGGACCATGTCACGCCACGCTTTCCGGTCTTTCACCATCTTCCTAACATCACATAACTTCATCTGCAGTGCCTCGAGGATGCCATCTAACCATCGCGTTCGCTGCCTACCCATTCTCCGGCGACCCTCAACCTTTCCCAACATAAAATCTTTCTCCAGCGACTCCTCTCTTCTCATCAGATGACCAAAGTAGCTGAGCTTTAACTTTAGAATTTGACCCTCTAATGAGCAGTCAGGGTTTATGGTCGACAATATCGACTGATTTGATCTTCTGGCAGTCCAAGGAACTCTCAAGAGTCTTCGCCAGCATCACAATTCAAATGCGTCAATTCTTCGGCGGTCAGCCTTTTTCACAGTCCAACTTTCGCATCCATACATCACAACTGGAAAGACCATAGCATGAGTTATACGGATCTTGCCTGGCAGACTAATGTCCCTGCTCTTTACTAGGCGGTCAAGGCTAACCATTGCTCTCTTTCCCAGAAGCAGGCGTCTCCTAATTTCATGGCTGCAGTCTCCTTCCGAGGTAATCTTGGAGCCCAAGAACAGAAAATCTGTCACAGCTTCCACTTCTTGTCCATTGATGCTCCAGGACTTGATAGGGCAAGACGCCATGATCTTCGTCTTTTTAATGTTCAGTTTAAGCCCAAACTTCTCACTCTCTTCTTGCACGCGCATCAGAAGTCTCTTAAGTTCCACTTCACTTTCTGCCATTAAAGTGGTATCATCCGCATATCTAAGGTTGTTGATACGTTTTCCAGCAATCTTCACTCCAGCTGAACACTCGTCCAGACCGGCCTTCCTCATGATGCACTCTGCATATAGGTTAAATAGGCAGGGCGACAGTATGCAGCCTTGCCTCACTCCTTTCTCGATCGGAAACCAATCAGTAAGACCATGCCCAGTTCTGACTGTGGCCTCTTGCCCTTCATACAGGTTCCTGAGGAGACAGATGAGGTGAATTGGAACTCCCATCTCTTGGAGAGCTTGCCACAATCTGCTGTGATCTACGCAGTCAAACGCTTTTGCATAATCAATAAAGCAGAAGTAGATGGGTTTCTGGAACTCTCTTGCTTTTTCCATGATCCAGCGAAGGTTGGCAATTTGGTCTCTAGTTCCTCTGCCCTTGCGAAACCCAGCTTGCACGTCCGGAAGCTCCCGATCCACATACTGCTGCAGCCTACCTTGGAGGATTTTCAACATCACCTTGCTAGCATGCGAAATAAGCGCGATCGTGCGGTAGTTGCAACAATCTTTGGCACTGCCTTTCTTTGGGATGGGGATGTAAACTGACCTCCTCCAATCCTGTGGCCACTGCAGGGTTGTCCAAATCTTCTGACATAATGTATGCAGAATGTTAACAGCGTGATGGTTGAGGTTTTGAAGCAACTCAGCTGGAATGCCATCAATTTCGCTAGCTTTATTCTTAGCAAGGCTGGCTAAGGCCCATTCAACTTCTCTCTTCAGGATGCCCGGCTCGAGATCAGTAATCACAACTGTCTTATGTTGGGTTTGCACTTTCGGGTCCTTCTTGTACAGTTCTTCTGTGTATTCCTGCCACCTCTTCTTTATCTCTGAGACTTCAGTGAGCTCCTTGCCTCGTTTGTCCTTTATCACATCCAACTTAGCACAGAAGCTTCCTTTGATATCTTTGATTGTCTTATACAGAGCTCTTGTGTTCCTTAATTGGCTGTTATCCTCAACTGCTTGGCACTGTATGTTCAGGCACGGCCGCTCGATGGAAGCGCACTGGGGGCGGCCTGCTGCGTCGCGCCGCCGTCAATGGGCAAGCGCGTCCTTGGGGAGTTTACAGTTGCCCCCGCTATTTCTGCTGAGGGCGCCACTGTTCGGGGACACGTCGCCGCCGGGGTCGCCGGCTTTGAGCGCGCGGTTTGCTTCCTTTCAGGACGCGTTCGCCTCGTGTCTGCGTGGTAAACGCAAAATTTTGTGTGCGCGTGTGCAAGCACTTTAACGTTGAGACGGGATGCGTTTGTTTTTAAGGCGAAACCCGTTCTAGGCTCATGGAGCGGAAATCTGTGCGCAGAAGATGGGCTGTAATCTGTGCGTCGCATCTGTGCACTGGTGTGTCTATCGCAAAAGCGGACGTGCAAAGAGGGAGGTTAAGAATGAAAATGGTTGATGGTGATAGGTAATCAATAAAAGTTATAAATAGACATTGATAGAGGTACCTACCTAGACTTTCGTAAGGCGTTTGATTCTATACAACACCATATCTTGTTCAGTAAGCTTGAGGCATATGGTTTTAGAGGCACAGCACAAAGTCTTATACGGAGTTATTTACACTCGAGGGCTCAGTTTATTTCCATACATGGCATTACGTCAGGAAAAGAAAACATTAAATACGGCGTTCCTCAGGGCTCTATACTCGGCCCGTTGTTATTCATACTGTATATAAATGATATAATTAACATTTCAACTGCGGGTGAGGTGTTGCTGTACGCTGACGACACAAGTGTCTTTTTTTCTGGGCAGAGCCTTGAGGAACTTGAGACCACGTCGAACGCATGGCTGAATGACCTTGGTTTATGGGTACATACAAACAAGCTTCAAATAAATACTAGCAAAACAAAATATATGATATTTTCTGCAAAAAACAAGCCCATTCTCAACAATGTGAACCTGTACTATAATGATGCTTTGCTTGAGCGTGTAGATTGTCATACATTCTTAGGTGTTACTTTCCAGTCAAACCTAACATGGTCCCACCATGTGGGAAATGTAAGAATGAAAGTAGCGAGATGTATTGGAATGTTAAGCCGCCTTCGAAATCTTATCCCTGTCAGGCTCAAAAAGCAGCTCTATTTCTCACTAATACACTCTCTCTTTAATTACTGTTGTTTAGTATGGGGTACCGGAATTAAGACTGATAATGACAGACTATTTGCACTGCAGCGGAGGGCCATTAGAGCATTATATAAGGAAAGTTTAGACACCGTAACGTTCATGGCAACACATAATATCCTACCTTTCCACGATATATACAAGCAGAAATTATCTGTGTACGTATTTTCTGAAGTGTCGAGCAATTATAATAGATTTTCTAGTCATTATCTAAATAGGGATACTGGTCACAATTTGCGGAGGACTTTCATTGTTGTAGATAAACCTCGGACTAACTATGCTAAACAGACAATTGATCATCAAATCATGAAACTATGTAATAATTACCCAGACATACTTGATATCGCAAGAATAAGTAGAAGTCTGCCAACTTTCAAATGGAGAATAAAACCTCTTTTCACTTCAATAGAAACCCAAATACATGACTAAAGTAGATGCGAAATCGAAATGTATTGTGCGATTCCTTTACATTGTTCCAGAGTTTCATAACTGTTGTTACATTTCCTTATGTTTTGTTATTGGCACGTGTCTGAATGCGTATTTTGTACTGCGGTGATAGTTTTTAACTCGGTGTTTTTGTTTCATGTGTTTTTGTTTCATATACAGTGAAGATTGTTGTATGTAGTTGCATGTGCATTGCCTGTACTTGTACCCGCTGCTGTTGCGCCCAGTGGGGCCAGGACCTCGTCAGGAGACTAATTACCTCCTTTTGTCCTGCCCCACGGGCAGTATCATGTATTGCCCACACAATCACTGAATAAAATAAAATAAAAATAAATAATGACTAATACTAATGACTAATAATGGGTAATAATGACTAAAATGATTTGTAATGATCAGTATATCAAACTATGGCATGTAATGACCGCAATTGATTAGAAATGAGTACAAGTGCTTAGCGATGTGTGGTAATGAATATAGCTAGGCATGACTCATCATTACTGCTAATTACTAAGAATTAACCAATATGTGAAAAGATGACATGTAATGACCACTGCTGATTCTAAATGAGTAACCTGCTTAGTTATGAGTGGTAAGGGCTACAATGACTACGCAGGCAGACTCATCATGACTGGGAAACGACCAATATATTAAACGACGATTTGAAATGGCGAACTGTGGCAAACGATAAGAGGCAAATGATAAGACAAGGGTAGGCTTTCGCCGTCCTCCGCTTAAGAGACATCTAAGAGACCCTCAAATTTTATCTGCTGAGCTCGCTTCAGGCAAACACAGCAGCGAGGAGTGGAAACGCACTCGCTTCCTCTGAAATGAAAGCGGCGCTGAGGTTAAAAGTCCAGATGCTGAAGCATAATGCCCTATCAGCTGCCATTGAATTTGCTACAAGGAACAGCAGATTGGACTTGTTGGTGATCAATTATAGGTTAACAGTACAAACAACGTGACGGGAACACAGGAGAAGAGGACGGCACAACCGCGCTAGTTGTGTCGTCCTCTTTTCCTGCGTTTCCGTCACGTTGTTTAACCTATTTAATTACCAGGAAGCTGGCCAGTGAACTAAGATTTTTAACGATGTTTTGTGAAGCAGATGAACACGATGAGGTAGCACCAGAAGCTTTTCTTGCAGGTTATGTTGCGAGGACATATCAGAAAACGGTACGAAGCGTTTTTTTTATATAACCCACTGAGAGCGAGCTGGGCTGGAAATGTCAACTCAACCGTGGAGCGACATTTATGGCTATGACATAAACCTCTCTCATGAAAGGTTTTCCATCTGCGATTGGTAATTTTCTTCCTTTTTTGTGTGGCCATTTAATAAGCGTACTCGGCTGCTCGCTGAATCTCGGCTGCAGTTGCGCTTTGAAGCGTGAACATTCTTGTGATCGCAGCTAAAAGTTTTACAACAGGAACACTCGATGCGCGTTCTTCCATTGAAAATTACAAACCAGCAAAAATTGTGCGGGTTTGCGAGCAGCCAATAAAAATGGTAATAAAAACTTTCGGCGCATATACGTAGCACCTTGGGGCAGCCCGGTTCTAAGAAGCGCGCTTAGTTCGGTCATGCGAAATGCGAGAAGACATGACGGATAGCCTTCTGACATAAAAAGTTTAAGGTTTCCAACTGAGTCGGAGATCCCAGGTTATCATTTAGATTTGACCTAACAAACATCTTTCTATTTCCAATGTAACATTTGTCAGAATGAGATAGAAAGGGTTGTTATATGTCGCATTTTCACAGAGGTTACTCACAGTAGGACAATATATTTTTATTGGATAGCGCTGTCAGCTTAGAACAGGTTTACATAAATTTGTGTATAAAAGCTGTATGCAGGAATGAGTAAATGGTATGAAAATGACACACGGAATTCGCGACATAGTTAAGTTTTTATGCATTAGGCTACCATGGCAGCTGAACAGCTTCGAATTGTTCACAGCCGCGTGACATTTTTTTTATGACAAACAACTTGATTCGAATGCAACATCACGGTAATGCGAGCTCTCCAATCGAGTGGCCTTGATCCACCGTCATATTAAGTTTTACGGGGTACACTCCAGTATGCATCGTTGCCAAGCAAGCGCTAGGTGCTGACATGGTCACACTAGACATGACATTAATTACTAATTCGTGTTGCCTAATTGTGTGAAACGGAGCTCTTATATCCTTAAAATAAAAGGCTTTTACCATGCCGACGCCTCCCTGAAAGCGCAGCCAGGCGCAGCTCTCCGCGCGCGGCTGTCCCCGAACGGTGGCGCCACGGCGGTGGCGATGGGAAGTAGGCGCCTCCCGCCGGTTTCGGGAGACGTAGCAGGCCGCACCTAGTGCGCTTCCATCGAGCGGCCGTGGTTCAGGAAGGCATTCTTATCTCTCCTTGCTATTTTCTGAAAATCCGCATTGAGAACCTTGTATCTTTCTCTTTCCCCCATAACTTTTGCCATCCTCCTTTCCTCAGCTATTTTCCAAAGCCTCTTCAGATAACCAGTTTGCTTTCTTGCATTTCTTTTGCTTTGGAACTACCTTAGTAGCAACTTCCTGTATTATATCACGAACATCGGTTCACATCTCTTCGGGCTCTCTGTCTTCTAGATCTAATTCTTGAAATCGATTCCTCCCTTTCACAGCATATTCTACTGGAATTTGATCCAGATCATACCTGAAAGGCCTTCTAGTTTTCTGCGTTTTCCTCAATCGAAGCTTAATTTTGGCAACAAGAAGCTGATGATCGGTGCCACAATCGGCCCCAGGCCTTGTTTTTACTGCTTGTATAGCGCTTCTCCATCTCTGCCGGCAAAGAATATAATCGATCTGATTCCTGTACAGACCGTCCGGTGAAGTCCATGTGTACAGGCGGCTCTTGTGCTGTTGAAAATGAGTATTCGCTATGGTCAGGTTGTTTTCTTGACAAAACTCTGCTAGCCTCTGCCCAGCTTCATTTGGCTCGCCAAGACCGAACTTGCCTATAATTCCGGATATTTCTTCACTCCCTACCTTAGCATTCCAGTCTCCTATGAGAAAAACGACGTCTTATGATGGGGTGCGATCTAAAAGGCATTGTAGGTCCGCATAAAATCTCTCAACGTCAGCTTCTTCAGCAGTAGTGGTCGGTGCATAGACTTGGATAACTGTTATGTTGAAAGGGTGACCTTGGATCCGAAGTGAAATCATTCGGTCGTTTTTGGGGTTGTACCCTAGCACTGCTTTGCCCTTTCTTCTGTTTACTATGAGAGCGACCCCATTCCTTCTCTTGGATTCGTGCCCACCTTTACCTTTACCTGTTATTTAATGTTTTTTTTTGTTATCTCTGCGTCCTTGTACCCTGCCTTTATACTGGCTAGTTTCCTAGTTCTTTTCCTACATTTGAAGTGAACGCTTTTTACATATACGCATTCAAATGCTTTAGTTGCACACTTTTACTGTCCATTTTCCCCAGGCATTCATCGCATAATAGTTTACTGAGAGCTTCCCGTGCTTCGAAAGTTTTCCGACCCATATCACCCTGGGAACCTAGTGCTAATCGTCCAACAGCTCTGTGATTCATTTCTAATCTCGTTTACACCTCTGCCTTTAGATCCAAAACCGCATTCCCAAAAGTAAGTCCGAATACAATAATTAATTTCCACATACACCTCAGCGCCTCATACCTGTTGTATCCTTACAATGCCCTATGTTTTATTATCCGGGCAACTTTTCGTCATTTTGTGATAACATACTGTTTATGCCTTTACACGCCTACCAGTCCTCCATTTATCCAGACGCCGAGATATTTACATTCTGTCATTCTGGGTATTTAATGACCTTGTATTCTAAGCACCTGATCGGTTGAACCTTTGAAGATCCTCAAACCCGATAAGGAATGTGAAGGAATGTGAAGAATTGGGGGCACAGCCCTATAACTGTCTCCTAGTACAATTTAGGGACCATCGCAATGAGGTTGTGCAGGGGAAGGGTAAGAAGAGATAAGTGATAAGTAGTGGTGGTTGAGGGAGGGATGGGCAAGGGGCAGATAGGGGGAGGGGAGAGATGACGCGGAAACGCTGGAAGGACACGCCCGCAGTCTTTAGAGGCGGGGACGAATGTGGGAGTCCTCAAGAAACACTATAAGAAGCCTGAGGGGGGCAGTTTGTTTCGCTGCCGCACAGTTCGAGTACAGCACTTCACCAAGGGTCGACGAGGGAAGTCATAGGTGGCGGTATCCCAGTTGAAGGGCGGCTTGCTGCTGTTGCAGGGAGGGGCAAACACAGAGCAAGTGCTCGAGGGTTTTTTGAGGGGAACCGCACAGAACACACACTGCACTGGCAGCACGACGGAGGCGGAGCATCCTTTCGGCAGTCCGCACGCTGCCGACACGCAGTCGTAGTAGGCAGACAAAGGTCGCCACGGTCGAAGGCTCGCGCGTCCAGTAGGCCGATGCGCTGGTTGGCAGCCACACGCTTGTCAGGGTGTTGGCGGCGAATGTAGCGAGCGATGATGAGCATCGCTGCTACATAGTGAGAAGCTGATGTCGAGAGAGGCACGGGGAGGTGGTGCGCCTGTACCTCAAGTTATCTAGCGGCTAGGACACCCAACTCCTTAGTGTACAGCTAGCTACAGGAAATTTTAATAAAATAATAATAAAATGAACTCATATGGCTCTGTTCCGTCGCTCCGCTGTCCTGTTCCAAGAGCTCTCCAAAACTGCGTCCGCACCGCACTCAAGCCAACCGCCAGCGCTCTTTTTTTATTATTCACATGGACAATAAGGAGAGGTTGGTGCCACATTGCGGCTACTGCTACTACTTTTCACCTATTTGTAAGAACCACCTGGTCTGACAATATACAGATCAACATATCAACATAACATATACACTGCTGAATAACATTAAACAGTACACAGCCTGCATTTTGTATATCAAAGTACAGGCGCCAGGAGAAGTAACATTGATGAGCGATATAAACTCCTTAAATGTGTGTAGATGAGTGTAAATGTGCGACCCTTTACAGAATAGTGCATACCACAATATACGTAAGAGATAAGAATAAACAATGACATAGAACAAAAATAAGCTTATTTGCGATATACACAACAAAGAAAATAACAAAGCTATTGAAGGACTCACTAGCAGTAAAACGAAAAGTAATGATAATTATTGTTATTGTTGCGACTAAAGAAAGCAGGCGCCAACTATTTCGCCCTGCGGCAGAAACCCGCAAGAAGTTCAGGTGTCCACAGAACAATTGTGACTGATACCGTGCATTTCCTTTCCGGTGAACCAATTATTGTTATTACCACTCCGCTCCATGGGGAGTGCGCTATGCCCTGGTTTCTGCTGGCCACCAAAGTTAGTCGTCAGCTCCGTGCGCTCCGGGCCCATTTTCCTCGATTTGAGCATTTTACTCTCTCTATTTCTGCGACCATCTCAGTACATTGCTCATCACTGACGACCATTGTTGCCGCTGGTGTTATTACAATTTGCTTATACTTTTCAAGTAAATTTACCTACTCTGTCCTTTGATACCTTCGGCTCTGAAGGTTCAGCAAAGTTTGCAACGATGGTCTTTCTTATTGACGCTAGAGGCTGGCATGACTGGCCGATATCCATTTGCGAAACCTTCGCACCGGGGTATGCACCCAGAGGCACTGAAGATCTTGGAGTCGAAAGGATTTAAAAACGTAATGAGAATGTGTACGATTTATTTACCAGAAATGACATACGAAAATAAAGCAAGCGAACTTGAAGTCCCGATTTATCTTCGCCAGGTATGCGTGACATGAACGCTGTGTGTGTACATGCGACCTCGAACTTACGTTGCCAGGAGCCCAACTCAGGCAGCTTGTGCAGCGTGTCGCGCGCCGGATCGTTATTAAGGCGAAAGCCTTTAATGTCGTTAGCAAATGTGTCCGCGTTTCGGGTGCATGCCTTATATGGGCATATGCCAATCACCATGGAATCGATACTTAATCAATAGCAATCGGATGATATCGAAACATGATTTAAGGCATTTTCAAAATGATTTCGCGATAATTTACGACTAATAATAAAATAGTTAAGCAGATGCCCATACGAACTCATGCATTTGGAGGTCATCGTAACTATCATTAACCATCACTTACTAGTTAAGGGGTGTTTAACTAAGACTAACCGGATATTACTAGTACTCAGAAAGTGCAAGTTAGGGTTAACTATCATTAACCAATAGTAATGGTTAGACGTTTAGAAACGTCCATAGCCGTCACATGGCGACGTCATTGTCACATCCGGTCAGGTCTAATAACCGGAAGTGATAACGGCGTCACATCCGGTTGTGACGCTATGGCTGGTGATGACGTCACCTGGAGATTCACACATACACGGTGGCGGCATCAGACGTCTTCCCAATCTACAATTTTCGATGATTTCTTTATAGTTTTGCAAACGTTCGTCCGTCTCGTGGCAGTCGGGCGGCTCCGCATCTGCCCGGAAGTAGAGATATCGGGCTAAATCAAGGTCCGCCTCATTGCCGGGGTCCGACGTGTGTGCTGGGACCCAAATTAGAGTGGCTTTGCGATCGAATGTAGCTGCAGCTGATAGAATTCGGGTGGCTTCTTGCGAGACCCTGCCTTTTCCGATATTCCAGATAGCAGTTTTACTGTTGCTAAAGATCAATCTAGCCTTCGCTCCGACGCAAGCGAGCGCTATTGCGACCTCTTCAGCCGTGTCTATGCTTCTGCTTCGGATGGTGGTGGAGACGACTGGTGCGCCGCTACCATCGACTACCGCGGCGACTGCCGCCCCCGATCGGCCGCTTGCAGCGTCTACGTTGGCAACTTCTTTTACTCTGAATTCTTTTGCACTTCTAACCAGTGCTTCTGCTCTTTTTTCCCTTCTCTCCTTGTAGTATTCTGGGTGCATGTTGCGGGGGAGAGGACGGGCAATGATGTTCTCGCGACATTGTGGCGGTAGGGCAACTTTGTCAGCGGTGCCCCTATCTGTTTTTCGACCCACCCATTCTAAGATGGTTCGACCCGTGCTTGACCTACTTAATCTCTCATATTGGACGATTTTCACCGCTTCCGCAAGTTCCGTCCAGCTATTATGCCCTCCCTTTCTAGCAGGCGTTCCGTAGAGGAGGAGATGGGTAGATTCAGCGCCCTCTTGACGCAACGCCTGATGAGCGCGTCTATGTTACCTTTTTCATTGGTCCTGATGTTGAGGAACGGTGTGGCATAGCATATTCAAGCCGGAAATTTCCCAAACCCTGTCTGGTTGTTTCATACCCAGATAGATGAAAGAAAAAATTGGCAGTGGCTTAGCTTGGTTAAGCCTGGTAATTGCGAAAGCAATAGATATATGGCTACTCCTAGGTTCAGCTGGTGGTGTAGCTGGTTGTGGTGCTTGTCGTTATGCTTATGGTTATGCAGTGATTCACTCTGGCCACGGCACATGGTTCAACTATTGTTTATTGCGGGGTGCTACCTGGTTATTCTATGTATAACTAGTAGCGAGGCAAGGAGTGCCGTGGCTGCAACGATATACTTTGTTGTCGGTGAGGTTAAGGCAGAATGTACAACTGCCGCTCCGGCACCAGCTGCAACGGCATTCTTTACGCCAGCAGAAATGAAAGCATCCCTGGAAACTGCGTTGGTTCCATCTGCCGCTAGGCCACCTCCTATAGACCGTTTACAGAGAGTAGTTCCACTCATCCCTAGCAGGTGGCACCACTAGGACGGCCGTCATTGCTGGCCTTCGGAACGCATCGACGCGCAGTGCGGACTGCTGCGCTGTGCGTCTTGTGTAAGAATGCCGGCAGACTTTTAAACACTGCTGCTTTGATGCAGATGTCATCTTGATTGTATAAGTATTGTGCGAGGAAGTAGAGCTAATGACCCTGTTGTTTACTGCGGAAGAACAGACTGTGTTTTCTACACAAGGTGCACATCATGGCCTAGCTAGGCCGCCGTTTTTCTCGGAGGTGTATCACGAGTTCATGTTCCGTTCTGGAAAAATAAAGCGCTTGTGCATTGCGAAGACAGGCAATACCTCACGCACCAGCTCATTTTAGTACCGGCAGTATAGCCATGGGAATGTGAGAACGACCCTGACGTTTTCTGAGGAGTTGTATATTGCGCCATTGATGCCGCGTTATTTTCGCATGGCGTTAAGGAGTACCTTGACGTGGCTATTAATGTATATGCATTTATAATAATTGATTGTGCAGAGAAGGAAAGTCAGTGTGGACATGTCAGTGAATTTGCGTACTTTAATTAGGTACTGTTCCCAAGATATATGCGGTATCGAATCCCGGCCTCGGCGGCTGCTTTTCAATGGAGCCGAAAACCCAGGCGCCCGTGTGCTGTGCGATATCAGTACACGTTAAAGAACCTCAGGGGGTGGGAATTTCCGCATCCTCCACTCATAGCTTCAGTCGCTTTGGGATGTTAAACCCCACAAACCAAACCAAACTTTAATTAGACAAGCACTGCTGCAGTTGTAATAACTGCTGTTTTTATGAAACTAATGCACGGACCAATGATAAAATTTACCATAATAAGAGTTTTTATATCCCCACTTGCTTGGGCTGCCTATACAGTGGGTTCTGAATTCCGATGCAGTTTCCAGTCACTTTCGCCCGAGCGCAGGTGATTGCCGCTGAGCGCCTGATGCGGCCATCAAGCAGCGTAATAGTCTTTTGAAGCCAGGACGTTTCCAGGAGGTAAAATTATATCTTATCAATTGTCGGGGATTACACGCGCGTCCATATTGAGCAGGAAATATTGTGCACAGTGTTAAATGGTGAACATTAATAATGCGTCTCAGCCAGCACGGTCTGAACCACAGTAACGTTGGTCTGAGCATGCGTTCGCCCTCTGCGCAAGAGAATAAGAATAAAGTTTGAGGGGACAATCAGTTTCTAATCTATTCAGTTTTACAGAAAATGTTTTCCACTGAGAGCGCAAGAGAGGGAATTGGTAAAAAAAATTAAAAAAAAATGAGTTGACGGCTGACGGTTTGTCGAAACGTTCTAGCCAATGCAGATAGTTAGGAGGATGCAATAAATGAAATACATGGTTAAATTAAACATTTTTTAGCGCCTACACACACACTATGAGAATTCACAGGAAGTTTTTCGGCTGTCTACAAGCTCGTTGTCCCCAGCGATAGCGGGTACGCCACACCGCGCAGCCGAGTACTAGCGCGCCGAAAGCCGTCAAACCAGAAGGCCCGAAGGCCAGCGATGGCGGAAGGGTCACATGATCAAATATGGCAGCGCCCATGCGCTCGCGCTGTAAAGGGTCTATAGTATCCAACGTTGCACTCCCGGCGGTAGCTGCGGCTGCAGCCCCATAATTCTTCTTAGCTTTAGGAGCATGTGGCACAACTGCAGCTTCGCGGTTGGTAGCTACCGCCTCGCGAGCCGACGGCGCGAGTTGGGGCCCCTGTTATTGCCGCAGATGGGATGACGTCACTTCGGCTGTAGCGCCCCTCGTGGAAGGAGCGGGAGTTAGGCCGCGGTCAGTAGCTACCGCCTCGCGCGCCGACGGCACGAGTTGGGGCCCCTGTTTTTGCGGCAGATGGGCTGACGTGGATGGATGGATGGAATATAGGAGCGTCCCCTTTGAAACGGGGTGGTAGCAGTAGCTATCATGCTCATTTTTCTCCATATATCTTAATTATTGATTTAGAATGGTTAACTGAACCATCATTCTATTTATCGTCACTCCGGCTGTAGCGCTCCCTCGCGGAGGGAGCGGGAGTTAGGCCGCGGTTGGTAGCTACCGCCTCGCGAGTTGGGGCCCCTGTTTTTGCGCAGCTGTGCTTGGCGGCGCGCAAAAGGTCACGCTAAAGGTCAATGGTAGCTACCGCCTCGCTACGCGAAGGGCTGAAAAGTGAAAGTAGTATTGCTTTCGCTATAAAAATGATAAATGTAAAGCCTGCGAAGCGAGTGGGACCCTCGACCATATATACTTTGGGAATGCCCTAAGTCTCCGGGCGCTAGGGACAACATTAAAAGTAGAGAAGAATGGGTGACACTGCTGCGAAGCGACGTCCCCTCTGACCAGCAAAGAGCCGTCCGCCTGGAGGCTGAGGCCGCGAATAACCAATGTATATTCGCCAGTCCTTAGTCACGGGGGTTCCAGCCCCCGTTCCTTAGGCCTGCGTGCCAGGATCGGGTAGTAGGGGGCCTCCTAAATTGGCGGAAAATAATGTTTCAATCAATCAATCAATCAATCAATCAGGCATACACGAAGCTGACCCCGTCGGGCATTCGATCCAAGCGTACGCGTGGCGCCTTTCATTTGGCTCTTCCTCAAACGCCGCACCACATACCATATATAGAAGTAAACGCAGTACAGCAGGCATCAGGGGCGTTTAAAATTGGTTGACAGCAAAGAAAAGACGCAGTATCTGTCACAATTCTAAATCACAAACGGTATCACAGTCAATGCCTAAGCAGCGCGGCGGGGAAGGCTTCCGCCTTGAAGGACTTTAGTGAGCCAAAGTACCCCCTGAATTTTTTTTCGGCATATACTGCATAAAAGGTATTTCTTAGAATGTTTCTGCACTTGCGTGCGACCGTCGCGAACTCGTTCCCCTTTTGTATTTTGCAATAATGTACAAAGCTACCCTTGTCCTTTCTTGCTATTGCTCCCTTCTGTACTCCTCGCTGCAGCGAGGAGTACCCACCCAGAAAATGAAGAAGACGGGGGATACTCGTGAGTCAAGCTCGTTGCATGTGCCTTGTTATGCCGATTTTTCATGTTCTTTCTTCACTTTGTTAGCGTTCTGAAACCAACCAAACCAACTTATCCAGCGTGTTATGTCTATGACTCACAAGTGTGAATGTGCCTCAAGAGACACCTGCCTTTTCCTTTGTAACCGAACAAGTCGCCAGTTACTCCGTCGAAACAAGGTTCGTAATCATCGCTGCTTAAGTAACTCCCGGACGCCCGCTCCCTCAAAGAAATATTGCCGCGACCGGACTTATTTCCCCCTTTTTTTAGTGATTATTGTTCATAAACTGCTACCAGCACCACCGTACTACAGGAACTATTGTGCAGCGCACTCGACAAGAGAACGGAACTCCAGACTGGCTTCCCGAGCTCAAATTTGAACCATAGGAGTCGGGTCCGCAGTAAGCGGACAACCAGCCAGAACCTGCTACACCGAATGACGTGAGTGTGTGATACCTCTCGTGCTCAGAAGAGGTGATGACTCCTCTCCCACAATGAAAAACCGCAAAAACAAAACAATAATATTAGGTCTACATGTGACGCGCGCGCTTTGATTACGCCTCTGACTGTCCACTTTCGCGTCAACCAAGAAGTGGGATCGGCCGAATGCTGCCAGAACAAAGCTTCGAAATCGTGGTCGTCTGAGGTGCAAGTTCTTCCTCGAACATCTTTAGAAACTCCTGGCGTTCACCATCTCGGTGAAGCGGATACGCCTCTACGCGAAGTAACCGTCCGTCCGTGCTGTGTTGTCCTGATGCCTGCATTGTAGTCGAGTAGGCTAGCGCGATTACCTCCTTTTTTCCCCATTTTCCTGAACTCGGTAGGCGCGGGATGCCGCTGTCGTACTCAGGTTAGACCCGAGGAGGAGTGAAAGCTGGCGACACGTGCGCTTCACGCCATCGAGAAACGATGTGGGACGAGTTGCTGATTCACGCCTGCGGTTTGCCTTACCCCTCAGTGCTTGTCTCTCGGTCGGACGACTGAAAAAAAAAATAAAAAAAAAACGTATGAGCCACGAATAATAAAAATGATACAGCAGACTGGATTGCTAATGTACGCATCAGCATCACAATAGATATTTAAAAAAAAAACGCGGGATATAAATACACTGAAGACAGGCTGGTAAAAAGTTGCTTACCAACACGCCCTACCTTGCCTCTACGTCGCCCTACCCCGAACGTATCAATAAGCATGTGTATCTCCCTCCGTCCACACCACTATGGTCTGTACATATACAGGGGTTTACATGAGTCCGAAAAACTCGGTTGAGTCGGCCTGAAAACCGCCTACTCGATGCAAGGTGTAGCAGCGATCTAACCCATGACATGAGCCTGTGGCGCAAAAGGACGAAAGACACAGAAAAGGTGCACAACACAGGAACACACAGGCGCTAGACACTCATGTCATGGATCAGCGTTACCATAGTCCTTCAAATTGAAGGACTCTGGCGTTACTGACTAGCCCAAGTTTAGGCCTTGTGACTAAAGTAACTGGGTTCGAATAAAACGTGACGTGTCGAGATGGCTCAACCCGACAACCGGCCCTCCTCGGCTCGCAACTTTCACGGGCTATAGGCGTCGCCACTGGAAATCCAATATGGCTGCCCTTGAAGGGATCCGGCTGTCACGCTTCAAGTGCATTGTTAGAGTATAGTGCCTAGAATATACTCTGTTATCCAAGTAAACATTAAAAAAAAAGATATAAAGTACCATCCCCAACGCTTTCCTTGGCCTCGCCGATTGTTGGCTTCTTTCCTTCTAGGCACTATAGTTAGAGTGTGGTGCTAAGGTATGCACGGTATTGTCAGTCAGCGTATGCAAGCCCTTTGTGAGCATGCGTTGCAGGGGTGCGATACAAAGGACCCCTCGAATGTGGCTGGTCAGGTATGTGAAACATCCTACTGCTGACTTTGTTGTGCGCAAGTACGACAGGTTCCCAGGCGACTCTAATCGCGCCACTAAGTGCTACAGAGAAACGTTCGACGGAGACAGAATAAACATGAATATAGATAAAACTTTCAACTTTTATCCAGGGATCACGGGCACTCGCGAACTGCAGCATTTCAAGAAGTCGTGCTGTGTATTCATGCGCGTAGCACATGGCATGCCGAGCGGCCAACCCTGAATTTTATGTGGCCGAACTTTTTCCTTCACTTCTAAATATACGCCGTCACATCGAAGTACCTACTACTCTGTTTGGGCACAAGAAAACATCACTACAAGGTAATAATGATGGTCTACTGTGATCACTTTAACCAACTTGTTTTTCTTTTTTTATTTTTTTTTTTGCTGCACCTCTGATAGGCAGTGATTTTGACTTCCGCAAGTGATGGCCCAGTGCTGACACAAACATTTTTTCGGGAACAGTTACTTGAAAAGCAAGACAGCAAGAGCGCCGGCTTTGAGAACAGTCCGAATATGGACTGCGAGTGTATGCTCCGTAACGTTCAATACAAGCTCCTAATCTAACGTTCATCTGGCAGCTGCTGATTGCAAACACTGCTTTCACTCTAACGGGTAGGAAACAAACATTCTTAATTTCTCAAACATGTGCGGGCCATGAATTGGTCGGCAGTCAAAAATGTTATCAAGTATGGCTCGCAACTTACGCCAGTCTAACTTCTCACATCAGAAATGCGTACCGAAAACCGTCATAGCTTTAGTCGCAGCCTTTTTTTTTTTTTTTAATTTTTGCGAAACTTGGTTCTGTTCAGAGTTTAGAGCGGCAAGGAAAAACGAGACCCATGCATAATCCCAGAAATGAGATAGCTACGCCGCTCATACTGTTCTTCGTCGACCAGGATTTATCAACCCAGCGAAGCGCTCAAAATCACAAAGGACGAGGAGGGGACAGGAATCGTCCTTTGTGATTTTGAGCGCTTCGCTGGGTTGACGATCACTTTGACGATGAACCAACACGCCCAAACATATTCCCTACAGGATTTATCACCATGCTTTTCACGGTAAAGTAACCGACTTGATCTTACCGAGATTTTAATTAACTTAATTATCCTCTCCTTCCGGGGCATATAATCTGGAGATAACATGTGCAAGTTTATCCCACCTTTAACCGTGCAGTCAGAACACATCGGTGTATGGAAGATTCGACTGCTTTTATGTTTTCCCCTCGATACGTGCCCCACACACCAAAATAAAAGTTATATTATTAATCTATTGTCATGGCCGCGAGCCAAAGTCAACTCGAAAAGCAGTTACACACTATAGAAGCTGCTGTACCGAGCTCCACTTACAGAATTTTCGTGGAAGACGCAGCAGAAAGCTGGAGGAGCACGAGCACATTTCCGAGTATCCCCCCAAGGGCGGTACGGGAAGCGGCCGCGTGGCGGCGGCACTGTACATGAAAGTTGCGAATAGCGTCGACTAAAGTATAGCCTTTGCTTTCCACGTTCTCTATCGCCTGCTTACTATTTTCTGCCAGTTTTCTCTCTCTGGAACCCCTTCGGCGTTATTCTGCACTGTCCAGACTTAGTAGGCACAATGCATTTCGTTCCTGGCAGTAATATTCAGGTTTACATGAACTCCACAAAAGTTGAGAAGCTTTGGTCAGGAACCCTTTTAGAGGGGAAGGGTGAAAACGTAGAGGGTGAGGTTAGATTGTTAGTTGTTGCCAGTCACCCGTTTCCTTTTCAAAGCTCTCCATTTATCTCGAATAATCAAATCTACCCCCTTCTAAGAATGAAAGGGACTTTTAGTACCAGTTGTGAGAGAGAACAGAGAATGGGGGGGGGGGGGAAGGGGGGGGGAAGAGAGAGGAGCTGCCTCACACTCGAGATGGGACAGAAAAGCTCTGTTCCGCTGAACGAATCCCGCGGACTTGCTCAAAAGGGCGAGTGGTTGTAAGGGAAAGGAAGATAAAATTATCTCCTGACTCAGTGGCCACAGCGCATATTCAAAAGGCGGCTGAAGGGGAACGTCTACTGCATTCTTGGGGAGTCGTTTCCGGGTTAATATCGACTGCTAGCTGTGCGTGGCAGAAGTCGCGCGTCTTCTGAGGAGACCATATAGCACCAGGCTTCAAACTTCGAGGCACTAGAGAAAATGGCCTGCCCCAGCAGCAACCGTCCCGAAGAAGTCGTGTTGGCAGCTCAAACGACCGACCAGATGCAAAGCAACCCTACCCCCAGTCGGCAGCTGCCGTCTGCACCACGCGGCATTCCGACCATGGTCCACATGCCGAGACGAGAAGTGCGTCCCTCCGACGACCCAGAGAACGAGACTTGGGAACTGGTCATTATCAAGGCCATCTTGATGTTCTTCATACTCACCATCATCGGGTTCGCCCTGTGCTACTTCGCCGCCGCCGATAAAGAATGCACCGGCTCCCAGTGTAAGGAAAGTCATTTCGTCCGGTCCATCGTTCTTCTTGTGCTGCTCCCAATGATCGCGACCATCGTTTTGACCTGTGTAAGGCTGTGAAAGAAACATTTGGCACCGAGTTTCACTGGGAGGCCAAGGAGAGAGCATGCGCCTGAACGAAGCTTCTGCTGACGTCCGAGGCCCTCGAGGCAACCGTAACCTTGTCAATTATGTGTGTGTGTATGAGTCACAAATTATTCCATGCTTAGTAACGAACTTATCCTGGCTTCATGGCATTCTGCTCGCCTCCTATATGAAACTTATGTTATTACTCCTTTCAACTTGTGCTGAATCTGTATGCTAATCGAAAATATATCCCACTTTGTATCCTTGCAATTGCCGCAGTTATTTTTTCTGGCTTCGGTAACGGGGTTGAAATATAGTGTTTCCCGAGAGGGAAAGCTTGCGCCAACGTCTGTGCAACCGTCTCAGCATGCCTTTCAGAAACAATGGATGCTCTAAGCAGCAAAGAGGGCTGTGCTAATGACTGCATAACAAACGATTTGCCTTACAATACTGTAAAAATGGTCTTTTGCAATAAGATATCGCTTGGCGCAACGTCTGGATATCGTTTGGCTGTTTTTCGCAGTAACATCTCACTCATGCGCAAAAACTCATCGGCCTTCGTTTTTGTCCGTCATGCCAGGTGAAAATAGGGGAATCAGTTCGCAGCACGTGATTTTCAACGAACGATGTTTCCTCGTTCATCGATATGGCAGCAACACAGCAATCGTGTTGTTGTGCTTGTTCCGTCTTCGTCTTCTTCGAGCTGTTTTGATAATGGAAAGCATATCATCGGCACTGCACAAATGCAGGCGGGGTTCTTGCCTACGTAGGCCTCAACGAAGAGACGCGGTCAGGTTCGCTAGCATAACTTGTTGCAGAATGAAAAGGTAAGGGCAGCGCGGAAGATGTGCCAGGGTGTGTCCACATATTACTCACGCTTCTCTGCGCTGACTACAGCTAGCCCTGCACATTACTGCCTGCAAAATGAGCTCACCGCACCAAAGTGGGGACATTGCGTATGGTGGGGACACTGCGCATGGCATGGTGGCAGGCGTCCATGTTCACTTGACCTCACCGCAAGGGGTGCTATACTTCGTCTCACAAGATATCTGCAGCACTGCGAAAGGCAGATGAGCCTTTGCAACTGTGCTCCTAAGTGAATCTCGCCCTTGCCCACTATGATAGAAAATTGTGCTCCTACTGTCACCCCGGCCAATTTGGGGAGCGAGATACGCGCAGGATCATAATCGCCTATTGTAGTGCGCGTGATCCTGATTGGACCGGGGTGCATCTGCCTTTCCCAGTGCTGCAGATATCTCGTGAGACGAAGTATAGTGGCCGGCATGGTATTCGCCATGTGTAGCCAGCCGCTGTTCCATGGAGGGTCTCTTTCGCGTGTTACGGAATTTCTTCATGCGTCACAGAAAATCGAGCGAGTGTGTGGATACGTCCGTGGACTGCGTGGAAATGGAAAACGTGCAACGGACTTGGTAGAACGTTCCACTTCGTGAAAACATAGGCTCGTACGATTGCGGAAACTTCGTCACGGTGTGCGGCATGCACGACCCTAGCGTTGAATTCACTGGTATAAGGGCCTGCCTTGTGAAGTGCGGCCTAAATTTTGCAACAGGTGAAGAAATTAAAAGCATAAATATATGCAAGGGCAATTTTTTCGGAACGCGGCCGACAGGGTTTTGACAGCGGGGCGAGGTTTTGACAGCTGAGTACATTGTGACGTGTCTATTCGCTTAGCAAGTAGCACCTCTTTCGAATGTAAGTGACGTGTTGCAACTGTGTGCAGAGTAATTGCTGCACATCGCGTTGTTGTGCACCTAGGTTCTGCGTTACGTGCGTTCCAAGCAGCGCTATGTTGCAGAACATTCTCTCTGGGTGCACCGTTTATGCTGCGAGTGCGGTATAATATTTGCTCGACCGTTCTGTCCCCAAATTAGGCACGTTTCGCTTTACTGCAGGGAAAACCACGTGTGAAAGCTTCGGCAGTTTACCGACCCCAGCCTCTTGAAATGTTGGTTTCGGGTGTGCCATTAGTTTTGGAATTGGAGCAATTAAAACTGCGCTGGTTCTTCAACATGTGTCCTTCATCAGTAGCAGCGGACACTCAACGTGATAATGCAGGAATGCATTTAATGGCTACATTTTCTACTTCCTTTTTGCCCGTCCAGTTAGGCTCAGAGAAGTTTCAAAAGTTCTCTGTGTAGCTTTTGGACATTTTTCAAGTAGCGCTACTGCGCATGTGCGAAGCAACGCGAAAATAGGGGGAACACTTAGCTGCACGTGCTTTTCCAAGAAACGACGCCCCTCCCTTCATCCACGCAACGAAATGCTGCACAATAATTGGGGGCAGTGCTAGCATCTTCTAGGTACTTCTAGGCTTTCAGAATGTACGCATTGTATTCTTCCCGTCTCCCCCAGCTTGCCTCAACAGAGACGATGGGACCAGGTTCGCCAGCTTCCTGTTGTCATTGTCATGGTTTATCTGGTTGAACAGAGGAGGGGGAGGGTAACGTGTCAAGGTATGTTCACAGATGACTCACGCGTCTTTGCACATGCGAGAGGATACCAGGCCTGCTCAACTCCTGTTTGGAAAATAAGCCCCCTCCATTACTAGGAACGAATTTCTGCATATAAAGGAGGATATGGCACAACTCAGTAACCTTTCCCGTCAATCGTATTTCGCTTGGAGGCCACAAGAGGGGTGCGTTACTGGAAAGACGTCCATTAAGGGAGGAAGGAGGGATTGAAAGAGAGAAACAACTGCTGTAGTGGATGAGTCCGGAATAATTTGGACAGGCTTGCGATCTTTATTATTGATTTATTTACAGATACTATAAACCAAAATAGGGCCACGATAGGAGTGGTTACATAAGGCCTACTAGGGAAAAGGGAAGAGAGAAAAACATTGCAAAAATACCGCCAAAAAAAGCATCAATAGGAGTGGCACCCAAAAATCTAATTAAAAACGGGACGGCAACAACAGTACAAAATTCACAATACTTAAACATGTCTGAGGACACGTTTCTCAACCAAATATGAGAACATAAAGAAAAAGGAATGTGAAGCAGTGCAGCAAAAGCATAGTGTAGTATACCTCAAAAAAAAAAAAAAAAAACAGCAATATTTCCCCTTTTAAAACAAAAAATCGAGAATCAACGATGAGAACGCTTCACGACTCTCAGCTTTAACTGCTTGTTGTGGGAGCTTGCTCCAATCGTGCGCTGTTAGCAGAAAAAAATGAGTGATTAAAACAATTTTTTGAGAACTTTCTCTCTTTCACATTTCTAGAGTGCTTATTTCGAGTTACATGTGTCTGATTTTCATCGATGCATTTGCGTTTGTCAATGAGTGTCTTGTTATTTATAATGCTATAAGACAGATTCAATCTTTTTATCTTCCTTTGGACCTCTGGTGGCGGTATGTCAGCTCTACTATACAATGGTGAAATGTGTTCCTGTGTTCTGCACTTCGAAAAAAAAAATGAAACGCAATACATCGGCATCACACAGCACACGGACGCATTTGCGTTTCGCCTCCCTCTAAATGCGGCTGGAGCGCTGCAAGTGCACTGGGCACACCCCTCATCATTTGCGGCCACTTCACGTCGACGCTGATCACAGTGCGCGGGTTGCTAGTGTTCATGCGTGAACTACTCGGGGTCACAATTGTTGACCCACTTCCACGACCAGAAGTGCGTCTTTCATTGATTACATCTTTGCGCGACTCGTCAATGTAACTAGCATGAACTAGGTATCTTAAGTTACCACATGCCGTTACTCCTTGTCCTGCTCGACAACACATAGCCCACGCGTGATTAAAAGTAAGTTTCCTGGGTAAGTATGCATTCCTACAGCGCAATAATGTACGCGTAGCACGGACTACACCGCCAAGTTTTTGAGGTGCTGCAGGTTGCGTTTTGCTGTAGAGCTGCGACATGGAAGAAGGCCGAACCGCAACAGCGAACAGGCAATATTAGAGAGATTTAGCATACCGTGATCCGCGGTCCGCCACCGTGACCCTCTACCGCTCGTGGGCGGAGCGTACAAGCTGATTGGTTCCTATGCGGCAGATCTATGTGCCGACATCCAGTATGTGGCGCCATCTATCGGTATCAAGGTCATCTGGGCATGCGCAGTGGAACGCGCGGTGGCGGATCACGGTAGCGGATCGCGGATCACGGTGTGCTAAATCTCTCTATTGTCTCGGGGCAAGAAAACACCGCTGCAGACTCCATGCCCAAAAAGGGGCTCCGCAACGGAAAGTGGGTAACAATGGACACCTTGCTGCGAAATTGATACTGCTCGAAGCGACGCGCGCCGATGCCATTAAAAAAAAAAAAGGTATCGTTCATACATCTTGTGAGCATTTTATTAGCATTTCGAAAAATAGAAATATCCAATTTTCATCGCATGCAATCGCCGGGATGTCAGGCGAAACTATAGGGAGCATACTGAAAAGTTTGCGCGTGGAAATAAAGGCAAGAGAGGAGAAACAAAGACGAGCGCTAACTCACAACTGAAGTTTATTCAGGGTGTAAGCCCAAATAAATGGGAAGGAACAACAAAAGATAAACAATGCTGACAAGAAGAAAAAATGCGTGTTACCCAGGGTATCTTATTGATTTAGCCAAGAATCGGCATTCCCTATCAGAAAAGCAGACGGAAGTCAGACTATGCGCACTTATCTCCACTGATGCGCATGTGGAAGGCTTCTATATCTCGCGCACAAGCTGATCCCTGTGCCTATATATGATCGTTGTTTTATCGAAGAGTTGTTTACATTTGATCCTCTTTTTCTTACCATTCGTGCCGCACGTGGGGCAATGCTTAGGAAGATTATCAAGGGAATCTCCACCGAGTAATCTCCGATGTTCGCCCAATCTTTCGTTGACGCATCGTCCGCTCTGTCCAATGAACAATGCATCACATGAAAACGGCCCCTCTCTTGTTTATGGCAACAGAATATGGGTCGGCACGCATGAATTCCTACAGTGTAATAATATGGGCGTGCCACGGATTAGACCAATAATTTTGCGTTGTATGTTCGCGCTTCGGGACAGTTGTTTGCGCTCGCCTAGTAGCGAATGTCGCCCTGTCCTTGACGTCGCGCGTACGTGGTTGGCAAAGCTGAATCCTGACCTAGCTCATGTAAGTGACAGTCGTCTTTGGGCTGCAGACAAGCGCATGCGTCTACTCTCGTGAATTCATAAAGACGCTTTCTTCTTGCAAATCTAACTCTAAATTTGCGGGTAACATAACTGTCGCTAGTCGAAGGTCTTGAGTTCCTAAATATATATTTCGCTTCCTACACGATCAAAGACCGTGGGGGCGCAAGGAACACTTTGTGAGCCAGGCTGAAATGGAATGTGCTGACAACCTTCAGAAAGCAGCAACTGACTTGCGCTCATAATATAGTCTTGCGTCTTAGAAAATTCCAACATTCAGCGGACTTCAGCTGAAGATCGACTTTTACATCTGCACGACTTAGAAATTTACAACACGGATCACTAAGAATTGCTCATATACGCACGCTTTCCAGCGGAAAGCCATACCTGTACTTGTACACATAAGATATGCACCGTTTTCAGAATGGGTCACCTCAAGAATGTCACTCTATGCACTGGAAAATGGCTCAGCTATCCCACATCAGGTAGCGTCCATAATGTAAAGACCGTCCTTGGTGGCTGAAGTGCAGCTAGCTTTCCCTTCGGGTAACAGTAAGCATCATAAAGGGTACAGAACAAGCGTCGAGGGCTCGCAAGCCAACGTTTCGACAAGGGGATTATCCCTTTACACTGTGTAGCAATCTTCTTCCCCTCAATCTACCCTATGTAAGAAGCTCTATCAATTGAAACAAACAAATTACATATTGCCAGGGCACGCAGTGAGTCCGGAGGCGATTTGATGGTATTTTACACCGTGGAGGAGGGATTTTTCCTCCTGTTCTTGAAGAAAAATAGATACACTACAGTGCATCACGAAAAACAATTTGCGAACTGCCTTGCTTCGCGAAAGGAAACAGCTTGTGCTTTACTCTTAAGAATGTCGATGCAACTGGCCTGTCGTACGCGTCGATCACATAAGCACTGGCGTCACAACTGCTCTGTCGATCCTTAACGAGCAATTCTTGTCGTGAAAAAATTAGCGCGCCACTGTTAAGAGTGCCATGACCAAAAGGATATAATATACATTTTTTTTACACTCTTTACACGAAGAGGCGTGTTGCATCCGTGTCTTGCACTCTATAATCTGCGTGTGTGTTTTCTTTGGCACACGATCAATGTGCGCAGAGGCGTAGAGACTGACTGCCGATTTGTTCATTCATGCGTACACCGTTTGCGCAATTCCATCATGGAAAACTATCCTCCCATTTCAAGGTGTGGACACCAACTTGTTAAGTCTTTATTACAAGTTAATTTCCACTCTTTTTATTGTCAAATATTTCTGCATAACTGCCATTTCCCATCGATACAGTAAAGCACCTGAAGAATCATTCCGAAGTCAAATACCAAATACCATGAAACAAGTCTCTTTCATGCATGATCGTGGTTTGTTTTTAACGGCTGTAAGCGCCAAAGACACTAAAATTAGCAAAAAAAAAAAAACAATCTGTTTTGCTATCGGAAAACAAAATCGCCCGAGCGGAGCAAGGCGCGGTGGGGCAGCCCGACCGTGAACATGTTTCGGATGATCATGGTTATTCTTAGGATTATTACTAGCCCGTAGCTAATCACTTGCTCAGCCGACTACCTGAAGATTTTAGAAGGGGGGAGTGGCGTACTGGGTATGTGGCAAGGGGGTCTCGGCAACTTCCGGGCGAGTTTTATGCAGACTACGGACAGATGAAGCTAGCCTGCTGACTGAGCTATTCCGTCCGACTTCCACTCTGTTTTGACGCTGTATGGCCCGCGTGCTCAGGAAGGTGGCATGCTCGTACCTTATCACCACTGGTTCATCACCGACGCATGCCAGAGAGTCGTTTCTGACAGATGTTCTCCTTAACGCCACGGCTGTATGTGTGTGTGGAAAGGCAAGTATTGAGCTAATACAAATAAAGCCGACTACATGGGAATCGAACACCAGCCAGGTGTGCGGCGCTAACATCATATCTGCGTGTTTTGTTGGAATTTCTTAAAATTATGTACTGCATTTTCTAACTTTTTAAAATTTAACTTCCGTTCGTATACTTCGTAGTTAGAAATAGATAAACCGAAGCTAAATTTTAAAAATTCGAAATTGCGGTATAATATTTTAAGGAACGCCAATAAGGTGTTAGAGTACAACGCTAAAGCCTAAACACAAAGGTATACTGTTAGCGCCGCACACCTGGCAGACGTTCGATCCCTATGTAGTCGGCCTTTTTTTGGTATTTATTGAATATTTGAAGTAATATTAGGGAACGAATAGGCTGAACAAGCGCAATCATCATCACCGTCGAGCTAGAGCCTCCCAATAAAAGCGCGAGACAAAATTGTCCGCACGGCGCTGTAATGGTCATGCGACCAGAAGGTAAGACATTTCTTACCAGATAAAGTCCCTACACACTGGATAGTGACCTCGACGTTTTACAAGAAACCTGTAGAACATATGTAATTTTCACTAGCATCTATTTTCAGCTTCTTAACGGAGGGTTCACTTGTGTATACGCGGAGTTAAGTCAAGTCTTCAATTCTGAAAAACATAGTTTATCCCCTTCCCCTTCCCCTCCCCCCCCCCCACACAAAAAAAAAGAAAAAAAGAGGAAGAGGCATGAATCAGTGGTGGTAATGCAGAGAGAGAGAGAGAGAAGAAATGCAAACGCTCACCACTCGTCGCTCTCAAAACACCGCGCGCAACGAAAGTCAACGTTGCCCTTCGTGCAGTTTATATCGCCCCCCCCCCCCCCCCCCATAAACCAAATGATTGATTATCTCCAGAAAACACAAAAGCTTCCAACATTTTTTTTTTTTTTTTCTGTCCACATTAAAGCTCCTGTGGAATGAGCTATCCCTTATGGCTCAGGGGTAGTGTGGGGAGGCTTCACTCGTTGAGCGTTCGCACACCGTCGTTTTCCGGAACAGGCTGTTAACGTAGAAGACCATGATATAAGTGAGAGGTTGCTTTGGGCGACAGTGTTGACGCAGTCTGTATCAATTATTGGCGACAGACCACCATCGCTACCATGCTGCCACCTTAGTGCGCCTTTCGCTTATGACGCGGAAGCTGCGCGGAGAAGGCTTCTTAGCGCACATAGGATCACTGAAAACCGCGGATTGTTGAGCGCGGAGGAAATAACTATAACTACCGTCGATACTCAGTACGACCTGCGCTAACAAGGGCAACCCGATGCAATGTCATTGATGCCTGACTCCACCAGCAAGCAAAAAACGCCACGCACCAAGTATGAGAGGAAATGGTCGGTAAACCAAGAATGCTATATAGCACGCCGCCTTTAAGCCTCGATCTACAAGTAGGCATCTTCAGCAATGTAGTGAGAGTCCTCAGGCACAGGTTGAAATCAGCTTAGCTGATACTTTGAAAGGAGTATAACAAGCGTGAGAAGATGAAAATTCGTGAAGCTAGCGCGCTTTCTCAGATGCAGATGGAATATCATACGCCCGGTAAACGAATGTTTAAGGTCGCATGTGCATCGTATACTGTTAACCACATTAACAACGTAGTGTTAACCACATTAACAACAGTGATTTCCCGACGTGCACGCAGATTCTCTTAACGAAATCAGGGAAGTAAAGATGCGCAAGAAAATCCGAGAACTATATTTCCGCAGGCCATTGTATCCACAGCCTTCGGCCTGCGTTGTGTATCCCTCTTAAATGCCTGTCACTATTTGGGCTAAGCAGCAATTGCTGGTGCTGAAGATCTTCGAGCAGCTACACAGTTGGTCACAAATTCATGGGAGAGATCTTGCTTTAATGCTTCCCAGCAAAAGCCGAGCTTATCAGGATACACGGGGAAAATTACAAGTCCCCGAAGGAAATTGGACTCTATCCGGGAGACTAGAAAAGGTTGAAGAAAAAGACAGTGTCAAAATTTTGAGGCTGCTATTCCAATTAAATTGTAATAACAGCCTTAAAACAGGCGAAGAAAGGCACAGTGGCCACGAGCGACAAAACGACAAAAGGCTAGAGGGAAAGCCACAGTTAAGCTTTGGCACGAAAACTGTTTAAGGACCCGCAAGCGGCCTATATACTCATCGGAGCCTATGACGATCCAAGAAACTTCCCGACAGCTGCGTTCGCCAACCAGAAAAGGCGAATTATCATGACCCCTATCTATGCTAAGTAAAGTATACCGTGGAATCGAAATCACCATTCTCTGTTTCATACATAGTAGTCAACGCAGTCTAAGGTACGAAAGTAGTCAGCTGCAAAAAAAAAAAAAAAAAAGAATCACTCCGTCTTGCGTCATTGCTGATGCACTGGTTTGTGGAAATACAGAAAAGAGCTGATCAAGTTCCTGAATGGCTCTTGAAGCTAGATTGAGCCTCTGCTGTTCGTGAGGGAATTTTAACATCACGAAGCCAGCTTTTCCTGTTTCATTGTAAAATCCTCTCATGGCTGGGGATCATTGTATCTATTATTTTTTGTTGTGTGTATTGTGTTGAAGATAGGCAATGAAGAAAAAACAAAGTGTCGTGGGTAATGTTCGACCGGAATGCTGAGCCTGTCGTTTCCCCCAGTGCTCATTTCGGTCAGCTGGTGCAACAGCTGAGAGACACTTACTAAGACAATGCCTAATAACCAAACTGCTCCTATTATTGATGTGTTGTCTTTCCTTACCATCATTTTAGTGTAGTTTTGTTAAAACGTGTTTTAGATGTGTGGTGACGTGTTGTATATTTAAATAGAATTTGTTCGGCTGCAGGATGGCTACTTTGAAAATAATGTACATAGCTCTTTCCTGCATTTCAACGTGTGTAATAAATACCAGGCCGAAAAACAAAAGCGTCGTGGCTCACTGGGATCAGATTTTTTTTCTACAGATAATGAAGATGGTTGTCCTTTTGATTGAGTATATGCTCGTGGGCCTCCATTGTATATGGCACTCACGAATGGCCGGGCGTCACTGTGCTGATGATGCCCGGCCGGCACGCGTGTACAGTGTGGTTCACTGTTAAATGTAACGCAATATCGTGTGCCCTCAACATTTTGCAATGAGCTGCTTCTGATAACAAGCGAGAAAAGGTGCCACCATGGGCATTGCTGTGCCCGGGCAAGCCGCCCCCGGATTCCGCTCAACCGAACGTCAAGTTTCTCCTGCTAAATTCCCCTTCGCAAGCCCCGATGCTGCTCCGCATGACAGAGGCGCATTGCAAAGGAGCATTGGCGAGCAACTTGTTGAAACATGCCAGCAAAATTCTAGACAGCGTGACGTCAGATTCCTAACTGCGAGTCGCCTTCGGGCCGCGGCAGATTTGAAGCAAGCGACCAGCGCACTCGCTGAGTGGACCTCTCGGGTCGCCGTCACGTGCCGCCTCCGGACTGAACAGTGCGCACACTGCCACCGAGACCTTCACGAGCGTTCGTCGAGTGCAGCGCCGCTCGCAAAAAGGGGTCGTGTCGTAGTCTCCCCGGATGTCGCTGTGCAACTACAGTTGTGTCTAGCTTGTAGTCCTCGGCCCCCGCGTCGATTTGTTGTAAATAACCCTGTAAATAGTGTACAAAGACGCCTTTGTTCATCTCATCAACACTGATTCGGTTTCATCGCTACCGCCAAGGGAGCGGGCAGCTCTCGATCACGTGACGTGAGCTATGGGCCATACTTCTACGGCACAACAGCTTGCAAGGGAAAAGCAGCCAGCTAAGCTTACTAGTGCATTGTGAGATCGTTTGTCGCCCGCTTTCTTTGGAATGCTTTGGAATGCGCAGGATCGACCTCCTGCCTGGTTACCTTTACTGGATCCATGTATATGTCTTCCGGAATTTTGATGTGTGGGCAAAGTGAGAGCTCGATGCTGGTGTGAGTGTGTATTGACAGATTGTGGTATGCGACCAGGTTAAAGGGGGGTTGAAGTACTTCCATACAATAAAAAAAAAAAAAAGCTCAGTGCTATGAAGCGTGGACTACTTTGATCGTTTTGAGAGGTCGAGGTTCGATCCTCAGTGAAGGTGGATTTTTTTTATTTTAAAACTTGTCTCTCCCCCCCCCCCCCCCCCCTTTTTTTTTTAATGAATGTTGCTGGGTACAAAGTCCGAATGCAAGCCATATATAAATGCCCGCTTCTCATAAAACTAAAATGACTTCCTTTAAAAACACTGCGCTGTTTACTTTTCTGAAAAACTCAGAGAAGTAAGTGTCTTGGAGACAGAGGTGATCAGAGGTGTTGTTTTTCGGCATTCAATTACTTTTTTTTGCATGCTGCACACAATGAATCTTTAATTGTGGGATGATGGAATTCATTGCTGCTCAGATTATTCGCAACAGCCTCATCTGGAGGCTGCGCGACATTGGTTATCTGTTTGGTTTACGGATCTACGAATGCACCGAGTTGCGCAGTATTTAATGCATTTGCCGCTGCATTTGATATAATTATCGTGAGAACACAACGACGAGCTACAGTGGTTCGTGAAGAGAGTGAACGAAAAGGTTGACTAGGCTCACCGTCCTAGCTGGGAAAACCTTGTACAGGAGGAGCCGGACAAACAGGCAAAAAAAAAAAAAAAAAAAAAAAAAAACACCGAAGTAGCTTTGTTTTAGAGAACATAAAATAACAACCAATATATTTGCAAAATAAAACACTTGCACAATTCTACCACCCCCAATATCTACCAATATTCACTTTAATTTCCAGTTCATTACTATTTTTATTTTCGAGGCACTACATTGCGATGCGAACGAGGAGCGCGAATAAGTACCGCAGCCTGGGCTATGTTGACTGCTGCGTATGAAACGAAGTACTTATGGCCGTAGCCGTCACTATCAGGACTCACGACCAACGGAAGTCACCGCTCGTAGGGACAAACTCCTAACAAGCCTGCTGGGACTGCTTTGCTGGAAAGCGTATTCATGGAAAGGTGCGCACACTGAAAGCTGGACTCCCCCACTCAGAAAGCGCAATGTGGACACTGGGACATGAAAGCCTAAAGAGATTCGAGGTAGTGGCTGATCTATATGGAGTTCTCACAAACTATGCGGATCCCAGTCTCTAAATCAACCCTTCTTAAATCTATGCAGGGACAGGCTTTAAACGCTCAGGATAAAAAAGCCATTGTCCGTCACCAAACAAGCAGTTACCCTCCTCGGGCGCCGTAGACTTCGCATTTTAAACAAGAATGGACCCACAATATACACAGGCTATTCATCGTGATACTAAGCAAGCCCTACTCTCTGAAATACTGTCCAAACATTAAACGACACAGGAGCAGTTGGAGGTGGCCGTGACCAACGATAACCTGCACCAGCTACCTTGGGTAATCCTGTCAGTCGGCAATTCAAAGAAATCAAAGAAGCCCTCGACTGTTGGTGCCAATCACCATGCTCTTGCAATATTTTTTTAGGTTGGCAAATGTTTTTTCTCTCTCTTTATTTCTAGTCTTCGTTCCTCACGCTTGGTCGACCCATTGATAGTAATTTACAGATTTTCCTACATGAGAACGTACCGCTTTGTGCGCAACCAACGTTGATTCAAGGCAAGTGATCGGGATCACCTCTACTGAGCAGACATCTGCAGGGTGACATGAATCAAAAAGGAACATGAAAACGGAACTAAAATGTTAATGCTATTTCTTCTTTCCTGATCGAAAGATGCCTCTTATTGTTTTACACTTTTAACGCTGACGCTAAATCCGCCAATACTCAGTGTTCATGCCCTGTACAAAACAAAAAAAAAAAAAAAACTAAATTCTGAATTCGTCTTTTTTTCGGCCGTGAACTTGGCTTCTCAAACCGAAAGGTGCGTGCCTGCCCAACATAATACAGCGTGCAAAACAGTCCGTCAAGTGAACGCAGGAACACATGAAGCCAAAGCCGGAATGCTAGTGAGAACGAGTGAAAGCCCGCTTTTCCCTCTCTGAGAGGTAAACACTACGAACAACCACTGCCTCGTAGCCGTAGGCTTATGCATTGGTCGAAGCGTGGGCTGACTGAATACAACGACAAGGACAATCGAACCAAGTTCATGTTCGTCGGTCGATGACCTCGTGGCCATCTAATCGATAATCACCGCTAAAAGCGTTAAGGCTGGTCAAACACATTTCCACCACTTTCATTAGACGCCACGGGAGGGCACTCCAACGCGTCTGGATGTTTGCTTGAGCCCGCCGCCGACAAATGTCTCGACGCGAAAATTGGCTTGACGCGCTGCTCAGGACACACGGAATAAAAATTACTCACACCTCAAAGGTAATCGTCCTTACACAAACTATCAGCACCTCTGTGGGCTCTTCCGGAAGCTCACTGTACTCCCGCGTGTGCTCCGGCGCGTTCTTGACCTTGGAAGGCCCCGACCTTGCTATCGGTCCATTTGTTTGTGGTCTTTCTGTAGACAGTGCATTCCACTGCTGGCCATTGTACAACTTCCAGGACGTTTGAAAGTGGCGTTCTGAAGCCATCTGTGCTTCCACGCATCACTTGTGAACAATTTCTCTCCGCTCCTAACGTTATCAACCTCCATAACGGCCTTGAATTGTCAATGAAAGAGATGAAATTATTCTACGTCTGTTTATTCTAAGCGCATTAGAAAACAGCGTGTGGAGACAGGAAAAGAAAGTGACGACGCACACAGAGCGCTGTGTGTATGACATCTCTCTTACGCCTCAACTCTACAAATCCCTTCAAGGACTCGGGCTGGCCCAAACCTAGACTGACCCGTGGGTCAGGGCGGAGAGTGCGCTATTTTTCGAGGTTTCGGAAGGGACTGGGCTTGGACCCGTACAATAGACAGGCTGCGTCTTCATTTGAATCGCTATTGTATGATGATGACCACAAGGGATATTCTAGCAGAGACATGGATGCAAAAAGGTCATGGTGTGGAAATTCAATAAAATTTTGATTCGGGCTAGTTGGCGCATGATATTCGTATGGTAACTGATGAGCGCTAACATTAAACAATTAGTGGAAAAGAAAAAATTCCTGCCTTTGTATTTTTCTTGTCTGTGTGGATTGTCCAGTGTTCGCGCTCATCAGTTACCATAGGAATACCACGTTGTGTGCTCCGAAAAAAAAAAAAAAAAGGCTCAATTCTGGCATACCGTTTTTAATTATTAGATTTTTTATGCGTACTTCAGTCGCATTTTTCTCTCGCAAAAAATATTTCAAACAATACATTTGTTTGTTTTCGGCTGCTACCATCTCGAAAACACACGAAACTTTGGCGCTAAACCCAGATTTTTTAGTTGACGCGGAATGAGAGAATGTTTTACTACGGCATCTGTCATGGACATTAATCAAGGTTCATCATCATCAGCCTGATTATACCCACTGCAGGGCGAAGGCCTCTCCCATATTTCTCCACTTAACCCGGTTCTGTGCTAGCTGCATCCACTTGACCCCTGCGAACTTCTTAATCTCATCCGCCCACCTAACTTTCTGCCGCCCCCTGCTACGCTTTCCTTCCCTTGGAATCCAGTTTGTTACCCTCAGCGACCATCGGTTATCCTCTCTTCGCACTACATGTCCTGCCCATGTCCATTTCTTCTTCTTAATTTCTACTAGAATGTCGGTAACTTGAGTTATTTCTCTGACCCACTCTGCACGCTTTCTATCTCTTAATGTTACCCCTACCATTTTTGTTCCATAGCCCTCTGGGTTGTCCTCAACTTAAGTAGAACTCCCTAGGTTAGCCTCCACGTTTCAGCCCCATAGGTGAGTACAGGCAAGATGCAACTGTTGTATACTTTCCTCTTGAGCGATACCGGTAAGCTGCTAGTCATAATCTGCGAGTGCTTGCCAAATGCGCTCCATCCCAATGGTATTCTTCTTGTTATTTCCTTTTCGTGGTCCGGGTCTGCGGTTACTACCTGTCCTAAGTAGACATATTCGCCTACTACTTCCAGTATTTCGCTACCTAATGTAAACTGCTGTTCCTTCCCGAGGCTGTTGAACATTACCTTAGTCTTCTGCATATTGATTTTCAAGCCTACCTTCCTACTTTTCCTGTCTAGGTCATCAATCATTATTTGCAGTTCATCCCCCGAGTTGCTTAGCAAGGCAATGTCATCAGCAAATCTCAGATTACTGAGGTATTCTCCATCTACCCTTATCCCTAACTGCTCCCATTCCAAGTCTCTGAATACTTCCTCTAAACAAGCTGTGAATAGTACTGGGGAGATTGTGTCTCCTTGCCTAACACCTTTCTTTATGGGAATTTTGTTACTTGCTTTATGCAGAACTATGGTTGCTGTGCAGCCGCTATATATATCTTCCAGCACTTTCACGTATGGCTCGTCTACCCCCTGATTTCGCAATGCCTGCATCACCGCCGAGGTTTCAACTGAGTCAAATGCTTTTTCGTAATCAATGAATGCTATGTATAAGGGCTGGTTATATTCCGAGCATTTTTCTATCACCTGATTGATGGTATGGATATGATCGATAGTAGAGTACCGTTTCCGAAACCCTGCTTGATCCTTTGCTTGATTGCAGTCTAAGGTTGTCCTGATTCTATTAGCGATTACCTTAGTAAATACCTTATACGTAACAGACAGTAAGCTGATTGGTCTGTAATTTTTAAGGTCCTTAGAGTCCCCTTTCTTGTGAATGAGGATAATGTTTGCATTCTTCCATGGTTCCGGTACCGTCGATGACACCAGGCACTGCGTATACAGGGTGGCCAGGTTTTCTAGCACGATATCCCCCCCCCCCCCCCCCCCCGTCCTTCAGCAAATCTGTAGTTATCTGATCCTCTCCAGCTGATTTCCCCCTTTTCATAGTTTCTAGTGCTTTCTTGACCTCGTCCTTCGTCACTGGTGGAACGTCTGACTGTTTTTCCCTACCGCCAATCTCATTACGGTCCTGACTACTTTGGCTACTGTAGAGATCTGTATAGAACTCCTCGGCTACTTTGACTATCTTTTCCATATTAGTGATGACATTGCCCGCCTTGTCCCTTATCGCATACATCTGGTTTTTGCCTATGCCCAATTTCTTCTTTACCGCTTTAATGCTTCCCCCGTTCTTTACAGCATGCTCAATTTTCTCCATGTTATACTTCCTATTATCAGCAACCTTGCGCTTATTGATTAGCTTTGATATCTCGGCCAATTCGATCTGGTCTGTTGGATTGGAAGCTTTCATACTCTGGCGTTTCTTAATCAAATCTTTCGTCTCCTTAGACAGCTTACCGGTATCCTCTCTAACTATCCTACCGCCTACTTCTACCGCGCACTCAGTAATGATATCTCTGAAATTATTGTTCCTTGCCTCTAGGGTAATGTCGCCATCCTCAGTTAGAGCTGAAAACCTATTCTGTAGCGAGATCCTGAACTCTTCTGCCCTCCCCCTCACCGCTAATTCGTTGATGGGTTTCTTTCTTACTAATCTGTTGCGTTCCTTCTTCACATTTAGGCTAATTCGGGACCTCACCATCCTGTGGTCACTGCATTGCACTTTCCCGATTACCTCTACATCTTGCATAATGGCGGGGGTTGAACACATTATGAAGTCTATTTCATTTTTAGTCTCTCCGTTAGGACTTTTCCATGTCCATTTCCGGTTCTTCCGTTTGTTGAAGAAGGTATTCATGATTCGTAAGTTATTGCGCTCTGCAAACTCAACTAGTAACTCCCCCCTGCTATTTCTAGAACCAATGCCATAGTCACCTACTACCTTGTCTCCTGCCTGTTTTTTCCCTACCTTGGCATTGAAATCGCCCATTAGTACAGTATACTGCGTCTTTACTTTTCGCATTGCCGATTCTACATCTTCGTAGAAGCTTTCAACTGCCTGGTCATCATAACTACATGTAGGTGCATAGGCCTGTACAACCTTCAGTTTATACCGCTTATTAAGCCGAATTACGATGCCTGCAACCCTCTCATTAATACTATAGAATTCATCTATATTACCCGCTATATACTTATTGACAAGGAAACCTACTCCTAGTTGTCGCCTCTCTGGTAAGCCTCGATAACACAGTACATGCCCATCTTTCAGTACAGTATATGCCTCATTCGGCCTCCTAACCTCACTAAGCCCTATGACATCCCATTTCATGCCCTCTAGTTCCTCTAACAGCACTGCTAAGCTAGCTTCACTAGCTAGGGTTCTAGCATTAAACGTTGCCAGGGTCAGTTTCCAATGGCGGCCTGTCCAGCGGAGCCAGACTTTCTTAGCACCCCTTGCTGCGTCACAGGTCTGACCGCCGCCGTGGTCAGTTGTTCCGCAGCCGCTGGTGACTGAGGGCCGGGGTTTTATGGAGCTTATCATAGGAGGTTGCGGCCAATTACTGCACCAGGGTGGCCAACTCCTGTTCTGGTGAGGGAGTGCGTTGCCGGAGGTGTTCACCGGCATCAGGTCGCACCCCAAACCTGTTTATGCAATTCCATCAACACGCGGATTATTTTTTTTTCTTTCATCCGGTGGAGAATTGCGCGGCACCGGGATTTGAACCCCGGTCCTCTTGCATGCGAGGCTATGCCACGCCACCGCTGCACCAAGGTTACTTGTCCAATTAACTTCGGACACATACGCCCGGCCACATTCAACGGCCTCTACCCTGCACGGCGATGTAGAAGAAGCTTGTGTATTGAGATACTCTGACAAGACATGGAGGAGTAGGATGATCTTTCGCGAACTTCTCCTGCAGCGCTTGCCCTAGCTACAAATGATTCAGAGCACATTTTAAACGGAGTCGCTCCAAAGGTGGACTGAGATCGCCAAGTATATTACAGGTATAGAATTAATTTCCTGTCCATAGTTCTCGCGATCTTCCAATGTCGTGTCTCGCAATGTGTCATCCGGTAAGGCTCCGTTTCGAGCAAGCCCTCACTTCCGGTGGCCAACTTGTGCGCCAAGTAAACGAGGTAGCTTGTGAACTTGCCAGCTTTGTCACTCATCACTGTCGACCTGCTTCACCACCTCATCAATGCCTGCGTCGACACCACGATGAGCGTTCGCTTCCTCGCAATGGGCTGCTGCAATGAGAAATACGGCTCAAGCTTCTGCCAGAGGCTCTAAGCCACTGTTAAGCTGGAGACGACAGGGTCACGCGCTGCGGGTGGCCGGTGTTTAGGCCAAGGTTTACCCTCGTGTTCCACGCGAGCGCACGAGCAACTAAGATCTATTACCTGCAATGACAGCGCCGTCACTATTGCGCCCCACCACCCTTGTCAGTGAATGGATATAATAATAAAATTTACAGTCATGAGCGAAATAGAAGAAACAGACTATCCTGCACAAAAATGTGAATTTTCTGGCTATTTCTTACCTATATATTTGAGAATGGCTCCTGAGTAGGAAGGATGTTCAAGAAATTAACAGGGGTGCACTTAAGTCCCCTTGTGTGCGAAAATGCGAAATCATTGCGAGTTCCAGATAGTTTAATGAGCTCGTTCTGCGTTTCGTTGCTTTTCCGACGTATACAACTTTAGTTATTTTTATCAGTTTTTTTTCTTGTCTAATCCTCTTATTTTTATTTTGCTCTTATTATTTCTTTCTTTCATTTAGTTTTCTTTCTGTCCTAGATTTTCATGATTTATATCTGTTTTCACTTATTGCAGCTGTTGTTCTTTCCTTTAGCGTTCTACGGCGTCCTTACGCTATAGACAAGGACCATTAATGATTGATCCCCAGGAAGTTGGCGTAGTTGGCGTGGAAGTTGGCATGACCATGAACACTTTGACATGGTTTTCATCCTTGGACTGCACAGCGTGTGCAAAATGCGCATGTTGGATCAGAATGCTGAGCCTCTCGTTTCCGCAGTACTCATTTCAGCAAGATGGGGCACCAGCTGAGAGACACTGACGAAGACATGCAGTGACTATCAACCGCGGACTGGCTCCCATTATTGATGTGTTGTCTTTCCTTGCCACCGTTTTAGTGGAGTTGTCTTGAGACGTGTTTTAGCTGTGTGTTGCTGTGTTGTATATTTCGATTGGACTTGCTAGGCTAGAGACAGATTACTTTTCTAAGTAATGTATATAGCTCTTTGCTGCATTTAAACACGTGTAATATATACCATGCTGAAAAAAAAAATAGTTCGCGCGCTCGGCAGGGGAAAGAAAAGATTGTGGTCCGGGTCATGGCGTAGACGCGGTTCACTTATTATTATTATTATTATTATTATTATTATTATTATTATTATTATTATTATTATTATTATTATTATTATTATTATTATTATTATTATTATTATTATTATTATTATTATTATTATTATTATTATTATTATTATTATTATTATTATTATTATTATCGTTTTTGTTGTCTTTGTTGTTGTCGTCGTCGTCGTTATCAGGACATGCCATAGTTACAACTGGTACGCACTTATGAAGCAAGATATGCTTTCGTATTAAAAAGTAAGGCCTCCTATTTTTTTTTTTTTTGCTGACTGTTCAGTCCAAAATATTAAAATTTACGAAAATTATCCGCTTATCTACCAGACCTATATTAATTTTCAATGCAATTTCGACAATATTGTTTGAATTTGCGCCACCACTGAACCATGTCTTGCATGTCCGCTCTGGCGCCTTTCTATGCTTATAGTGCACCCTTCTCTTCACGGCGTGAGTGAGGTTGTCGTCGTTCTGAAAAATGAAAATCAGACAGTGCAAAGCTAAGTCTGTGAGGAGAATAGAGAAACATAGTGCAGCCACTCGATTTTTTCATTCTCAAGCTGCTATGAAAATGGGCATCGTCATACATGCTGGCGCTAAGAAAGGGAAAATATACCACAGAGGTGGCATTAATGCACTTTTTCAGCGGTGGCGTAAAGCAAGCGATTTGAATAGAATTTCAATGAAACTTTAGGTCCTGCAGACATGCGACTGCAATATTTATTAATTTCATAAATGTTGAATAATAGTGCTCGAGAAAAAAATTAGAGTCGCAATTTTTGAACACCCGTCGTATAATAAGCGAATAGAAAATTACAATTCGAAAGCAGAAAAAAAAAAAAAAAAACCTGCGCTCGTCGCACATAATCTCGGAATAATGAATAAATGAATACTCGAAGTTTATTACTTCTCGTACTATTCACGGCTATATAGTCAGTGGTCGCTCACACGTAACATCGGACTCAAACCTCCCCATATCATACTTCTGACTGCTGAGTACGCCCCAAGCTTGGTACACGCGTTCGATCCGCGATCCGCTTCGCTTTGTGCTGCAACGTCTTATCGTTGGTCGAACCACGACCTTCCATGAATAACGTTGCCGTAATTTTGTATTGTAAATAATATGTAAATACTTGAAGAACGCTTACGTATTACTTATTAAATGGCTTCGCCAGACTGTCAGAAGATTGACCAGCTTTCACGTTTGTTTTGAGACATGGAGGGTCTTCGGCCCAAGTAAAAACTCCCAAGTCCAACCGAACGTTCGTAAAGCGAGCTTTGTAGGTGAGAGTCGCGGAGAGTGGGCATCCTCGAGAATGTAACATCAGTGGTCATGTTTCAATGGCGTGGTATAATTCGAAACGATGGCAAATTTCCCTTCGCGCCCGCATTGATAGAGACCGGCAAGGTGAAGGAGTTGTAACGGCAGTTTACTATAATTGCTAATTGTCTGCAATGACGCCAGCTCGCTTTCCTGGTCACTGCCGCTTTCAGCGCACATCCTTTCCCTTTTCGGCAAGTAATAAAGTACCAAGGATTGGGAACAGAGGATTTTTTAGCAGGTTAAGCCTAAGAAAGTTCCCAGCACAGAGAACAGGAGCCAGATTATGGTAGGTTTGAAGCCGCTAGCCATTTGAATGAAAACCCGGTATATATGTGACAGCAGAAACAGAAAAAAAAAAATAAATAAAAACATCATGATGATCAATTTAGCATAGTCAGGTCAGTCGTGAATTAGTTGAGCTAGCATTTCAGTTTTTACTTCGGTTTTCGTAGATGTAAAAAGGGTGCTGAGTGTTCCAAGGCCAATACCTATAGGCAAACAAGAGCGATGCCTTAAGAAATAAGGCAAGTCGGTTAGCCAACAGGGTATTCCAGTTGCCTATTCTGCTTTGTGTAAAATGGGAGAGGGGCATATAAGGAAAACTGGAAGAGATAAGTGCGGTCTGAAGCCGAAAAATCGCCACAGCTGTTTTCTTAGCACTGTGAGAGCTACCATGAGATGCGCGGTCACAGCATCCGCTTTTCGACGCCAAACCCAGGATATTCGCACTGCGAAAGATGTTCCATCGTTAAGCAGTGCTGCTCAACACAAGGGTGTTAGCGCTGGGACAGTGTTACACCCTTAAAGGTGACCGCGCGGACACAGCAGTCTCAATTTCCGCTGCTGTAGACTACTCTTTTATCGCCGAATCTTTTCTAACTCATAGCATAGAATTAGAGCCACAAATGAAAATCCTAATGAAACCCACGCCTCAAATCACTAGGCGGCTCGATACAAGCCCTTGGCGTCACCGCGTGTAAAACTGTAAATCTCTCGCGCTGCGCTTTGGATACTGCATCGTCTTCATCGCTTCTCATCAGTACGCGAGATAGACCCAAGCACAAGAGCACACGGGTACATGCGAGCAAGTTAGAACTAGAGACCTGTTTATCGCGACCGCTTATATATGCAAGAGGGCGCTGGATTTGAAACTTTTTTTTTAAAGATATTCCATGTAAACCGGCTCACAGGTGAAAAATCCACCAGCCTGTAATCTTTGTGATGTTAAGGCAATGAGTTAAAACAAAAAGGATAGGGGGTGCGGGCTTTTTTAACCCGCGAGCCAAAGTTCGAACACATGGCCGGTTTTAAACATACAGTTGATCTGTGCAGAACGTCTTATTTTAACCAGATATCCAATATCCCAACAGATTTCCAACAAGTGGAAAATATGCGAAAAAATAGTTTGTGCAGCCAATATTTAAATTGTCATTTGATCTGAAAGGTCTGTCAGCACAAATCGCTGACGAGGTCAGTCCACAAGTTAACGTATTCCTTGCGGCAGTAATATCGCATTGAACTCCCGTAAATATTTACTCTAGCGACTTCTCATAATGAACGATTTGGATATAGGGTTTCTGCGGCGGAGTATATTATTGCAGCTACATCATAACACGGAAAGGCTTTTTTTATTTAAAAAATATGTATGTGATGGAAATAATATCTCTTAGTAGATCAAGTGTCCACAGATGGTGAATTTGTTTTGCAAGGATAAATAATCATGATTGACCGAAAACGGCCGAGCCAGTTCCAACAGTGCTGACGCCTTTAAATGCAATAGGTGCAACCTCTCCGTCTCTTTGTTTCGCTCCGCCATTTTGCCTTCAGCTGCAGTGCTGAGAACGACGATAAACCGCTCTACATCTTTCTACATGACCCCGCATGAGAGGAGAGCCTGAAACCAGGGCTCCACTGCCGTGCGAACGGATGCTCTGGTGAGTCCAAAGTACCGAGCGACGTCAGTTATTGTTTTTACTGAACGGCGACAGGGTCTCGCGCTTCTTGCTACAAAGTCGAAACACTACAAGGTCGAGACAGCTTCGCGAATATCCATGTTGTTTAATCGAGTGCCCTAAATAATCGTAGCAGTCTAGGCGCAAAACATTTTCTCTCATTCGTCGATTCCTGTGAATTCAGATGAAAAATCCCACCTTCTTTATTACACACAGTTTACTTGCTAGGATACCATTTGCCGGGTTACATGCCCTCCTCGCATGAGAATGCCACACGGGTAGCACTCCAGGCCAGAAATGAAGTTTTAAGTGGGCGAAGGCCGTAATCGCAGGATATCAAGCAGATAGCCCGGTGGTGCAGAGAGAAACGGCTTTCGCTAACCGCCGGGGTGGCGCAGTGGTTAAGCTGCTTGAGTGCTGTTCCCAAGGACGCAGGATCGAATCCCGGCCTCGGCGGCCGCTTTTCTATGGAGGCGAAGAGCAAGGCGCTTGTGTGCTGTGCGATGTCAGTGCACGTTAAAGAACCACAGGTGGTCGAATTTTCCGGAGTCCTCCACTACGGCGTCTCTCATAGCCTGAGTCGCTTTGGGACGTTAAACCCCACAAACCAAACCAGAAACGGCTTTCGTGTCTCCGTTAAAGTGCTAACAAGGGCTCGAGTATCAGAGCGCCGCTTTCAAAGCAGTCTCGGAGAAAGACTACGAATCCGCTTTGTCATGATGATGGTGTGATGACACGAACAAATCCAGAACTTAAACAATATGAATAGTTTCTTCTTTCCCCTTTCTTTTTGCCTCAGAGCTATCTAGCAGTGCGCATTGCCCCACAGGGCCCGAAAGTATAGCTTGAAAGGATAAAATCGCGAAACTGTCTCTCACACAGACGTTCATTATGACGGCCACGAGCTTGGATAATCAGTACAAGCCAAAGTATGGAACTGCTTGCGATTCGAGATGACGTACTTGATGGTCGAATCACCGTAACGGCGGAAATCGGCGGTCGACGTGATACCCAGTCGAAAAAACCTACAGAACCGTGAAAAAATACAAAATATTCTGTAGTTCTGTCGTAAATGTCAGATTTTTCTGTTGTTTTGTAGTACGTTTCTGTAGGTCTGTAGTTTTTCTGTAGTATATTTCTGGTGTCTGTAATTCTGTAGCACTTTTCTGTTATAACTACGAAAATTTCTGATGTTACTACAGAACATTCTGTTGTCACACAACAGGTTTCCAGTCAAAAACCGCACAAAAAGTTTATCGCAACAACAGAAACTTTTCTGCAGTTTTTTTCTGACTACGTTTTGGAGGGGCTAGTTCACCAGTTCAAGTAGCCTGCAAAGCGGATACGTACCGGCGCCTAGCTTTCAGTTTTCGTCAACACATTCCAAGCGCACCATGTATAGTGTAGATGGCGGAGAGAATTATGCGAATATTCCTCGGTGTGACCAGCTTTCCCCGGATGCCGAATGTCGTGACTAATTACATTAAATTAAATAGAAGACTTGCATTAGATGCGCCAAGTGACGCAGTGTTGCTCCTCCGTGAACGTTGAAAGCAAACAAGAGGACCTGACTTACTATAGTGAAATAACAATGCACTACAGACTGAGCAGGAGGGTCCTACCACCACCAGACCCCACGTTAGGCAGAGGAAGCAGTAGCATGGAGAAAGCTACAGACAAATGCATACCCGAACCCAGTTCTTGTCAAACATAAATAGCCAGAAATACGATCAGACCTATGTTCACTATATAAGGAAAGGGGATCTTTAGATCACATAATATGAGAATGTGCAAATACACCAGGCAGGGCTAAAAATATAACTAAAGACGTCAGGGAGACCCTTCTGCGAAGTTCAGACCCAAGAGCCCAAAGAGAAATTGTTCGACTGGCCGAAGATGCCGCCGGAGCCCAATAACTACCGGCCTGCAACTAAGGCGGCTGTCCCACCATCCGGGTCTAACCCCCGAAGAGCGGGATAGTCACTCTGTTGGACGAATAAAAGTTCTCTCTCTCTCTCTCTCTCTTATATCTGAAACTTTCGTCCACTCTGGTCTATGATTCCTATCAGGGCCCTTCGTCAGTCTCACAGCGTTGCGAGCCTGGCACTTTTCGTTTTCCTATACGTCTTTGACCTATATTTTTTTTTGCACACACAGTTTGCAGTTTTCGGTAGAATATTCACTAGATAGTTATATTTAGTGCGATTTATTTGTTCCCACGGACCCTATGCAGAGACTTATCAATAGAATCCTTTCCTTTGGCAACTTTTCTGAGTTGTTGAACCCGAGAGCAAAGCCGAAGAGCAACCCCAAGCAGTGAACCTGGATGCAACGGGGCTGTGTTGCTTTTCAGGCGCCTCAGAACTAACAGGCGCTCCGAGCACGTGGGATGCCGCGGAGCACCCAGGCGTACGACCCGTTGCCGAGAGCCGGCAGACTGCTCCGCGACCGATGAAGGACACGAGGGCGAAGACAGCAAATGTGCGAAAAAGAGTGAGAAAAGAAGAAAGAGACAGAGAGGAGGTTAAAAGTGCGCGGGCCAAAAGGGCTGTGAGGGGAAGAGAGAAAAAGACCCGTAGAACTTGGTCTCCAAGTCGAAGAGCAAGAAATAAAAAGAAAGAGGCGACGGTTTTCTCCGCAGTCACTGGCAGCAAAGGACCAATGTCCCTTTCTCGGCAGACGGTGCAGATCCTGCTCGTTGCGGCGAGCGACGCGTGCTCAGCCGAGCTTCACAGCACGAGTCCCTCATGAGGCGGCGAGGAGGAAAATCCGCGTCAGATGACGACGACGGTGAAGACGGCGCCGACGACGGGATCGCGTGTCGAGCTCGTGTATCATTGTACGCGAGGCACAAAATGGAACAGCAGTCGGGAGCGCTCCAGGCAGGCAGGCATATACAGGTACACGTGAACGCACGCACACGCACACACAGCGTGGCGTGCGGTGCTTGCGTAGCCTAGCGTGGCGCGGGGAGGGGCCGACGACGACAAACGTGTGGAGTAGTCGCCGGCGTTTTTCTTTCCGCTCCAGATGCGAGGAGAAACAATGGGAAAACGAGGCCAGGGAACAGAGACAATGTCAACGGCGATGAGTATAGAGCCGAAGATGATTGCCTCTGCCCGACAACTAAGTGCACTCGGAACCCTTTCATGAGAGGTGGGAAAGGGGGGATGGGATATGCGTTTGGTCAGGGTGCCCGAGACCAGCTAGCTCGCCCTCCGGCGCTTTGTTTTTTCTATTCTACGTATGTTCATTTTTGCTACCTTCCTTGACGCGTTCTGAATGTGGCTGTTGCATGTGATGCCCGTTTCACGGATGATTGCGATCCAGGAATTTCGGCACCGCTTCCTTTGTGCGGTTCAATCGTCGTTCTCCCTGCGCCATCCACTTTGAACTGGTCAAGGCTGCCTACGCAATTCTGGTCTTTGGGTTATTGTTTGGATGATGGTAGGAAACTGGTTCAGTCCTCCTTTTGTCCACCGGGGTTTTCCCCGGCACAGACTCGTTCCGGACGCATTTCTGCAGCAAAATGTGCCGGGTCTGTCAGACCAGTCAAAGTGACGAGCCAGAAGTAGATACTTGGAGTTTAACCGTCGGCCTACATAGTTTATTTCCCATTGTCTCGCATATTCCCGTCGAAGGATTTCGTTACGATACCGAGCTTCGCCGTAATGGTTATCCTAATTCGTACAACAGAATGGGACATTTTGTAACAGCCTATTAACTGAACCCGACCCTTGCTTTTATCCATCTGCTTTTAAATCTCTCAAGATAGCTTTAAAACTATGCCTATTTGCGGTCGCCTCCTAAGGCAACCACAGTATACAATATAGTCCGCAGACTGCCTCAACATTAAAGGCAGCAGTCGGACCAGTTGTCTAAACCCCACCACTTCCACTGGCCCACCAGGGGGCCAATGGAAGTGGTGGAGGACCCCTTGAGATGAGAAGGAAGGAGGGGGAGGGGTGACGCACACGGCATGCATGTCACTAGCAGGGATTCGACTCCTCCCAGCATTGCGCCGCTCGCTCGGCGGACAGTCGAAGTACTCTGCATTGCAGCCAGAGCTCGAGTTTCACCGATGCCGGCATAAAAAAAACGTCGTAGACGCTCTTTCCCTATCTCTCGTGCGTGCTTTGCATTTCCATTTCCGTACTCCTTTCGGATTTCTTGTGCTTTGAGAGGTAAAGTCGGTTTGTATCTCATGTCTTTAACCCTGCAAAACTGTATAAGCCAGGCCAGAACTATCGAAAGACCTTTCTTTTCAATGTATGTATGTATGTATGTATGTATGTATGTATGTATGTATGTATGTATGTATGTATGTATGTATGTATGTATGTATGTATGTATGTATGTATGTATGCGTGGGTTTAGTGGGCATTCGGGTGGTTAATAGCAAGAGTTGTCCGTTAGTAATGACCTTGACACGGCGTATTCCGCGTCGTCGCTTTGGGCTTTCGCGAGCGCTCGCACTCCTCGAGACGAAGAAGCCGAAGTTTTGTTGTTGAGCCGCTGGCCTAACCTCGTTCGCTGCCGCTGTGTGACGTCTGCTAAGACCTGGTCCCGTGACACCTGGTGGAGGTCACGGGGGGTCATAGGTGGAGGGGGTCATAGGTCTCAAATTGGGGTCATAGGCCTCAAATAGTTGCTCCGATGTGGCAGTGATAAGTTTCGCCATCGGACAACAATAAGACCGCCTTGTGCGGCAAAAGCCCATTATGTGGCCCTTTTCCCAAACATTTCACCCCAAAGAGCCGAGCACCAGGCCGGGGGAAAGCTTGTACCAATAGAAAAGCCGGTGGGTGCTCGGCGGCACCAGGGATCGAACCTGGTACCTCCCGAACACGAGGCGGATGCTCTACCACAAGGCCACGCGGCGCGTTCTCCGAAAGGAACGCGCCGAGCTGCTCCTGCAGGCAAGAGTTCAGCTCCCCAACAAGAGCTTCCTTGTTTATCTCGAGGACATGGCGAAGTTATTCCATCGGGCTGATCCCAACATGTCCGAGGAGAAAAAAATCCGTTATTTTATGAAGGGAATAAAAGAGGAGATCTTCGTTGGCCTAGTGAGACGTCCCCTCAAGACCATTACCTGATATCTGCCTGATATCTGAGTGTGAAAGGATCAAGTCCAGCCTTCTGGGACACCGTTTATTGATGAGACATCCATGGGATACGGTTAACACACATTGGCGGGAATGGTTAAAGCTTCCGAATGACAGCAAAAATTTGATTTTGGAGGCTTTCCCGCGCTCGCAACGAGTAGCTAAAACTTGTATCGGAAAACCAGGCTGCGTTTTAAAATAATTGGGAGACAACTGCGAAATACTGCCAGATACTTTTCGTAAACATAATGCTAGAAACGGACTGTAAGCATTTGATGAGTTGCGAAATTTTTCTAAAGTTGGTCTTCATCATCATTTATTAACACTTTAAGATCCCGTTAGAGCCGTTACATAAGGAAGGGCGAGAAGTGGCGGACTTATGAAAATCTAGAGGAAATAAATCCAGTAGAGACACTCAGGAGTGTTTACGTGTGAGAATGTGAAAGCATCGCTCCTTTGTGGCCACAGTTGTGCTGCAAATGTTTCTAAATGCGTTAGTCCTTCTTATGATGTGTTTACGTGTTTTTGAACGCCAGACTGGAAATATTTAGACCTTGTCTTTACAAGACGACGAAATATTACGAAGTTTCACCGCCTGGTAACAAGACAGTCTAAAAGCATTCGAGGTTTCCCCTGCTTGTTTCACGCAAAACTCCAGTGCGTCTAGGCATGTAATCATCAATCTATTTCTAGAAACTGCAACCGCACACGCCGCTTGCATTCAACGATCATTGTAACTGTTACATTAGTACGCATCCGTAACGCACGTTAGTTATACGCACCACAGTTCGTTCACTAGGCGCTCCTCTAACACGCTTGAACCAACCGCTCTTTTTGGGTTACGCTTTGCTGCCCGCTTGGCGTGCAGAGGGACTACAGGCGTTCCAACGTCGGTGCCAACTAATTTATTTCATAGAATTGTTTCTACTTTCGACAGCCTCACTCGCTGCCATCCTGATGTATGCCATCAAGCGGTGATAGCGCCGACAACACCAGGTGCATTTTCGCGTAGTGGGACTGGTAACGCTTCAGCAATTAAAAAACTGCAATCTAGCCTAGTGGCAATCTTGCCGGTATATTGCTTGTTATGGCACAGTTATACAGTATGAAAAATAATTACTCTCAAAAACGCTTCCAAAATGTGTCTAAAATGTCTGGATATGTTCTAATACCATATAGCAAGACTTGCTGGAGGGGCAAGAGAGGATTAAAGCGCTTGCAACTTCAGCACACGGGCGAAGGAAAAACTCAAAGCGGCAGTGCTCACTTCAACTGCTTTTTAAGGCGAAAGTCTTTAATGGCTCATGCTGTCGTGGACAAAATGTGTCCCGCTTTTGCGGCGGCTCTGATTGGCCGAGGCGGGATGACTTCATAGAGGTATCGACCAATCACAGAGCACCACCACAGATGCGCGAATGCGTTCCTTATATGGCCATATGTCAATCTATGACCAATCACTAATTAAATACTAATTAATATATTAATTACTAATTGGTGGCTAATTAAATGGTTCATGAATTAACTAATAATGATTGGTAATTTATTTATCTTCTAATAGCTAACGAATAATTAATTGCTAATTAGTGCCAGTTGCGGAGCAGAATGCGGCACTCAGGCGTTCACCTTTAACTACTTCAGTCGCTAAAGTCCCTCGTAAATTTATGTTGTGTTTTTTGTTGCAGAGAGGAGCGGTATATAAAGGCAAAGTGGGTGGGGAAAACATAAGGAACTGCTGCTGCCGTTTGCTGCTCGATACACCATAACAATAGTGAAAATAAAAGAAAAATTAAGGGCAAGCGACAGCGTTTCACACACACACACACGCGCACACGCACACACACGCACGCACGCGCGCGCACACACACACACGCACACGCACACACACACACACACACACACACACACACACGCACACACACACACACACACACACACACACACACACACACACACACACACACACACACACACACACACACACACACACACACACACACACACACACACACACACACATGCACAAGAGAAACTATGTTTTTCTCAGATTATTATTTGTTACTGTTTATATTTCTTTCTTATTGCCTACCCGGGGATTACGTCACCGCTAAGCTCGGACGCCGCTTCCTGAAACTTGATACGCCCCAGTGCGCGTTCAGCAGAACGTGCTTTTTGAGATAATCCACGTCTCCAGCCCGCTTCAGTTGCAATACCTCCGACTCTCGTTTCCGCATCTCGGCATTTTCGCACCGCCTAACCCTCATCGCATCTGCTCGCCTAGACTTCGTCTCCGCCTTCTCGGCTTCAGACTTACTTGGCCAACACCGTTGCCGAGGGCCAGACGTAGCCGCATCACCCGCACTTGTAGAAGGCTGCCGAGCAGGCATAGATTCCCCATCCGCACTCGTAGAAGACGACGACGACGACTCATACGAACGTCCCGCACTAGTACACGGCGGCGTATCCATCGCACAGTTCGAGAAAAGCATTCGCTCCGCGTCCATTTATGCATCTGTCACAGCAGCGCAGTACGATTACGGAGCAGTATGACCGCTGGTTTCCTGCAGGCGCCGCAAGCTGGCGCTAAAACTGCGAGCAAGAAAAGCGCAAAATGATCGAACATGTACTCTGTTACTCGCTTAATTATTAGTTCCTAATAGTTATTCATCGGATGAGAAGAGAGGAGTCGCTGGAGAAAGATTTGATGTTGGGAAAGGTTGAGGGTCGCCGGAGAAGGGGTAGGCAGCGAACGCGATGGCTAGATGGCATCCTCGAGGCGCTGCAGATGAAGTTATGTGATGCTAGGAAGATAGTGAGAGACCGGGAAGCGTGGCGTGATGTGGTCCATAGGGTCACGAATAGTCGGACACGACTGAACGACTGAACTGAACTGAATAGTTATTTTCTAATGACACGGCTGTTCTTTAGCAAACGGTCGTACTGCAAAGCACACGCTAGACGCACCTTTACTCGAATGTGGCAGCGTTGTTCTGTTGTATAGTTATGTAGTTGTTCTCGACGTGGAAGCGGTCCAGTCGAAGGAAGTTGATTTTTTTTTCCCAGTAAAAAAAGGTGGTCTTGACCTGGTTCACTTGTTTTTGCGACAAATCGTGTCACGCTTTGTTTTCTTTTTCATGGGATCAGAATGACATCTTTCCGCGCAGTCATTCAAGTAAGGGTGTGCAGACATCTTCCAGGATTCACCGTTTCGCCTGTTAAAACATACCTGTGACGGTGTGATCGAGTAGCTGGGTGAAGTTGTCTTCTGGTACAGGCTTTTGGACGTACGTTTTTCCCAGCAGTACTTGTCAAACGGTACAAAGAACTTTATAGACATCTTATGGACATCATTCTCCTTTTACCATTGTATCGTTCCCCACACTGTGGAGGTCCAGGACAGGGTGTTCTCGAAATAGTTAAAGAAAATACCTATTCTTCCGTCAGCCAAATCGTTCTTTTCAACCTACATACAAACACACTTCCTGTTAAAACATGGCTACAGAATAGAGGATTATTCATTCCTTGGGACACTGACTGCTTTTTATTTAAGAAAACAGAAACAATAGAACATGTTTTCCTAAACTGCATGCTGAGACCCCAACTTTCATTGAGATGTACTGCAAAGAACTTAAACAAAGAATAACTGTTGACCCTGGACCCGTATGGCATACGCTTCTTGCCTGTGGGTATATCAGAGGATAACGCCATATGACCTCATTATGGTCCTGAGTCTCCACGCTGAGTGGAAAACTCAAATGCAGTTTGTTCGCCCGATTCGTGAACATTTCATTCAGAGTGTTGCGTCCGTAAGAATTGTGTATAAAGAACTACCTGATCCACCACAATGGGTGCCTTTACAAGATGAATTAATATTGCTTAAAACATCCTAGAGCCGTGTTGGCCAGGGTATAGCTTACATGTCTTTTTTTCTTTTTTTTTTTTTTTTTTTTTGTGATCAATTGATTTGAATGTCGAAAACTGCAATAAGGAAAAAAAAAAAAATAGTGCCACGGTTGCGTGCTCGCCTCCTAGTCTAACGGACCGGAAATCGAGTCCCGCACGTTCGGAACAATTTTTATTTATTTGCTTCCTTGTAGATTTTCGCGTTACAACGGGGAACAAGAACGAAGACATCGATTTTTTGGCGACACTGGTCCCTTAACTGCTATCGCGTTAAAAGCACCAGATAGCATGCATACAATGCTGCTCATTCACAGGAAAGAAGCACGGAGGTTGAAATCACTGCGCTCCACATGGCAACAAATGACACATGAAAATAACAAACATTATGTAATCACAGCATAAAACCAACATGCAATAAAAGAGCCGTATAAGGGGCATTAAATAAGAAAAAAAAAGTGAGGGATAATTAAAAATAAATCATGTAAGGCCACAAGGTTGGTTGCTTTGTTTTTTAGGGTTTAACTTCACAAAGCGAAGAGACGCAGTAGTGGAGGGCATCAGAAATTTCGGCCACTTCAGGTTAATCTGCACAGACATCGTACAGCACACGGGCATCCTGATTTTTGCCGCCACCGAAAATCTTCCGCCGTGGTCGGGATCGAACCCGCTACCTTGAGTTCAGTATAAATGCCAAAACATGCGAACAAAATATATAAGGAGAAATCAGGGATCTAAAAGCTGAACCAACTAAATTAAACCAGCGCGACCAAATTAATCAAACAGTACCTGGACGAAATGATTTGAACGCCGCAATTCAATATAAAGGCAGGGACTTGCGGGACAACTTACCTTCCCACTGACGGACTTGCGAATTCGAGTCCTTCTTTTAAGGAACTACTGTTTCTTTCCACCATCAAGATGACGTAACCTGAGAGTTGATGCCTTTTTTTTTATTGGAATAAACTATTACTCATTTTCTAGCTCTATCTGGTTATTGATATGCATTTTGGATAACTATTACATCGTTTCCTTATCTAAGGTCAACATAGTCATGTCATAAACTTTACGGGCTTCTATCTCCATGGTCTTGAATGTGTGAATGCTTAAGTGTGAAAACATTCTTTTATGAACTCCCTCAGTCTTCATAGCCCCCAGATTAGAATGAGCCTCGCGAATAAATCAAATGCTACACTGCTGGAATGGGCTGTGCTCGCCAGCAGCACTCCGTTTGTCGTGACTCTGTTCTACAGCTCTGTTTCTTGAACTCACTATGCAAAACCTAGCGGCGGCTGAAGCCTGCCAGCAATCCCCGCGACACGCACCTGCCTCGTTCACTTCACCTTCGGCCACTATAGCGACGATTTACGTGAGAGCCGCCTCCTTCGCGCGCCGGATTCAGAGCACGACGGCAGTGCAGTGAACGCAGTGAGCGCGCGACCACGCTTTCGCCGCGTTCGAACAAGAGAATCCTCTTTCGCAAACTCTCGTTTATCGCATGTTCGTGACCATACCCTCCGTGCAGCCGCAAAGAAGCCGCGGAGAAGATCCTTCACGAGTACGCCCGGCTCCGAATCCTCATCTGACTGATAACTTTCCTTCAGGGTGATAGTATGGTCCGCGTGCAGCCGTTCGCCTGCTGCTTTTATCAGCTCACCTTCGGGACCAACCCTCTCGCCAGGGGGCAAGGAAGCGTGGCGAAGAGCGGATGATTTCACGCTACAGATGGCAAGCACAATACATCGCAATCGCATGATGCCAGTGGGCTTTTCTTTTTCGTTTGTTTGCATGTTTTTTTTGTTTTGTTTTTTCGCTGTTCCAGCAGGTTTACCCCTTCGGTCGCCCGCAGAAGGCGCGCGCTCTGACGCACGCGTGCGCGCGTCTCATTGTGCCTGTAAGCAGAGTGCGTGAAGACCGCGCTGTAACTGACCTGTCTTCATCGGACGCGGACCATTTAAGCCTGGCCGCGCTCTGAGGCTGTTACGCGGTGCATGTCACGCTGGCTGCCCCTGCGGCGGAGATGGCGGACCGGGCGGTCACGTTGCAATTGCTGCCTGGGAAGACCGGGCTCGACTAACGTGAAGATGGGAGGTCATTGTGTAAGAGCCGAACATAAGGGGTGAAGGAGTGTTTGCTATGCCAATTGGAATAGCGCGACGTTGAAAAAAATTCGTTGCGCTTAGACGATGAACTGACTAAACGAAAGAGGCACTGGTTGCAGGTTGTAACATATACACGTGCCCTTCGCACGCTAGCTAGGGGCTATAAGGGGTGAAGGGTGGCAGTTCCTGGCCCTCCAGGGCTGGGACAGTAGGTCAACGCCGCTTGCGGCGGGGGCTAGCCAGCCACCGAAGTTTTTTTTTATCTGTTGTGGGCCGTCATTGCGCCCGCCACTGCTTCGATGGTGGACGGCGGCTGTTGTTGCGGCGCGCGTCTTTCTCTCCCTCTTCTTTTTCCTTTCTTCTCTATTTTCTCTTCTGTCCGCACGAGGCAGCGGAGGTGGTTCAGCTACAGAGGCCAGTGCATTTTCTTTTCCTTCTTCCTACAGCCACAACAACAACAGCTAGGGGCTATGCGTTACCAGTTGGGTTGCAGGCACTTTGCTGGGTATTCCCACGTCCAGCGAAGCTGCCAACTATGTGCATGTTTGCGATATACAGCGGGAGATATAACCGGCACACAACTTTCTACGCGTTATTGAGGAAATATGCACCGCAGTAAAGCACTATGGCTAAAACAACGAATCCACCACTACAGCTACCGGCTTGCCTCGTACATGTGTTTGTCTTGATTACTTGTGTAATTACGAACATGTGTCCTCTGTACACGGGACACAAGTAAGCGGTTCGTGCTACTGCTTTCTAACCGTATTTGCGTGCTGCCCAATTGAAACTCAGATGTATGGTGACTATACATGCCTGTAGTAATCACTAATGTAGTTTCTCATGGATAAAACTTCGTTTTTTATTTCTGTTAGGAAAGACGTGCTGTCTCTTGATCATAACTGCCTATAGCGTGCTCCCTTTACCTATATTGTCACGTGGTGGTGACAAGGCCGATCACAACAAATGAAGTCTGGGAGTGCACTGGAATCAACTCTTTATTGGGCTGACTTGCGCCCGCAAAAGTACTAAGCAATCGGCAGCGGCGATAGCAAAAGTAGTGCTCGGCGGTCGTCAGACTAAGAATGCTTGTCGCACGCTCCAACGCTCAATTTAAAGGCGCCAAGCCCAGTCGGAAAATACTACAGAACATTTTCTGTTGTTACGACAGAATTTCTGTGCGGTTGTTGACGGGAAACCTGTTGTTACAACAGAGCGTTCTGTAGTAACATCAGGAATTTCTGTAGTTACAAAAAAAAAGTATACAAAACTACAGACAACAGAAAGCTACTACAAACAAACTACAGAACTACAGAAAAATCTGACGTTCACGGCAGAACTACAGAATATTTTGTCGTATTTTTGACACGGTTCTGTAGATTTTTTTCGACTGGGAGGAATTATCGAGATAAAGCTGCAGACCGTGACAAGCGTAATCTCGAACATTGCAGAAACACCCGCGAGTTGCAGGAATTCCTCTGGACGCATCTTGCGCGACAAATAAAATGATAAAGCAGCATCTCGCGACAACGAGCATGCACAAAAACAACATCGCGCTAGAATCACCATGATAAGGCCTCATGCCAGCGGCTGTCAAAAAAGAACAAATAAAGACCTGAATCGTTCGCGGCACTAACCCTTGCGAGCATTATAGCGGCGAACATATGATTTATTTCGGGTCCTGTGAATTTGCGAACAAAAATAACCTGTGAAATGCATTTATAAGCCTAAAAAAGCAAGCGACGCGATATAAATTGTAGGAGCTGGACCACGTTTTTATTATTTGTTAATTCATCAGTTTTTCGGCGTGAAGAGGTTGTTTAGAAGTGTTCCTTTCACACAGCAAGATTCGGTTTTATTTTCGCCTTTTGACAAATGAATTATTGAACACAGTCTATTGGTGATTTAATGCGGCGAACCTGTGTGGACTAAAGTGCAATGATGAACAGCTCATTTACCTCAAATTAACGGGCAGGTTGTAGTACTTGGAATTATACTTGTAGAACGCAGTTATGCTGTCACTAATAATATAGCGCAAATAAATTAGATAGGCGGCAAACAGGAACACAAATTAAAGTTAGCGTTTAAGAACTAGACTTTCGTATTACCGTTACCGCTACCGTTAAGACGTATGTGTTGCCATTTGGTTGGGGAGCTGTGCGGAGCAAGTGGGCGGGGCACCACAAGGCCTGCGTGTTGATGGTACCGATGGACTTTCGTTCAACTGTTGCATTAGCCGAACATGGCAAATTTTGGTCGCTCTCATGCATGTGCCCTTCCGTGGCATTGCTCAAAATAGTGTTTACAAACATATTTAATCAACTACCTAGTCGAAAAAAACTACGTAACCGTGTCGAAAATACGACCAAATATTGTGTAGTTATGTCGTAAACGTCAGATTTTTCTCTAGTTGTGTAGTTTTTCTGTAGTAAATTTCTGTTGTCTGTAGTTCTGTAGCACTTTTCTGTTGTAACTACAAAAATTTCTGATGTTACTTTAGAACGTTCTGTTGTCACAACAGGTTTCCCATCGAAAACCGCACAGAAAGACTGTCGTAACAACAGAAAAATGTCTGTAGTTTTTATTCCGACTGGGCAAGTTCTGTAAATGGGTGACGATAGAGAACAGACCGTGCATAGCTAGCAGAAAAAGAGGAGCTTTCTGGTCTACAGAGGCGTGCAAACTAACGAAACAATACCTGAAATCACATGATTTCTGCTTATCTAATAATGCCACCGTTCCATCGCGCCTTGTTTAGTTAATTTGCAACATTTACACACTGCAACTCGTACTCAGCAGCCATCTAGCTATGCGTTGCACGCAAACATTTGGTAAAGCCGAAGTTCAAGAAATTAATATAGCGCACATTTCTTTAATTTAATCGGTTTATACTAAGAACTGCATTCATTTGTTCCTTGCTGAGGCGCAATCCGTAAAGCTGGTGGTTGCTTTATTTTCACTGTCATGTGAATTGCACATTTCCTGGAACAGAGTTGCTCATGTCCTCCACCGATCAAACAAATTTATGCATACAACCATTGTGATCATCGTTTAGCGTCGAATCGTACTGTATCCGTAACAGGCGCGGTGCTCATCATGCATTCTTGTCATTGCACTCTACGCTGTTACCGTCGTCACCTTGGTGGAGCATTCATCAAGTTCGAGTGCAACTTTCTATACGTGGTCTTAAGACGGAAGGTTGGATGTCTTCGATAATTCTAAAGAAGGTATTGCCACGCTTCCTGTATTAAATGCCCATTGACCTGCTTCCGCATCCATCTCTCGGCAAAATCTATGTATGGTTGTGAGTAGTGGTCGTTTCTGCAAAGCTTGGAATGATTGAGATAGAACCACGTTTATTCGATGGGTGCGCTGTAAAGAACATCGCACTATTAAAGATGAATTTTCGTGTCTTTAAAATACACCCCCAGGAAAGGGTGCAACGAGTTACTGATGAACCCTTTTAATGGGTGCAGGCCTGCGCATGCGTAGGCCGCATCTATCGATGTTGCCAACGAGTTTCTTGGACATCAGTGTTCCTGACGATGATATTTATTTTTGATTCTAAGCTGGCAGCCTTCCAAAGATGAAGCTTCACTCCGCAGTGGATCACATGATTAAATCGCTTCTGAAATCACCGCCCTCCGTATCGTAATTGCCATCTGAGCACACGACATAACGATGTCGAAGCTGCCGAGACACGTCGCTGTAACCGATCCCGCGGATGACACCACCTGATGTGCTCGCGACAATGACTGATGTCTTGACGTGCCCTTTTCAAAACCTCTCAAATCGAGTGTAGGCTTCGCGCGATTCTGCATGCTGGCCTAGTGCAACTTAACTCTGTGCCACCGTCCTTGTAATTCCGAGTCAAAAATGTTAGTCATTAACTCCATTTACCATGACGCAGAGAATCCTCACTAAGAAGCTTATATAACGAGTATATCATTCCAAAGACCAATAAGCAGGAAACATATCTGCCTGTGCAGTCCGTAGGTAGAAAAAGACGACTATGCACGTTCGACAGGTGCGTGATAGGTTTGCAGTGGAAAAACAGGCACAGCAGATGACTCTGTTAATATAGACCCGTTTACAGCGCATATAGGTCCCTTGAGCGATGTACGGAGCTGTCAACCTTGAAGGCTGCCCCGCTTCTTGAAGTCGACGGGTTTGAGGGACAGCTTGCTGTCACTGTCCAATGCAAGGGTGGAAGAACGGGCTAGTTGGTAATTCATCTTGGAAATCAAACTAGCGCACTTCAAAACAAAGACACAGGGAGAGAACGACAACACAGCGCTGTGTTGTCGTTCTCTCCCTGTGTCTTTGTTTTGAAGTGCGCTAGTTTGATTTCCAAGATGAGCTGTCCAATGCGCCCTCTTACTCGCCTTTGTGCGCATATCCTTCTACCTTTATCTCTCTCTCTCTCTCTCTCTCTCTATATATATATATATATATATATATATATATATATATATATATATATATATATATATATATATATATATATATATATATATATATATATATATATATATAAATTCTTGAGTTATAAAAATACCAACGAAAAAAAAACGCTCTATTATTTGTTCTCAGTACGACTTTGTTATCATTGTTCGTCCTGACAGGTGAACTTAAAATTTCTTTAATGCTCTCTATAGTCTATGCTCTACGAAGTTTCTTGTTCCCACATTGCTTTTACGTTCACACTCATTGAGTACTTCCCTCATTCACAATATGCACGGTCACAAGCACATTATACTTCGGTACTTTCAGTGATCATAGCTGAGGTCCCCGCGAATTTCATCACATTTCTTGCTGAGCACAGCCGCAAGGTGAGACAGTTCGTAAACCACCTGCAGTTGGTCCACATTTCGAGATATTCAAAATGGTGCCGCAGGCCCGAGAGATTCCTGGCGTTAGCCACTCCAAATAATCGTCCGAACCGGAAGACTATCGGAAGCGGTGCACCCACTCAATGATACATCGCACCTGGGCGCTTTACAGACGACTTTCCGCTCCCAATAAAACATTACCGCCCGCCAAAACGGCCCAGCTCTTCCGTATCATTTCCGAGTCTATCCCCCGTAGGCTCCGTAAAAGGCACCAATAGCATAAATTTCCCGAACGAAGAGACATCGCCAGCTTGCGGGCAGAGCGAAGCCTCACGCTCCGCTGTGGCACCGATAAGAGACTTGACGACCGGCCGCCGGGCCGCGAAAGTAGCCGGCCCGGTGAGAGGACCGGGTGGAGGGAAGATGTCGCAGGCTGCGCGGACGCGCCCCAGCCGTCGCCCGACCGCGGGGTCGCCGCCTATCAGTGGCAGCTGTGCCGCAGGGTTCGGGTGGTGGTATTCGGAGACGTGCGTCCTGACCTGTTGAGCGTTGTGCATGCCCACGCTAGTCGCCTTTCGTAGTATTTTAGCGACGCCGTGGCCCGACAGGTGTCGGGCGTGGGAGGGGGTTTGTCCACCTTTGCCGTTCCGACAATGAGCGTCACTGCTTCGCTTGTTTGGCTAGCTCGCGGAACAGTGGTCCCTCAAGATTCGGTTGTTTCGAGCTCGTCAAGAACTTTGCTCTTATAAAGGAATGACAACTATAATTGCGAGAATATTAGGTTGACATTAAAATCTGAATACTGACTTCATGTTTGAGCGGGAGGGCGCTGAACTGTTTAGTTTTCTTCGAATACGAAACTTCTGTGGGAGATACGTCAAAAGAGGATGAATACTGTGTAATTATTAGGTTGGCATCAAAGCCTTCATTAATGTAAATTTCATACTTGAACGTCAGAGCAGTGAAGGGTCGTTTCGGCGAATATATAGCGCTTCTGTGGGAGGAACGCTGTGAAAGCAAGAAGAACGTTGCCGATGGCATGATACCGATAAATGCTAGCACCGTTTTGTACCCGTGATGACTGGTACCTCCTCTTTGTACCGGGATAGGAAAGCACGAAGTTGAATTGAAATCATGATTTCGGCGCCACAACTCCCTTCTCATCACCGAGGTTTTGAGATCGGATGCGGACGATCTCTGTTCAACGCTCGGGAAAGCAAGCCCGAGTGTTTGAAGCGGGCTGTACAGCCCCGTCGAACGAGGCGTTTTGGGTGCCTCTCGGCCGCGGTCTTGTCGTGGCGGCTTCGTTTCGGTGGTCGCAACAAGCGAGCCGCATTCCGAGAGGGACAGGCTTCAGCCGGCCGCTGTTCGCGGCGCGCGATGAGAGAAGACACGAGCAGCGGCCGGCGCCCGGTTCCCGAGAGGGACGTTTTCGGAAATCCCGCGGCGGTCTTGGAGACAGCGGAAGTGGGTCAGATGTAGGCTGCTGTTGCTGGCCCGACCGGTTGCCGCTGCCAGCGCCGCCGACGACGACGACGTCGAGTCAATTGAACTCGATTCCAGGGTCGCCTCGCGCGCGCGCTCACACACGCACGCACACACACACACGCACGCACGCTAGCTCGCGGCGAATGAATCCCCAGCGCCTCGCCGACGATATATCCAGCGGCGCAGTGTGCCGAAAGGGGCCACACGGTGTTTGCGTGTCACTCGAGCGCCGTCCGACTTTCAGCGTGCCCGTTTCTGGCCACTACTCGCCGGCGTCCGACGGGGAGGAACCGAGAGCCTTCCGCCGCCGCGCCTTCCCACCGGCCGAGCCCGCGTCCGAACCGAAACGTTGCGGGGAAGCCGTAACCTCGATGCGAGCCCCTCCGTGTAGCTCCCTACGTGGGTCAACGAGTCGGAAACGGAGCCTCTTAGGAGCGTTGACATTGAATTAAGGGGCGAGGGTAGGAACAATCCACTTGGTAGGGCCGCTGTGTACGCGTACGTTCGGGGCCTTGGATTTCCAGGAAGAGGAGACGTACCCTTAATCGCCACAGTGGAAGAGGAGGAACAGTGACCTGCACTTGAAGGTCTGCTTCTTACTGTGCGGACATCAATAACAGGGAAGCGCTGTTGCGATAATGTAGAGGGGGCGGCGGGGCGTGGTGCGGCCATGCTTGCAATTCTTCGGAAACGTAAATGCTAGGAAAAAAGAAACAAATCGCCCCGGCGTGGAAAGGCCGCTCCGCGAATGCTTCTTTTTAGTGTGACTAGGAGCAGCATGAGCTCCGAGAGAAATCTTTACACATTATACATTATATACACAGGACACTGAGGAGGTGTTGCCTTGGATTTTTTGTTGTTGTTTTGTTCAGTTTCTGAGTAGCTTGTATTGGTCTTTTTATTTGCATCAGGATGCTGAAAAGTCGAAACTACAAAATGTTGTATAGATTCACATATGACAAAACGATAGAGTTAGTTCAATATCATAAGAAATAAAATCAAAATACTGAGAAATATGCACAAGAACCATAGAAATGCAATTAAAGGTATTTATGACTGATGGATACGTTCTTTGTTATTCGTTATTTGTTTCCTGTTTCCGAAGTACGAACGAAGAAGCTATTGATAGACCAATGGAGAGAGATTTAGTACAGCGCAGGCCTCATGCACACGCGCAGTGATCACACTCGGCCGCACGCCTGCAGCTGCGATGCTCAATTGACGTCCTGAAAACGGTATGCATCTACGGTAGCATGCACCCCTCAAAAGTCAGAGTCTTAATTGAAAACAAAAATTGACGATGTTTTAATATTTTCAGTATTTGTTTTTGTTTTGAGTATGGTGTCTACTGTCTTTGGCTGATGGCACTTGTGAAGTTTTCAGCGCTCTCGTGCAGTGCCGTACGTTATGCGAATCCCATCGCAATGCGACTCCCATCGTGCAGCGCGCACTAGCGGACTCTGCGTTCAATTGACGCAGCCGTATTTCACTCTACAGTGGCCGATAGCAAGCTTATACGAAGAGAAAAGGAGGCAAAACATCTCAAGTGGGCATATTGTGAAGAAATATTGAACATAGTCTTATACATGAGCCCGACGCAAGGGGGTCGAGTCGGAGGGAGTCGGCTGTCGGGTTGAGTCGGCCCGACCCGTCCGGGTTTACATGAACCCATTTCTGTCAGGTAAAGATCTCTGCAACACCTTGCGTCGAGCAAGAGAACCGGGAACAGGCAAGAGAGGAGGAATGCGCAACGAACAGCTCATGACCCCCCCCCCCCCCCTACTGCCCGACCAGCAATGAGGTAAGAGAGGAGGCGTTAGACCAGGTCGAGTCAAGCCAACAACCCCCTGCAGACGGGTTGGCTCAAACCGACTCGACGGTCTACACCCTAGCGTATACAAGAGCCCGACAGGCCGTTTTCAGTCCGGTAGGCCGACTCGACAAGACTTGTCGGGTTTATGTAAACCCCCTGCATGTTACTAACGCAACTGCAATGCGCGTTGCACTCACACAGCCACCTGCCAACGAACTATGCATAGCTGAAAGCCAACAATAACTGCAACGCTACAACGATCGCAAGACTGCCTCCGAGATTAACAAGGCTCTCGGAGGCTGCGCAGAAAGAGCGACGGACGGACGGCATTCTGCGAGTGTTTCGCGCACTAGGTTGAAGCATATATACAGACGTCTTATTCGTGTCGTGCTTGACGCCACATCCTGCGCACCCGCGCAGAGACAGAGCGCCTCAGCCGAAAACACCGTCAGTGAGAACCGGTGCCAACGGAGGAGGGAGAAGGAGGAAAAAAAATTACAAAGGTTCAACGCTGCTGAACCAAATATTGGGCGAAAGCATTAGCGGCGGGTGAGCGAGCGTGCTTCTTCTCTTTTTCTTCTTCCTCCCCCCACATATAAATCCCCGCTTTAACTAACCCGTATGAACGTGCCTTAGCGGCCTTTCCGCCTCTTTCCCCATTACTTTGGAACATTGTCCTTTATGAGCTCCTAAATATATATCTCCCTTCCCCAATTCACATTCAGAAATATGCCAACGACACCATTTTCCTTGTACCTGGTAAGACAAGTCGCGAGTTATCTGCAAGGGCAACCAGCGTCCTAACTTAGGTCCAGCAATGGTGCACCGACAATCGTGTTCAGTTAAACGCACAAAAATGTTCTTATGTTCTATTTCATAATGGAGTACCAACATTACATAAGCTTAAACCCACCATCCGTCTTGGATCTCTAAGCCTTAAGTGCGAGCCAACTATCACATTATTAGGGATTGTTTTTGATTCGTACCTTACCTTTATTCCCCATGTAAATCACCTGCAAACTAAAGCTTTTACCTCTACCACTAAGCTCATTAATTGATTTAATTTACACTTTCGCGTTTCACCATCTCATTTGCGTCAAATTTATCACCAAGTCGTTCTCCCCTCTATTACATATGCTGCCCCAGCATGGTGGTATCACTGTCCTCTTTCTCGACTAAGAGATCGCGTCCTATCACTACAACGAATAGTACTCCTCGCTCTTACTGGCGCCTACGCAACCACGCGAACAGGTGCATCTTGTGTTCTGGCAAATGTTGTTCCATTGCCTATTCATCTAGACCAGTTATGTGCCGAGTTCAAGCTTTTTACACTCCGGCAACCTATAGAATATGGCAACATTACATACAACCCTTCTAAAATACAGCCATTGTTCAATCCCTGAATGATTATCCCTCAACGAAGTTTAAATTTAATTTTATTAAACTCACCTACCAGGAAGCCATGTTTTGTTCTTCTCAACGTGCACTGCATATCTATACTGATGGGTCATTCACACTTCACTCCGCGGGCGCAGCTTTGTAGTGCCCCAAACATATTATTTGCTCATCGCCTTTCTTTGCAGCCACCTTCCAGTGCGTATGAAGCGGAACTTGTAGCCTTTATTTCTGATGTTGATTATGCACTTAACAACCCTCCCACGCCTATTCATTTCTCTACAGATTTTCTGTCTCTGCTTTCTGCCATCTCTTCAGTAAATTCGTTTAACCCCACAATTATTACCATTAAAAAGAACCTGTCGCGCTTATTGTCTCTTGCTCCATTCATGTTATTCGATATCCGGGGCCACTCCGGCATTTATGTAATGAGCTGGCCGACCAAGCAGCTGGTAGCGCAGGCCAGTACGGCCGTTTACACCCTTCTACCCTTTCAAGACGTTATGTCTATTCACACTTATATCGTTCTTCCCTTGCTTTACATATGGGCGTGAAAATAATGGCAGCACAGAATTATTTAATTGGACACCTGGTATCCTCAATATACCACGAATTTGTCCGCACCGTAATGCGATTACAACTCTAATTACAGGACATGGCAGATTTCCTTTTTATTTAAAAAAGTACGTCTATCCTCTTCTTCACTTTGTTCCTGTGGCAAGATGTGTAATGACGTCCGTCACTACTTCCAAGACTGTTCCCTTACTGCTCCTTTTGTTTCTCGCCTAAAATCTTTTTGTTGATCAGATATTACAACGTCTCAATACCCGACGCTGCTTCGTAATCCTGTCGCTTGTGCAATTTTAACTCAAATGGTTCAACACATAAGCAGCACTATATACCTGACTATTGTCACTGACATTCTTCTCTTATGTGAACTATTTGCTTGCTATTTCGCCTTCTTTAAATTATATGCCGCAGGGCTTTTTTTTTTTTTACATATTTCCTCTGGAAGGTTGCCTATGTTAATTGTTTTCTTTTTCTCTTTATTTCTGTCCTAATCCATTTTATATATATTTTTTCGAAACATGCGTTCCAATTATGTACGTAATCATTTAGAGTTGATTTCCTTTTCTTTTCTCTCTAATATTTTCCGTGAGTCCATTGTTTTTCTTCTCAGGTATCTTTTATTTCTCTGTCTTTTTTTTTTTTGTTCGATGCCGCCAGCTCTCCATCTTTGTTTTTACACGCACCAGCGGATGACCTGCTGATCGATTTATCGATTTATAGGAAGGGAAAGGCGCGGTACTTGTCTCACTTGTTTTCTGTGGACACCTCAACCGCGCCATAAGGGAATGAAGGAAGGTGGGATTGAAAGTGGAAAGAGAGAAAGAGGAGCCGTAGTGGAGGGCTACGAAGTAATTTCGACCACCTGGGGATCTTTAACGTGCGCTGACATCGCTCAGCACACGGACACCTCTTCGTTTCGCCTGGATGACATGCTGATCCTGTGCTTAAAGGGGTCGTGAAACGAAAATGTAGCAGCCCAGTTGCAATTTTCCTTGCTTCAGTAAACATTAGGTATGCCTATTCCAAAATATCTCGTCGAAATATTGCTTCTGCATTTAATAATACCATTCTGAAATCAAAGCATTTTTGCGTTCCTGAAGCGACCATGCGACCCTGTAGGCCGGAATTAGAAGTACTCGCCTACGTCATGTTTGGCCGTTTGGAAACGCAGATATAATCATTATTTCCCATGCAATAATAGGTTGCTGTTAAAGTTAGCAAATAAAAATATATTATATCAATTAGTCGCTCACGCAAACGCATTTCTTTAACAATACTGTCACGTGACGCGCGGTCGGCGGCGGCGGCGGAGCAGGACGGGCGGTAAAGCTCACTTTACGGGTGGTGTCTGCTTCTCGCTGCGCTCTGGAACAGAGCGAGAGGTGACGCTAAAGTTCAGATTTTCGGTAACGACGGCTATACCTCGCTCCGCCGGGTACTCCAAATGACAATGGTTCCAATCTAATTTGTTGTTTTCTTTTTCTTTTTTTGTGAACATTCGTGATGGAGCACAACGTCTTCAGCAGTCTCATACCACCGGTACAACTTGGTTGTGCGGCCGCTGCTGTAATTTTTTTATTATTATTATTCTTGGCGTCATTAAAGATACGATCTAAATACGGTTCCAGGTCAAAGAAATCGACAAGTGTGTTCAATCCGAGTGGTGGGTGGAGTGTTTCAGGAGCGGGCGCCGCGGCGCGTACTCGTATATTAGTTGCTCGCCTCCGCGCTGCATCACTGAGAATAGCGTGTCGAGCTTCGCTTCCTTTATTTCGGCCGGATGACCTGAACTATGGCACTACACGGAAAGCCGGAAACCGAAAAAAAAAAAAAGTTGCTACAATGTACTTGGGTGGCCCTTTCACCCTACGCGTTGTCGCAGCTTTGCTCCCCCACCTTCCCGACGCCTCTCTCGTAACCTTTCAAAAAAAAAAAAAAAAAAAAAAAAAAAAAAAAAAAAAAAAAAAAAAAAAAGAGGAAGCATACTTCCTACAACGTCTACAGTGCTCAGACTTCGCCTATTTTTCCTGTCACCGTTAGGTTCTGGGTTTAGGCGTGTTGTGCGGGTTTGAGTGCTCGCTATGCCAACCGTGTACGTCGCGATCGATTGCAGCACGGCGTGGAAGTAACGTTCGCTTTCACAAGTTTGGCACACCGATTGGGCTCATGTGTTCGTACTACTTTCTACTGGAAGTCCTAAATGAACCTCGGCGTCATTCGAAGCCTCGGCATGAACCGGAAACGAAGAAAGCTCACCTCAAACGATGCGTCGTACCGACGCAAAACCGCTGGCCCAGCGCATTGGCAAAAAAAAAAAAAAGTGTAGGTCGCGTGATAAAGGCAGTAAACGTAGTTGCGATTTGTAGCCTTACAGATATGCTTATTTGAGAACTACTCGACTCGCAGAAGCCACCAGTTCTATTTGATTGTTTCCTGCCAGATTGCCCTCATAGCAGTAATATGCGCATTTTGGATTTTTTTTTTATTTTGAACGATACCGTGAGGCCAGCACAACAGGTGCCCCTACCAGCATATCGTACCACCCAGAACAGGCCCCTTGGTTCCACTTCGATCACGTTCTTTCCACAGCACTCATCTAGTCCCATAGAACCTGATGAAGACTCCAAAGAGGAGGATCATGTTGAGCAGAGCTCAGAATCCTTCACATCATTTAAAAGACATTTCTAGGGTAAAAATTGTTCACCTCAAAAGCTCATACGCCCCATGTCCTTGCATTACGATGGTGTGATTACCAGATCAACCATCCAGGAGAAATGCATTCACGCAAGTGTTATTGATTGGAAAGGCGGATAGATTGGATTAAAAGTTTAATATCTGGCCTGCTACAGAAAGAGAAGAACAAAGAGGGTCATGACTTGATTAAAATATATACAGGACTAGTAACTTGCACCACAGTCACGAGTCAAGTCCTGTGTCATGCAAGAAGCAGCAGAAAGCCTGCACTGCCTGTAGAGCTTTCCATTTCTGGCCAACCGGCCAATAAGTCCTCTGAGAGAGGCCTGTTGCCAAAACACTTCAAAGAAGTAACTCGAGTTATTGTTTTGCACGCATATACTGGGACACACCACTAGTACACGCTCCAGAGTCTCCGTAATGTCACATGTGGAACATTCTGGGCAGTCCGCCTGTCCAATTAAGTATAAATATTTGTGTGTGAAACCACATTTAGATGCAGTCTATGGAGAAAGCATGCATAATGGCATATAATTGGCAAGTGGGTATGGATCCACTAAAGCACTACCTTGTGGCCTTGAGCACAAGTAGATATAAGGAACTCAGTGATGTGTAGTGCCAAAGGCTGGTAAGGGTGTGGTGTTGAAAACTTTCAAAAATTTGTAATGCAGGCTTTGAAACTGTGAATTCACACCACTTCTAAAGTGGTTTCCCACAGATGTGGAAAGCCTCTTACCAAGGGGCCACAAGCTCAGCAGCGGTTTGTGGAGAATTATGCCCTTAAAAAAAAGATGAGTCATGTTATGAGCGGCATCACCACAATTGTAGGCGACGCTTGCGGTGATACAGATCTGTGTATACATGGATAGAGTTGTAATATTCTCACCAGATGTATGTCAGATTAAGTTGCTTGAATCTACTAATTGATATCTTGGATTTCTCCAGTATCCCGAGAACATACAAACGCACCAAAGGTTGAGTCATTACACACAGAGGTTGGGTGGGGTGGTATGGGAAGTCTTAGCGTGATAGCATTTGTAATTAATGGCAGCGGAGTGTACGTGAAAAATTGCTGTTCAGCTGCTCATCATCAGTGGGTGGCAATGGTGTTGTGCAAGTAGTCGTAAATACACACAAAGTGGTTCGTGTGACAATTATGTAGATATTGGGCAGGCACGTGACATTCTGAAGTAACAGCACAAAACGTGGATGGGAGCACAAGACGAGAAGACGACACAATGTCTCATCGTCTTCTCGTCTTGTGCTCCCGTCCACATTTTGCGCTGTTACCTCAGCATGGAAAACCAACAAGCCCAACCTGCTATTCTGGCTAACATGCCATTGTTTGAGGTGCATTGCGGCAGCCAAGGTTTATCCCAAGCACTTGCACTTCTATGTACATGTTAAACAGTACTGGGAGTGGTGCTCATATGGGTGTGTACCATTTTCCTGGCTCGGGCAATCAGATTGCAGGCGGGCTAGCACACACAGCCCACAGCACATGTAGTAGAAGTTTGGACTGTCGAACCGCGAAGTCTTCAGTTCAATTCCTTCCCTTATATTTTTCAATTTGTATGAGTATCATACAGTCTGTGCTTGTATGGTTAAATTGCGAGGGTGTACATATCACCTGCGCTCCTGACCAACCTCACTCTGCATAAGTATTCACCAAGCAGTTTTCGTTCCATCAAAAGGCTTTCACAATATTCAGCGACACAAGCAGCTACTCAGACAGCATCAGTGTAGCATTCTTGGAGCTTCGCAAATCTGTGGTTACATTGTTTACTAGCAAAACATGCACGGTATGTAGATATGTGTACTAGGACGCATAAGATGCCGTGACAATGTGGACTGCCCTTACGTCTACAGCTGCCCTTTAATCCTGTTACATTCTAGCCTGCAGTGAATTCAGCAGCAAGGTTTCACAATTAAATCATCCCAACTTTATATTTCTAGACTTGACCCCAGCACCGACAAAGTTCATTGTATTACCAGCATTTTGGTGGCATATTCAACCAGCAGGCCAATTAACTCAACGTCATGCAGGTTCTAGTGCAGATGTTTTCATGCAAACTACGGGTATCATCAACGAAGGAGGCTTTACTATACATACCTTTTCAGCACGCTGTTTTATGACTGGTTAAAGTCTGGTACATTTCAAAGTATAAGGCACATATTATTGTATGCATGTCTACAGATTGCTGATTATGCTTCCTTACTTCTGAATGAGACAGCAAAATGCTGAAAACAGTGGCCACCTTTCAAAGCAGCTTTTGCAGAAAACGGTTTGATTTTTCTATTCCCCATGAGCCACTATTTTTCGAGGTCGTGTAAAGGTGAACGCGGCAACTAGAAAATCTAGGTTTGTCAGTGCCACAAGGACCACCACTTTGTAGTACATTTGGGCATTATCTAATGTTACCAAATGAGTGTTAGAGACATGTTGCTTTCAAAATAATTTATTGGTTGGCCGCAGGTTCATCAGTGCATACAAAATTTTTAGGCTAGAAGGAAGTTGACCTAGAGCAAGACATCTTTTATTCACGCTTCTTTGCTGTCTTCCTCTCTCCTAAATATACAAATGTGTATATACAGCTTCACAATCATGATGTGTTGAGGTCAGTGCTAAATAAAAAAAAAAAAATGCATCCGACAAAGGTATAGTTAGAGACTGAGTACACAAAATTCATTCTAAGTGAGCCTATATATGTCTTGTAGATTCCAAGGGAAGGCAAGTATAGCAGGGGGCAGCAGAAACTCAGGCAGGCAGATAAAAAGTTTGCGGGGATCAGATGGATGCAGCTGACAGAGGATCGGGTTATTTGGATAGATATGGGAGAGACATCTATACAAGCAGGTATATACACAACTGCACAATTATGATGCATTTGCGGTCAGTGCTAAAAAAAATTGCACCCATCAAAGGTATAGGTGGGGAGTGAGCACACAAAATTCATTCTAAGTGAGCCTATATATGTCTTGTAGATTCCAGGGGAAGGCAAGCGTAGCAGGGGGCGGCAGAAATTCGGGCAGACAGATGAGATTAGGAAGTCTGCGGGGATCATATGGATGCAGCTGATGTATCTGCGGTCAGTTCCAAAAGAAGAAAAATTCTACCCGTCAAAGGTAAAGGAAGGGAGTGAGTACACAAAATTCATTCTAAGTGAGCCTATATATGTCTTTTAGATTCCGAGGGAAGGCAAGTTTAGCAGGGGGCGGCAGAAACTTGGGCAAGCAGATGAAATTAGGAAGTTTGCGAGAATCATGCACCTGGCACAGGATCGGGTTATTCGGATGGATATGGGAGAAGCATTTTCCCAGCAGTGGGTGCAGTCAGGCTAGTGATATCAACAAGACTAACAACTGGATGAGTTGGTACTGATTCATCTTAAAACCAGCCAGAAGACGAAACACGTGAGAGGAGCACAAGACAAAGTTTGACTAACAGCTGAAATGTTACTGAAGGAAAGAGGCAAAAGAAGATTTGCACAGAAATGCACGTGCACGAAAAACCCCCAAAGCAGTGAAAGCGTGGAAAGCAGAACGGGTCTAAAAAATCAAAATCTAAAAAAAGCAAATTCCTTATGGTCACGAACCACTCGTTACAAAAGGGAAGCCACAGATCCAAGTCCAAAGGCACACTATACTGCAAAGGCTAAGGACGTGTGTGTGGCTAAGAAATCGGTCAACAGTCTTTTGGGGCCTTTTTTACATGTGCATCTCTGTGCAAGTCTTCTTTTGCCTCTATCCTTTAGTAAAATTCCAGTTATTAGTCCAGCTGTCCTGCAATTCTCTCTTCTCATATTTTCCGGCTTGTTTCAGAATGAATAAGGTGATGACTCTACAAACCTTGCGCAAACTGGAAACCAGTGTAACTGTCAGATGGAAACCTTTCCCTTATTTGGCTTGCATTACAAATAGGGAGGACTTTACTGTGATGTCTGCCGAGGCATCCCCAAAGCCAGTGCGCAAGCTGGCTGTAGCAGATGTAGTGGTGCCTCCTGTTGACAAGAGAAAAAGCAATATTCACTTTTCAGCAATATGATTTAGGTCTTTTACAAATTTGAAAGTTATTCATGCATCTGTACAATTAATTCCCGTCTAACAGAAGCTGCACAGTGTAACTTTCACTGTCAATTTATTCTCCCTGGAAGTATGGCAAACTTTGAATTCTGCTGCAGGTGATTGAGAGAGAATGAGACCCACCCAATATTAGAACTCAAGTGCAATCACAATTTGCTACTGCAGCAAAATAATGCCTGAAGGCAATGCAGCTTTTGACTGACAAAACCTGGTAGTCGTCTTACACCCTCTATACTAGTGTTGTGGCCGTTGTCAATGTCCACGCTGATATCATCCGCATAGCACGAAGATGTTAAGTATGCGACTTATGCATTAAGCAGCTCTGTGCATGGAGTCATTCTATTCGAAGGAGCCATAAACTACAAGTGCACTTCTGTCAACAGCTCTCAGTTGTCCCACAACACGGCACGTGCCAAACTTTCTGCAAGTGCCGCAAAACTACTCTATAACTTCATTTGCTAACTGTAAAATTTCCAACACTTACTCAAACTGTGGAAGTTTCGGTGTACTGGCCTTTGGGAGAACGTCTTTCTTTCTTTTTTTTTTTTTTTTTGGTTGTTACATTTCAGCACATGTAAAATGTCAGTGTCAAAACATTTTGGAGAGGTTTACTGTGTGCAGGTGTTGATGATGGTATCAGTGAAGTCAATTTTTTTAATTATATTTGCACACTATACAACACTCACCTAATGCAAGTGGGTAAAAAAAAACTAGCAAATAAAACTTTGAGTGCTGGTATGTTGATTGTTCTGGCAGCAAGTGGGGACAGGCTATAACAAGAGTTGTCGGCTAGTTAGTGATCGTCTGCAGAAGCCAGTCCTGCTCTGTGTGTTTTTCTTTTCTGTGTCGTTTTTTAGTGCATTTTCCCACGGCTTCCGCAGGAGACAGGCTACTTCACTGCATGCAATTTCACTTAGCACAGAGTCCTCCGATATGAGATTGCTTTTGTACTTATTTACTGCATTTCTTGTGGCATTCCTTATGTATTTATGTTTTGAAGTGCTGCACTTGCTGAAGGTCATACCTGGCTAATAAAACAAGCAAATGTGTCCGGACAGCGTCCCCCCCCCCCCCCTCGTTACTTCACATCAATGTGCATGCCCTTTCCATTTAGCAAGTTCACACTATCAGATGATGCGTGTTTTCTCATTTACTCGTGCATGGAATTAAGCAAACCAGTAATCTGCATGGTGAAACGTCATGCTCATGCGCTTCTACGAAAACAAGAAAAATATGAAAACCAGCGATGTGTTCGCGCTAACGTGGCGCAATATCAACACTGTAGACAGTGTAGATGATCGCAGGTAAGTAACGTTAAAGGGGAAGCTTTATTTTATTAACACTGCCTTCCGCAATAGATTTCATTACAGCATTTCTTGCTCGAGAAAATGAAAAACAGGTGCCGCTTGTTCAAGTTATCTCGCCTTTCGCTCAAGGTTCTTACCTTGTGTTCTCGACTAGCAGTCCATGATCAAGAAGCATTTGGAGTAAATGCGGATGATCTGTAACACCCAGACGGCTGCTTCAACTACGTAGTCGCCGCCGGGATCTCGCCAGATGCTCTCAAGAGCAGTCGGCATCGGCACGCACCGCCCGCAGCTGCACCTGTTCGAAAGCTTCGGTTAGCGATTGCGCACTCTCGCAACGGTCAAACGTAGGCTAGGCTGCAAGACTCGGACATACATACCAATGCGTAGTTCCGAAACGGCTGGGATCGGAAGGCTGACGGTCGGAGCTTCTGCAAGCCGGAGTTGTGCCGCGGTTACCGCGGCCTCTCGACACAAGTGTTACTGTACCGGTCGCTCGCAGGGTCCATCTTCGCCGACCTGGCACCCGAAAAGTTGCGTCGGCGTAAGGCTCAAAGCCCACGATGTAACCATGTTTTAACAGTAGCGACTATATTCTAGTTCACTATAGCAGCACAGCGACGCTGGAACCCACGGAGGAACCTAGGCATAGAGTTAATACAAAGAGTCTTTGTATTAACTCTATGAACCTAGGCGTCGGCCATATTAAAAAACCCTGCGTGAGCGTAGAGTAGGGCACAATTAGAACCTCTAAAATACACCGAGCTTGGTCAACTTTGGCTCAGCAGGCTCCGGCAACGGGAGCTTCTCATTGACTTAGCGCTATGACGTATCTGTTGAGTTGAGGAGGACGCGCGCTAGGAAACCGAAATTCTGTTTTTGTCGCTATTAAATCAACGCGGGCGATGAAACGAATCGAGGTATATTTTATGATGCAGGACAAGGATTCCATTTAACTAAGCCGTGCAAAATTTCCGGAAAACGTTTCACGACCCCTTTAAGCCTGACGGTAGTGGAGACGAGGGTCTCGTCGGAGGGTCCTGCAGACCCCCTACCAAGCTCTGCACAGGGGAAGGCTCGGTGCTCCTGTGTTAAGCAAAGTGCTTTAGGCATGCCTTTCGGTTTTTCTGGCTGTGCCCGTGATTGCAGACACTTTTGCTTGCAGAGCCAGGTCCACATGGGCAGCATGCATACTGCTATAAAATGAGTGGAGTTATTATTTTTTTTTATTCCTCTGTGATATGATACTTTTTGCCTTTTCTGCTGCGGTTGTCAGGCGAGTTCGGTATAGTGGTGCAGTAGTTTTTTTTATGTATTTTCCTCCATTGTTTCTCTTACCGAGCATTTTGCGGTTGATATAATCTGGTTTAGTGACGGACGTCTTTCGCATCAGACTAGATTTACTAGTTTTTTTTTTCTTTTTTCTTTTGTCTAGGTTTTACAATTCTTTCTCATCCTCTCCCTCATGTCTTTGGTGTCAGCACTTTCTCAATTTTTTTGTTTGATTCTTAATTTAGTTTTTTTTTTCTCTCTTTGCTGATTTGTCGGCCAAATATTAGAATGCCGTTTTATATTGCCCACCCGATTTTTTATTTCTTTTGTTGGGGACTTTACTGTTTACTATTCTACCTCAGTCTCCCTTTTGTCTTATGTTTTGGGTTTTGTATGTCTGCCTCTCTCTCCGTAAGTTATTTGTCATTTTTGTTTGACTGTTGTTTTGCTGCGGTTCTATTTTTTTTTTCCGGTTCTGGTTCCTGTTTTTGTTTAATTTGCAGGTCTAGATGCTACCTTCTGTTCTTTTTCTTCTTTTTATTCTTCTTTAAGCCAGCGTGGACCACCTTGCGACACAGACCTCGTTTTTTTTTTCTTTTCTTTCTTTTTTTTTGCTATACCATATTTCGCTTTTTAAGAAAGTGTTTTTTTTTTTATCTCGAGCTTTTGATCCCTTTTATTTATTTTTAATTCGTTTTAAGTCTAGCAAAGCTTTTGCTGGTCCAGGCTCCCTCTCCTTTTCTTTACGCTTTTTTTTTTCTCAGTTCGAGAGGACGAATAAAATGGTAAAAAAAAAATGGCCTATAGTGATAACGTGAATGTCAGGGTCCTAGCAGGCTTATTCTGACATAACCATCCCACGTGAAACGAGAGACCCAAGTTGGCAGCTGCTGCCAGCCCACATATAAAGCCCTGCTTTAACCAAGCCGTATCAACGTGCCTGACGTCACGTATCACGTGAGCACCAGCTGCGCCTCTAGTGCGCCACGCCGACCACGTTTTTATCACGTGGGGTGTGACGTCATGGGCTACGCCATGGCTGCGACCGCGCTACGCCGACCATGAGTTGGTAGCCCAGTTGTCACCCTAGTGTCACGTGGGGTGTGACGTCACAGCGTCAAGTGGGTGCGGCCGCGCCACGCTGTAGGCTCGAAACCTAGAGGAATATTGCTTTCACGATAAAAGAAAAAAAAACTTTATTTAGCACATTACTAAGCGTCGAGAATGTCCTAGGCCAGGGACACCAAGGCCAACTGATCTTTCAGCTGGTCAGGGGCTAACCAAGCTCGCCACGTTGGGGGAGGAGGGTGTGGAAAGTGAAGTGATTGAATAGCGACAGGGCATGAAAACATGCAATGTTCTAAGTTTGCATAGTGTTTAGAACAATTTTTCTTAATTCCTTTCTTCACGTTACAGTCACAGTGTGCAGATCGCGAGGCTGCTCGAGCCCCATTTTTGCACGCGCCCTACACTGGCGTGTGCAAAGCGTCAGTGAAACGTTTCGAATATAGTGTACTAGTTTCGAACCGCTTGGTGGCGTCTTAGAAAGCGTTTCACTCGATGACAGTAGATGTGGCGCGAGGCACGAGACTGGGTCTATTTGCACAGTGTGTCCATTTGATCGCGCCAGAACAATTGTCCTACCTGGCTCCCAACCGGAAACGCCAGCAGACCGAAATTATAGTGGAGAGAGACTCCAAGCGTTGGCATATATTTAAAAAAGGTTGCTGCAAGAACGAAGCGTGATGACAAGGGATTCCCGGTCCAAATTATCGGGTGATGAGAGCCATCAACCATGTTGGAATCCGACCTTCAAGTCTCACAACGGAGAGACGCTTTCCCAGCGTACAACGTGCCAAGTAATTTCATTCATAAACGTTCTGGGAATGAACCTGCCACGGGTTCCCAGAGCACGCGCAACACCGAAGGGGGCATTCATCTTCGTCAGGAAATGTCGACACGTAACAGCACGTGCTAACGAACCCAAATCATCGTCTAAACAAGCAAAAAACCTCGTGTCGGCTGTCACGAGCTGCAAACCTGTCCCGCCGACGCGAATGTGCGCGTTGTGACAGAGCGGCCCGTGACATCGGAAAAGGAACTCTGCCGCTCGCGGAGCTTCGCGGAACCAGAGAGACGAAAAGTGTCAAGGGCGTTTCGGAGAGCGGAAGAGGGTTGTTGAACGTCGTTCCAGCAGAGCGCTGACGTCTGGCATTCGGCGCTTTGTTCTGTGAAGAGATCACGAGCGGAGGCGGCTCTCGTTATGTACCCAGTAAACCAGGTGACTTTTCTTTTTTTTTTTTTTTTTTTTTATCGTTTACAAATTTGTACTTTAAGAACTACGACAGATACTTCGGGGCAGTCTGTGTAGCTGAGTTAGACAGCAAGGTGGACATCATGTACGTGAAAGACTTCGATGATTACACATTTATTGTTTTTATTTTTATTTTATTTGTTTATGAATACTATACGATCTTGTATACAAGATCATGCGTTGTAAAGAAAAACACATACAGATAAAAAACAGCAAGAAAATAGCGTGGCAAGGTCATTAACATATTCCTCAATTAAAGAGGTCTTAAATTAACAATAGTTATTCAACTTTTAAAGCGCAATATTTATACTACGCCTTTCCGTAGCTTTGTCGAGCCTGAAAGCTTGAAGCTTTCGTTTATTATACAAAGGATCGACACTGCAAAAGTAAACCAAAAAAAAAAAAAAGTAAAAGTAATACGTTACCATAATAGCGGTAACAATGAAGAAAAGTCCTTGAATGTCTTGGTGTCGCACCAGACATGTATTGCGATTCTGAGCTGAGCCGGAGAGACCAATACGGAATACGAAAGGCAGATTTTCAAACCTCTGCCGAAAGCAAGCAAAGAAGGAAGGTGAAGGCAAGTAAAAGAAAAGGTTTTACCAGGCAATCCAAAACGGAGAATGGTGAAGGCTACACACCATTGGCGTTTTAGGCAAGAGAAGTAAGAAGGCAAGATAAGTAGGTAAGGTATGGTAAGGTAAGGTAAGGTAAGGTAAGGTAAGGTAAGAACTGGGATTTCTCGAAATGCCCTTTTGCTGACAAAAGGAACATTTTCTCTGCATTCATGCAAGTGTGTACAATGATTTTTTGTGAGTTGTTTCTGAAACTAAATAAAACTTTTTAAACGAAATAAAATGTCGTGTCCCAATTATTTCTCTTTTCTTTGACACTCTTTCTCTGCGAAAGATTGTTGAAATCTGAGTGTTCGAAACGTAGCTTTTATTTTTTTTTTTTTTTCAAAAATCAATGGTCACAGCCTTTATTGTTTTTTTGGTACAGAAGAAAGCCCAACTTATATAGAACACAAAGAAAAAGTTTCAGGCCTCTGCGTGTAAAATTGTTTCTAAAAATGTTCCTTCATCAGAGAAAAACAAGGTAAATAACTGTGCTTAAAAAAGTTTTCAAAATTTTGGTATGACCTTTTGCATGTTGTTAGTAGCCTCTTGTTGCAAACAGTTCCTAAAATTTCAGCTCAATTAAAGAAAAAAAAAAAAGAACAGCGACTATATTAGCGAACGTAGCTGAACAGCTACGGCCATTGGCCATCCCCTCTTACGTCACGGCCTATAGTCGTATACTGCAGGTAATGCCTTCGTCGGGATGGCACAGCGGTTAGGACACTCGACCTTTGTGCCCAAGGAAGCGGGATCGAATCCCGGCCTCGGCGGCCGCTTTTCGATGGAGGCGGAAAGTAAGACGCCCGCCTGCTGTGCGATGTGCATGTGCGAAAGAACCCCTGGTGGTCGAAATTTCCGAAGTCCTCCACTACGGCGTCTCTCATAGCCTGAGTCGCTTTGGGACGTTCAACCCCACAAACCAAACTAAACCAAACAGGTAATGCCATGTTGGCGGGAAGATTTTGACCAGTTTGGTGTAGTCGCAGGTCTTACTCGACGCGTAACTACAGAACTTGGTTTCCGTCAATGGAGGTTGACATGCGCTTCTCATCTTCTTAAATTTGAGCGTTGCAAGCTTTGGTATCGAATTTATGACCTCATCCTTATGGTTGTAGTCGTACCGCCCGACAGCCGCGAAATGTCAGGTTCATTCAGTCCTGATCACCTAAGCTCTCTTATACGTACCTCATTAGACAGCCCTATAGAGTACCGCGTGAAACAGAACTGTTGCAGACTCGATAGCTGCCCAGGTAGTATTTATCACTCCTTTTCCTCACTGCGTATTCCGCGTTGAAGTTGACACTGTGTCACTATTAAATCAGCACGCATGCTGGTGAGGGAAAATGATAAACGGAAAGACAGCTGAGAGCCCAAAAGAAACGTGATGTCATCATAGTATCTCGCGAGAATCAAGTTCAGCGGTTTCATTCTCGACGTCGGTGAGGCTAGGCAGAAAAAAAAGGAGAGCTCGATTAGAAAGCCCTTGAGTCTACACACTATATCGGTCGGGAACTGCACTGCTTTACAGGCGGCGTGCACCACGCAACACAGTTTTTCCTCCATCCTGCTCGGCGAAGGCGACGGCGATTTTCAGACAAAAAGAAAGAAAAAGGAAGATACAAAGAAACGCAAAAAAAAAAAAAAAATGGGATGAAGAAGAAGGGGGGAGGGAGTTTAGGAAGCCCCGGTTTCTTCTTTTCGCCCCCCTCCCGTCGACAGACACTTTGACCCAGTTCTTCCTTTATGACCCGCAAAAGCCGCGCATAGGTGTGCTTTTCAGCACGTGCCGGACAGGGACGCCGCAGAGCGCGCATTTCGGACGCGGCCATCAATCAGAGAGAGACACGCAGCGCCCCGCAAGGCATTGACAGATCGATGTGTGTTTGATGTCCGAGGAAGCGGGCGCTACACGACGTCCCGTCGACCGTTCCGGCCTAGCGGCGAAATTGCTGAGAAGCCTTGCGGTGATGACGGATGGCACGGCCGGATTGTATTCGTCATAAGTATGTCACGCGAACAGCCGTTTATTCCTCGCTGTATCCTCTTTGATTCGTCTTCATTACGCGCTGTGGAAAGACGAGGCGGCTGCGAGGACGACACGACTCAAAGGATGACTCTTTCCTCCCTCCCTGCGGGGTGCCTGATGCGTGGCGCTGACGAGAAACTCGAATCAGTGGAGCTTCATAAAAAAACCGTGCTCATTTTCTGCTCCATAGAATTCAAGAGAAAAGTGCTGTCAATTTCCTCCCCCGTAGAGCGAAGTGTGCATAGCGAAAACTTGCAAAATACATGAGGGCTTTCCTGGGTGCTGTGTGTGCCATCATGGACGGCCAGCTGGCAAGTATTGTGGCGTGGCAATATTTCCAGATGTGAAAAACGTCGATGTAGACAGAAAAAGGGGGAGGGGGGATGGGACTACATGTAATAGTAGCGCGTGTGTGAAACGGGACCTTCAAATGATCATCACTGACAGGAGGTTGATTTTTCACGCTATTCGTGCAAGGGCCGTACAGTATGGATTCCAGGCGGACGCAGAAGTTGTAAATTCAAAGTGCCAAATTCTGTAAGTGCCCGTGAAAACTCCAGAATGAAAGTCAATTATTATTATTACTGATCTTCTTTTAATCTTTCAGCAACAAGCAAATGACCTAAACTTTAATGTGGCCTGCAAATTAACACAGTGTGGAAGCATAGAAATTGTAAAAAGACCGCAGAGGTTGAAAGTAAACCCTTTTCTTCTGATGAGAATCAATGGCAGCCTCATGACGTCTACTGCAAAACAACAACAATAATAATAATAATAATAATAATAATAATAATAATAATAATAATAATAATAATAATAATAATAATAATAATAATAATAATAATAATAATAATAATAATAATAATAATAATAATAATAATAAAAGGTCCCTATTAGACATCTTCAGTCGCATGCACAGTGGGAAAACAGCTGCTCACATTCCATAAAACACTTATTACGTGAGGTAAGCATCTGCGCAACCCAAATCCATTCATTCCTCTTCTGAACCCGCTCTTTCATTCCCGAAGTCTACCGAATCTCCATTCTGCGTACAACATATCGTGCTCATGTGCCCTTTTTTCATTTCAACTAGCATATCGGCCAGCCTATACTATCGATATATTGGCCGGCGGAGGATACGTATTCCTGCCATAGAACCGATCCCGGGAGCATTCTTTCAGATATCTCCTAAGTAAAAAATGACAAAACTTATGCAGCCACCGTCTTATACCGGAAAGAAACGTGCACAGCAGAGCAGGTACAAAAGAAGAGAGCATTAACGCGCACAGCGGGCACCACTGGGATGTCATTCGCGAGGCGCCAAGTACACGGCGTGCCAGAAACGCCCCGCCCCCCCGGCGCAAGGACCATGTGCAATTTGGCGGCGACTCCTTCCCGCGGCGGTGGCGTAGCCGCTGACAGCCGCCAAGAGGAATGCTTCTCGCGTCGATGATGAAAGCCGACAACGCGGAGAGAACGGGAACAAGCGTACAAAAAGACCGGCGAGCGCCGAAACCCGGCACTTGAGTGTAGAAATGAGAGAAAACCAAAAACAAGGAAATATGGAAATTAACAGAAAATGCCTAAAAAGCAGCATGGTTTGCCCCGCAGAGTCCCAAAGTACCGACGACTACTACTACGACGAATAGCAGTGAAGCACCGACTCGTACCGTCGGCGGCTCCTTTTTTTGCGGGGAGAGAGCGGACGGCTACGGGAGGATGATAGTATTCACCGTGTTCACGGGCTTGTTGGTTCTGTTTCTCCTCGCCGCACCGCCAGCAGCAGCATCGGCAGCGCGCGCGCGCGTGCGCCTCGCTTGTTTTCCTTCGCAGCAGCGCCGGCAGCATCAGCACACAACACAACTCGAGAGAATAAGAGAGAGAGAAAGATGTAGAGAAGGAGAGGCTGAGAGAGTGCACGATGGACCGCAGGCGAAGCGAAGAGGAATAAAAGAGAGAGGGGACGGCCGGAGGAGAGAGGATCCTGGAGAACTCACCGAGCCGGCCTCATCTCGACTGAGTCAAAATGCTCCGCGCACACCTCTTGCGCTGTGCCGTGGCGCCAGTACTAGTCTCGTAACGGGACCCACGCTGTAAGACGGTCTCGCCGAGGTGTCCGTGTGCCCGTCGCGCGCCTGCATACGTCCCAGCGGGCCCGTGTGTCCCTCGCCGGCCTTCGGGAACCACTTTCCCCGGGGCCAGGAAGATACAAGGAGAACAGGCTGAGGAGAAGCAGCAGCACAGTCAGCATCCGGGCCTGATCCGAAGAAAGGCAGCTTCTCTGCGATGCGGCTTCGGGTGTCGCGCGCTGAGACCTGCGCACAGCCAGTGCCGCGGTTCGTGGTTGTCCCCGTTATCGTCTGATACGTCGGCTCCGTCGTCTTCGGTATTTATTTCTCGAGCGCGCGCGTACGGCGCGCGCTCATTCGTCGCTTTGGATTGTCGCACGACGCGCCTGCCGATCTGATGACGCCTGAAGGAGAGCGCTGGCGTGATGAGAGTCCGGGCCCTGAGCACAGTGGATATTCGCCCCCACGCCGACCGAAGGTCAAGGCGTCCAAGGTGAGTGATGCCTGTACGGTGCGCTTCTTTGCCGTAGCACAACATCACATCGTAAGTTGACTAGTATCGCAGTCATCGGGGTTGGGGCAGTACACAAGAAGACTTCACACGCTCAAAGGATTCCGTTAAATGAGCTCCTGAGCGCCAATGATAACCACCCATGTTGTTTCGATGTGAATTTGTTATATATTACCATCTATATATATATATATATATATATATATATATATATATATATATATATATATATATATATATATATATATATATATATATATATATATATATATATATATATATATATACCATATATTACCATTATTTTATATATTACCAGGTTGCCATCAATATCTGTGGCAAAATTTACTTAGGGCTTCCCGGGGAGTGCGGTTACACGACTGTTTCTTTGCATATGCGAGAAATCGATACCTATGATTTCCAGTGATCTGGGCATTAGATAATTCGAAATCCCTTCGGCAACCTTATATTCAGGTGTTTAGATATCAGGTGACCTATCATAGTCTTGAGAATTATACTCACTGAGACTGGACCTGAGAAGGGAAACAATAAATGGAGAATGAATACACTGGTATGCATATCTGCAGCCAGAGCTTGTTCTTCCTCCCATGAAATGTGCTTGCTCTTTGGCCGGCTCAGAAAAAAAAGAAAAGTACATATTTATTTGTCACTACTGCTCATTGACAGTATGCCTTTCCGAATAGATGGGCTCCTACTTTTGACTTGGGAGGGAAGTCCTTATCGCTATCTGTGCGCCTGCCTCATAAAAATATTTGCCATCCACTGTAATTAATCGTTATCTCTATTATCAATGACGCACCGTAGCAAGTATGTTGCGAGACACGATTTGATTTCCGGATTTGGGGATTAATTTTTTGTGTAGGATTAATTCTGTTTAAACAGCAGAATGGCAAATGCTAATAAGGAGCGAGCCTTCACTAAATGAAACTCAGCCGCTCACCATAAAAGAATAACAGTTATGATTAAGCGGGCTTCTGGACGTTATTAATTCATTAAGAATTATATGGGACCGGAAACACATAGAGCAAATCACGGCGTGCCGAAGCATAAACAAAGGGAAGGCACCCCTATTAATTTTGTATTAGTATTAGTTTTGCAAGAGACTTAACCCAGCTGTTGAGCGAAATGTCTTGCAGAACCTAGCCTCCATGATCGTCCGTTGTTCTCTATTAATTAGGCCACTTAGCCGTGAATGGCTCCTCAAATAAAGCTTGCAAATGACCACGTGGAGAGAAATAAAGCGTGGGTAAATAAAAAAGAAAAAATAAGGGGACTAAATATAGTGGCAAGAAGCTCATAACCAACATCCTAAAATGCTCAAAAAACATCTCCGCAATTGCACTCAATAACGTTTCAAGGTTTCTGGTCGCATCTCCGCTGGAAGCACATCCACAGCGAAATTGAATTATTTGCGCGTGTCGGCCATCTCGATCATTGATTTACAAGTCACGACAACTGCTTTTGTCATCACAACCTTAAATTATTAGGTTACGATCAGTCGCATGGCTTTTCCTAATACCATGTTTCTACAACGCTCGAAAAGATATGGCGTGAGATTACCGCATACAAGAACCTAGCACTCCACCTCTTTTCTGCCACATCATAGCGGACTGTTTTCATCTCACCCGTTCTATGCACTCGTCCCATCTGACAAGCTCAGTTTACGCGTGCACTTCATCACCACCATTTACGCGCCATTTGCCATTTTTACCATAATCGAAACTACCCCAGAGGCATCACGCGAACAGTCCCCGAGGCCGCCCTTCTGAGGCGGCGTCGAAACGTTCCGCCGGCACCGCAACACATATTGAGACAGAGGAGCGCGCTTCAAGCATCGGAACGACCTCGCTGACGGCACCTGAGAAGGTGCGGCGGGACCTAGCTCGCGCTGTCAAGCGGCGATCAAGCGCGGCAAAGCAAATAAGCAAGGCACGCCGAGCATAACGCGTCGCCACGGGCCGAAACGGAGGTAGGCGAAAAAGAGAGGGACGAGTCTCGTCCGGAAGACGACGCTGGGTTCATTTACGTTCTCCCCCTCTTCCCAGCCGAGGAGGCGCATCTGACGCGACACCGGCAGGTCGCACGGACGACCTGCGGAAACGCCCTGCGGCCAGGCGCGCTCCCCTGCGGGGCTTCTTGGTCGGCTCTCGTTCCTCGGGCTTCGCCTTTCTGGCTCCCAGTGCGGGTGACACGTCTCCGGAGGCCGCTGCGTCGCAGACAGCGTGTCGGCCACGACTGTACACCTCCTTTCCGCTCTCCGTGGCTCCTCGTAATGACCCGTGCCACTGCGGCTGTGCGCGCAACATGTGGCTGTTTGAGACGCGCTGGCTCTGATCGGTGGGTGTGGATCGGTTAGAGCGCGTAACCAAACTCCCGTTTAGCTGAAGGCAGGCCTGCTTCTGGCCAAATAATAGGCTTCGGCGAGAACCCGCTAGTCTCTTTGTGGTTCATGGTGAACGGACTGGTCAGTTAGAGTGTAACCGACTGAGATGAAAGGGAAGTCTATGTGAGCGGTCAGGTCTTGCCCTGATGACGCGTCGTGTAGATGGGCGTTTGGCGGCATTTTAGTCGCGTCTCACGACGAGCGTACTGCCCCTTTATTATGTTCTTAAAAGGTTATGAAGGGAAAGTGAGGCGTCCGTCGCGGAGACATTCCAGGTTTTATGAGAAGCCCTACTGCTTCGTGCTAAATTACAAGTTGGTTCATTTTGGGTGCTAACGCAGTTTTCTTTACCCTGACGACAGGTTAATGAGCTAAATCTGATAGATGGGTTTTTTTTTTTTTTTCCTGCTAGATATTCTGCGTTGAGAAACCTTTGCCACGTAAGCAAAGGCATGTTTGAGAGACGAAGTGACCCGGAACAAAAACAAAAAGCGCTTCCAAGTTGGGAAACTTGGTCGGATTTGTTCACGAAGAGTAGCCGTGCACTCTTCTAGAAAGCCTCTGACGCAGCATTGCATGCGCTCAATGCGGGACACGCTGTAACGCAACCGAACTTCGAACGACCTTGGATAGTTTTCCCACTGCTCACAGGTGCTATGCCGGAAAGACGTTACTGCGTGTTCCCTTTCAAGCAAGAAAATCATGCGTCAGCATACTTTCTGCAGTCTCTGTCGAATTATCTATATCAGGCTCAGGTTAATTACCGTAAGTCAGCAGCCCGGCCTATGTATAGAGTCGACATGTACGCAAAGGATTTTTATTGATGCTTAATGCAGATGTCGACATAGACCGGACAACTCTATCGACGCGTATTTGGCTTGCGAAAGGGCGCGTTGATTTCCTATCAATAGACAGTAAAATAAGGTTCTGCTAATTCGGAGCAAACTATATCTACAGGCTTTTCATTTTATGCGATAGATTCGTACAATTATTTTCCGACACACTTTACGTTCTGCCTAATGAAACGACAAAAAAAAAAAAAAAGAGAAATATTCTTAGATTTCTTTGCGATGTTTTTTTTTTTCTTTGTATCTGAACTCAACGATATATTCTTTGTCAAGGGGGAAAATAAGTGCGCTTGTGCAAGTTGGCGACTCTCCTCAGTCAATCAGTACGTCTTCATACACTTTCTTGAACATTTGCAGCAGGAGCATTGCGGAGTATGGTCCTGGTATTTGAATTTTTTCTCCCGTCTTGTTGAGAAGATACACCCACAAAACACGTGGCAATATGACGATTACTTGGGTCCATAGTCGAGCGCGCCGGGGGAATGTACTAACGTTCTGCTGCGTGTGACAAAAGTTTTTACCACTGATGTGTGCCGCATATTATTATTCCGGGTTACCTGTGTAAATATATAATCATGCATGTTTCTCTGTTTATTTTATTTAAATGTGCTGAGCTCGTACGCAGCGAGCATGCCAAAGGAGAAGAAAGTAATCCGCGATTTTATTCGACATTTAAGAGCACTAACAGCGGATGGAGACTCGCCTGAACAGGAATTGCAGAGGACGCAGATTACATGTACGCACGCGACCTGCGAGGCACGTACCGTTAATATATCCTGACAGCTACTGATAACCCTACCGTTTTCAAGAAAGGCGGCGATGCCGACCTCATATATAACTATAGGAGCAGCAGCGCCATCTTTCTTTTCAGAATGTTTTGCATGATATGCCTTCTTACTACCTACTGCTTTCCGTGGGCAGCACAGACACAGACAAGCAAGAACATGCGACAACAAGCTGGTGCAGAGCTATTAAACCAAACCTATTCAACTGCACTACGGTAATCAATCTATTTTTAGTGTTATTGAGCCACGCGCGTTTGTAATATGCGCACGTACAACTCTACTTCCGTGGTGTCATAGATGTGTCATAGGTGTCACACGACGCAATAGCACTGATAGGAACTAGCCAGGCAGCGTTCTAGCCAGGATGTAGAGGCGCGAACACACGCATAAACACACAGACACAGAACTTATACTCGCTTGTGGTAAAAGTCCAGTTTAGCTCGTAATCCCCGAGAAGTACGCGTGGCACTATTGCGAGACATGTCCATCATTTCATTCTTATCACACTCATTTGGATGACCGGCTAGGTCACCTGCCGCCAGGATACCATATCGGCGGTATATTACAAAGCACGCCCTCTTCTTAGAGAGCCGCGTATATTTGCTTTAAAATTGGCGCCCTCCTCAAATTGAAACACATGCGGTAGGCCCACGATGCAGCATATCGGTGCCTTACAAAAGTGCAGTGACTTCACGTGACGTCAGCTGTCACGTGAACGGCTGCGCGGTTCATGTCCACGCGCATATTCAGTTCGCACGCACTCCCCCGGCGTTCAGTCACGATCCAGCAGCAGGCGAATGATGGGGAAACCGCTGCGGATGCAGGAAACGGGCTCCCACGGCTCCGTAACGGACCACAGCGTTCCCCTGCATGCCGCCCGGTGCGCGCGCGACGCCTCGTTGTCTGCCGACTGTCTACTCAGCGCGTGAAGCTCCCACGGGTTCACGGGATGCGGCAAACGCACGTGCGCCCCGCCGAGAACAGCGCTCGAGCGGCTGCGAAGCCTTTTATGCGTGGCTGGACGCGGGGTCAATCTAGAGGCAGCAAGCGTTGTGGTTCGGAGCTTTTCGTAACGGCTCTTTTTAGTCCGTATTCCTGGGAAGATGATGATCTTCCCGGCAGGCATCATAAATGTATTTGAAGACGACGAGCAGCAATTTTCCGAGTGATGCAGTGCGGCTTGCTTACCTTCGAAACAGCGCACAAGAATGCATCGAGGACCATCAGAGTCGCGGTAGTTCCTTGACACGAACCTTTTGCCGAGAGCGGCAGCAACATAGACACATCACATGTGAACCGGCGCCGTACATCGGGATTCGAAGCTTTCGACACGCTTCGCCAGGTTTGTTGGCTGCAGCTTAATTAAGCGCACTGCGAACGAAATTGCCACCGCTGCAAGCGAAATACACGGGCTGATTGCGGTGCGGCGAATCACTGTCCAACTATAATCTTATTATTAAGTACTGTGAGAGACACAGCTCCTCCCTAGATGATCAGTTTTATGCGTCAGGGAGACCACAAGAAGCTCGCTTTAGTTTCCTCTTCCCCCCTCCCCCCCCCCCCCCCCCCCCACCTTCCCAACTCTCTCGCTTTCTCTACAGGGTGAGTCCCAGCGCGAAATCGCTGCAAGTTTGGAAAGAAGAACGCCTCCTTGCCTGGTCTCAAGCCTTCCATTTGATAAAGCTTCGCGGTCCCCGGCGCTATTTGAAAGCGACAAGAAACGCCCCTCACAAAAAAAAAAAAAAAAAAAAAAGTTGGGTGCTTAAACCGCAGCGATTGTAGCGACGTGATGGGCTCTATTAACGATCAGGAGACAGAGCAATTCGGACGACGAATCATCTGCTTAGTTAGTTGCGCAGGTCCCCGTCCTACCCCTTCTTCCTCTTCCTTTTTTTAATATCTTTCTCTCTGCACCGTTACCTTCGTGAAGCGGCAGGAGCGAGAAAGCTACGGAATCGATGGATACAACAAGAAAACAACGCGACATGAAGTTGTTAAAGGTTGTCTCCGGTGGCGCGTTAATGCTTGATGTAATTGCCACCATCACTTCTTTCGGACGCTGAGCCTGGCGCAACTATAGGTACGTCCCCCCTTCTTTTCTTTCTTTTTTTTTTTTTTTTTACCTTCTCTACTGCCCACAGCGAAGCTCCTCGGAATCCCCGCCCGCGCGGTCTTATTCCTTACCCCCTCACCACTGCGCTAGAGCTGCTCCCCACTGAGGCTGCACTTCGGCAAACGAATGCGGCAGCGTGCATGCGGTATAAGGCCGGAATCACGAACGCATGCACAGACGGGGCACAGCGGTGGAGCCCAACCAACCACCCCTTCCGTACGCACGCGCGTCGGCTCTGATTGCAGGCGTTAGAAGGGGACGCGCGCTGCTCCTGGGGCAATTACAAAGCTCGCCCGCTGAGCGCTGCGGTGGCCGGCAACTCGAAGGGGCGAAGAGATGGCGGCTGCAGTTTGCAAGCTCAAGCAGGCGCAACAGCAACGGTGCTACAAAGCAGCAGCTTAGGCAGATCCGCTCCAAGGAGGCGTAACTGCAGGATCGGGTTTCGCGTGCACAGGCGATATATTAGAGACGACAGTGCTGGGCAAGAACCTTGGGAGGCGGCGAACACGTTGTGTGTGTGTGTGTGTGTGTGTGTGTGTGTGTGTGTGTGTGTGTGTGTGTGTGTGTGTGTGTGTGTGTGTGTGTGTGTGTGTGTGTGTGTGTGTGTGTGTGTGTGTGTGTGTATGCGTGCGTGCGTGCGTGCGTGCGTGTGTGTGTGTGTGTGTGTGTGTGTGTGTGTGTGTGTGTGTGTGTGTGTGTGTGTGTGTGTGTGTGTGTGTGTGTGTGTGTGTGTGTGTGTGTGTGTGTGTGTGTGTGTGTGTGTGTGTGTGTGTGTGTGTGTGTGTGTGTGTGTGTGTGTGTGTGTGTGTGTGTGACCTAGAAACTGCGTGGGTAGCGCGATTGCAGGGCTGTGGTGTAAGATCGGATCGGGGTATTCAATTTGCACTGCCCACTACATAGACCAACCCTCTCTCCATTTTTTTTTTTAGACTTTAGCGTGTTCTTTCTTCGCATTTATCTGATTTTATTTCCGGATTCAGCTCGCAGCAAAGCAGCGGGCGCGCAAAAATCGTTCCCCTCGGGGGCAGCCCGCGCGTCGGAGTTCACGGGGATCTTTCCGTTGTCCGGAATGTGAGGGTATCTGGGAAGCGAAATTATAAGTCGCCGGCTTATTTAGTCCAATGAGTCTGGGGGCGACCAGCCAAAGTAGTCTAGGTATTAAAGAATTCAGAGATTTCGACTGGTACCTTGTATCATGCATGGACGCAGTCATACGGCGACAAAAAATATATAAATAAATAAAAAGCTTCATGGGAGCTTTTTTTTTTTTTTTTTAGCATTCGTATTTAGGCTGCAGAACGAGTGACTAAGGCAGGTGGTGGTGCCAGGTTCGAGTGGTGTCACGCAGCGGCCACAGAAATTGATCTCTTTGCCTCGGACTTCGAAACCTATCGGTGGCTGGTGTTTTTTCCACCGGTTGCTCGAAGGGGGCTTGGACACCCTGGCGAAATTCGAGAGTATTGTTAACAATGTTTATGTGTTAAAAATGTTCTTGGGGGTCTACGATGAAGTACAATTCCGTGAGGATATACCAGCACAAATCTTGGGCCCAGTATTGGGTCCAAGATTTGGTTTGTGGTGTCTGGAATATGTAACTGTTGAATAGGTATGGACGATCGTACCAGTAGAACTTGAAGCCTGCTAATGTAGTGGGTATAACTCAAAATAAATTTCGCGAACAAAAACTGTTCACCCCTACAAGGTATCCCCAAAATTTGTTTTCCCACTTTGGAAAAAGGGTAGCGGATCATTAGAAAGAGCATTCGTTCAATTAACATCACCTATACCGCGTACGCTTCTGATATCGACTTCATATTCGACCAATGACCTTTTGATCAGTAGCCTAAACGATCAACTCGTGCTGTTGACTGGGAAATAGTGCATATAACCGATTATATAACCAAGTTTCTCAATAGTTTTTGTGATGTTGTGATGATGCAATGAAGAAAGGTCACTGTGCTTTGTTTTCGCTAAGATGACAATATAACGAGCTAGGTATTGAACGCCATAGATAGACGGACGAGTCGGTGACACATTATGTCAAGCAACCGAACGAAAGATGTAGATGAAAAGGAGCGATGCTTAGGATGAGCGCTGACCGAAAGCTATTGTCTGTTCTGAAACATGATGGTAACTTTACGGCAAGCGGCAGAACACGCAGTTTTGGTTTCTTTATGAAGCCACCACAACTTAGATTTGTAGGAAGTACGTGGTACTTCTCACAAATCTCTCTTGTGTGGTGGTCTATGTGTTTGAACAAGATATCACTATTATTCAACAGTGGGAAACATGATTTGAACTGTCCGTAATGTGCAGCTAGATTAGTGAACATCCATATTTTGTTCGTGCTTAACCACGCAGGTCATAAGTGGTTCTATTGATTTCGAAGCCTTTTCTTTCACACTCGCACAAACACTATTCATAGTCTGTTCGGTGAAGAAGAGAGTGAGTGAGTGAGTGAACTTTATTAACTGCTCGGGGATCTTTTTCTTCGCCTCTTCAACCGAGGCTGACGAGCGGTTGGCGCCCCCAGTCCAGGGCACCACTGGCTTTCGCCAGTTTGCGAGCTCTTGTGACCAGGTAGAGCTGAGCCTCCGGGTCAGAGCTGGCCAGCAAAGCCTCCCACTGTCTTTCATTTGGGTCTTCAATTTTTTGTAGTTGATGTGAGCTGCATTCCCATGTTATGTGGTACAGGGTAGGGGTCTTCCCGCACCACGGGCACTCGTCTCTGAATGTCGTGGGATGCATCATGTGTAATATGTGTAAATTAATGAAGGTGCCCGTCTGTAGCCGCCTCAGATCTATGGCCTCCTCGTTGCTGAGCTTTTTATGCGGCTCCGGATATACTTTCCGCAAGCCTCTATAGTGTTGTAGTATTGTGGTGTAGTCAGGGTCAAGCGGAATCAGGTCCTCTGTCCCGAGACTGTTGGGTGCACGGTAGGTTGCATGTCCTCGTGCTACCCTGTCTGCGTACAAATTCCCCGTGACCCCTGCATGCCCCGGAATCCACACTAGTGTTTGAGTGCATTGTTTTGTTGGCTCGCTTGTGGAAGAAAGGATTGGGTGCGCTACCTTAGATAATTTACCCCGTTGAAAATTTCTGCATGCGGATTGAGAGTCGGACAGTATCGTCAGACTCTCTCCCGTTTCTCTTCCTTGCCTAATGGCCAGTGCGATAGCCACTTCTTCTGCCTCCGTGACTGTACAGTTTTGGATCGAGGCGCTAACTACCTCCCGGCCTTCGCAGTCTGTGACCGTGGCTATCGCCCTCTTTGCGTTGGTTTCGTATAAGGCTGCGTCGGTGAACCTTGACGTGTCTTGTTGGCCAAATGTTTTTTCATAATACTCTGCCCTTGCCTGCCTTCTTCCCGGGTGTAGGCGGGGGTCCATGTTTCTAGGTATGGGCCGAACTCGGTACCAATTTCTGACTTCCCGCGATACCTCTCTTGTCTTGTTATAAACCTGTAGGTGTGTGCTATATCCCAGTCTTTCCAACACCCGTCTTCCCGTCCTCGTTTGTAGAAGTCTGTTTAGCTGTGACTTGATTTGGGCTTCTGCTAATTCTTGTATTGTATTGTGCAGACCCAGAGCTGCTAGTTTGTGGTTCGGTGTGTTCTTGGGGAGCTTGAGTGCGGTCTTGATAGCCATTTTGATGATGGCGTCCGCTCTGTCTTCCTCTCTTTTGGTCATATTGAAGTAGGGTAGAGCATACGCTACTCTGCTAATAACGAGGCTCCGGACAAGTTTGAGTGTGCCGGGCTCCTTCATCCCCATCTTTTTGCTGGTCACCCGTGCTATCATTCGGGCGACCTGCTGGGTCGAGATCTTGAGCAGATTAAGCGTGTGTTGACACCTTTGATTCGATTGGAGCCACATCCCCAGGATCCTCACGGTTGTCTTTTCGGGCACTGTCTCCCCTTGTAGCCGGATCTCGAGCTTGTGGCCTTGATCTGTGGGAGCAGAGCGGTTGCCCTTCCCTCGCCAGAATCTGATCAGTTCTGATTTCCGTGATGAGCACTCCAAGCCCCTCTGCTTTAGATATTCTTCGATGACAGATGCTGCTTCTTGCAATTTCGCTTCCTTCTCCCCGAGTGATCCTGTGGTCGTCCAGATGGTGATGTCATCAGCATACATAGCGTGCTGTATGCCCTCCACCTTCTCGAGGCGCCTGGCCAGGCCAATCATTGCCACGTTGAACAGCGTGGGCGAAATGACTGCTCCTTGAGGTGTCCCTTTGTTGGGCGGGGAGAAGGTCTCTGTTTCTATATTGCCAATCTTGATTTCGGCCGTCCGGTTACTCAGAAAGCTCCTAACGTACTCGTAGACTCTGGTTCCACAATTCGTGTCTGCCAGGCCATCTAAGATCGCCTTGTGACTAACATTATCAAATGCACCTTTAATGTCCACTGCCAAAACTACGTGTTCTGCCGAGCGTGGGATACCTGTCAAGACCTCTTCTTTAATCTGCAGGAGAACGTCCTGGGCTGATAGCTTCTCTCTGAAGCCAAACATGGTGTCCGGCATCTGAGCGCTATCCTCTAAGTAATTTTTCAGTCTATTATTGACAACCCTCTCGAAAATCTTTCCCTGGCACGAAGTTAAAGAAATGGGCCGCAAATTCTCTATTGCCAATTTTTTCCCGGGTTTCTGGATCATGATGACCACCGAGTGTTTCCACTGCGCTGGCACCGTTCCTGCTTCCCAATGCTTGTTCATGAAATGCGCCAGTGCCTTGATATTGCTGTTGCTCATGTTCCGAATTATGCCATTAGTGATCTTGTCGTCACCAGCCGCTGTGTTTCGAGTGGCACTTGCTATTGCCGTCCGGACTTCTTCCTCCGTGATCGGCTCGTCCATTTTCGGATTTGGGTTTCCTTTGTAATCTTCTGCGTATGGATATGGATCCTCTAGGTCTACTCCGTAGCATTTGTCGTGGACGGCCTTGATCACATCTTCCTTCGTGCCTGGGAATGTGTGTAGCAACCGCTCCAGCGACTTCTGCCCCTCTCGCTTGGTTTTGGTGGGGTCCATGATGGCTTTTAGAATTCGCCACGTCTTGGAAGTGCTGAGCGTCCCCTGCAGAGAGTCGCAGAATTTGCCCCAGTTGGCTCTCGTCAGTTGTTCAGCGTACTCCGCCGCCTTCTTTGTGATCTCCACAATTTTCATCCTAAGCTTTCGATTGTGCCTCTGTTTCTTCCATCTTCTTAACAGTCCCCTCCTCGCTTCCCACAGGTGGAGTAGATGGGCGTCTATTTCTGGTGTCTCATTTGTGCGTGTCAGTTCTTGGGTAAATCTCTGCTTGTTTTTCCGCAGCGCCCCGCACCAGCTATCAAGATCCTCAATCTCGCCTTGGTCCTCCTCCTGCGCTTCTCTGAACTTGTGCCAGTTGGTAATCCTGGCTGCGCCAACCTGTCGCCTGATCTTGTAGGTGTGGATGGTCGTGCTCACTATATAGTGATCACTGCCGAGATCGTTAAGCGTGTTTATCCACTCAACATCGCCACAGTTCTTGACCATCGTAAGGTCCGGGGTAGTGTCCTTGCTCACACTGTTGCCCGTTCTCGTGGGCACTCCCGGGTCCGTTACCAGTGTTAATTCATGTCTGTCTATTAGCTCTCTAATAATGCGGCCTCTCTTGTCCTGTCGCGTGTATCCCCAGGCCAGGTCTTTTGCATTAAAGTCGGAATTCGCATGCTAGTGTGCTTAAAGAAATATTTTGTCAGATTCCGACACTTTCTCGGAGCGTTTCCTTAATAATCGAGAGTTTAATTCCGAGCACACATGTAGATTACTATACGTTGAAAGTCGTTTCATAGTACCTTAAATCATTGGAATAAATATAAATATTGAGCGCTCCAATCGTGGGTTTTGTGAAATCTGACCGTAGAAACCTTCGCATAACAAACAGCTGAACGAACGAAATGCTCAAATTATTAGGCATATGAGAAATATCCTTCTACTACCGTAGATTTTTTTTTTTCAGCGTTTTTTTTTTCCCCAGATATGATAAAAAGCACTAGTCCCACACTGACATAGAGCGAAGCAGAGCAAGCAGGTATAGCCTTTAAGTAAATCACTACTGCCATTTTGATCACAACGTGATTTGAACGCCATTCATGTCGTATCCTTTTCTCTCTTCACATCTCTAAGAATAGGTCAACAAGCGATTTTGTAATAAAATAATAAGGTGCTTTGATCGCGATTTTCGCGATGATTATCAGAAAATGTTTAGAACAGCTCGCGAAATTGATGACCTGTTTTTAATTCGCAGTAGCGTATTTATGAGTCAACGTGTACCGTAGATGGCAATGTCGACTTCGGTGCGTGTCGGGACAGCTTTCATGCATTGGTGGAGGCTGGTGCTTATCAGGCTACACAAATTAGGCAGACCAACTGGCAAGCGTTTGGGAGCAATCGTGAGCCTTAGTGGCCGGTTACATATTCGTAATTATGTTCGTGCGAGCCAGCCCTCTGCTCGCTACTTGTTTACGGGGCACTGAAAAAAAAAAGAAAAATAGAACGAAGGAAAGGCGAGTATACGAGTTGCTTGAAAAGACACTTGACCGGTGTGTAGTGACGCCAGCGGTTAAAAAAATGCTGACCGAAATTTGTTGCGATGCAGGTCAGATACTGTTACACGCAAGGATCAGCAGTATATGCACAGGACAGACGGCATACTTTCATGGCGTAAGCTTGTTGTACCCGTTTTCGGGTCTACAGCGAAACCTGGCTGGCTCAGCGCACCGTCTCTAAGCGCTGCCATTATCGCCCCCTTAACGGCTTGCACGACGGCCACCCAACGAGAGTGTTTCCGCCGGAGGCTATCGCCCGTGCGCTTGACCTGTTTGTGCTTACGATGAAACCGGTAAACGGGCATCAAATAAGAAACAAAAGTAAGGGTGTGTACATGCGCTCGTTTGTACACCCTGAAAGCTTGTAGAAAACAAATAAAAAGAGAACAAGAAGAGAGAGAGAAAAAAAAAAGAACGCTAGAGGGACACAGTTCAATGACCTATATATATTATGTTGCCCTGACGCAACGACGTGGTCGGCAAAAAAACGCAAAGAGCGGGGCGTCTAAATAAACAACTCACGCCCTGTTAACACAGGACCGGGTGTGGAAGGCGTCCACCTCGAGCATTAGGATCCGTATTTCATCCTTCTCAACCCATTGACCTCAATTTAAAAGGTAGACCCCATAACTCCGACTCCCACGTTATCATTATTACTACTATATTTTTTTTTTTTTTCAATCCGCTTTTACACATTATGCTTCGACGCTGCTAAATGTGCGCTGTGTAAACGCAACAAAGTGGCTGCGCTCCCCCATCTAAGCTCGTAAAGCTCTCGCAAGCGAATTTTGGTGGGGCAGTGGAACAAACAAAAAGAAGAGAACAGGAGTAAGCATAGAGTGCAGGAATAAGAATAGCCACAAACGTAGAGGGATAATTGTTGTACGGTTCTCAAAGTCGTTTCGGTTCTCGTTGATTTACTACAGGATACATTTCCACTCTTAAAACGCGCCGCCAATTTCTAAAACTCTCGATGTACTGGTAAGAAGACCCTTTAACGGCGCTTATTTCAGAACGCACTGAAAAGAGTTTAAGACCGGAAGACGAATAGAAATAGCCTCATAGTGGTAGTGCTCGCACACCCTCGGGGCTTTGTATATATGTGTACGCTCATGTGCGGCTGAGAGGCAAGGATACTGGGCGGAACGAAGTCGTACTCATGAGCATCGTGTTTGCATTTTCATTTATTCTCAGCAAGTGCTTTGTAACACATTATTACGTTTAAGCCGCCTTGGAACATTTACCCTAACATTAAATAGGTCGTAATTCATGGGTTCAAAACACATACCGTACTACTCCTGCTAATAATAGCTAATGATAGGGTAGCGATCCCACTCCTCTTGCGGATACCCAACGTCACTGAGTCGGTATATGAAAAACGTAAACAAATAAAGAAAGGAAAGTCGCCGATATTCCTTGGAAGGATTTAGTGAAATGATCTGGCTCAGAGCCGAAAAGGTGCCGGCGGATGGTAACGATGGAAAAAAAAGAAAAGAAAAAAAAAACAAAAAACAAATTCCACTTTACAAGAAACTATGGATGAAATTTAAGCAGGGTTCGGTTGTTTCCAAGGCGCAAGGCTACTCAGATTATAAAGACGTTAGCTGCCTGCGTAAAATCAACTATGTTGTTCTAATTATAACTAGTTACACCGATCCCATTAAATTACGCCAATCAGCGGCACCTGAGGTCATCCGCAGGCACACGCTGGTTTTTTGAAGGAGTCTCTCTCTGGTGATGCAGGGAGCTATCCGGTAGGGCTCAGGGAAGCCTATAGACCCGTTCGTAGTTTCGCTCTGTCCTGCACCAGACGAGGCCTGGACGAGGCGGCATAGGAACCCCTGCGAGCGGTCTGTTGCGGCGGTGTCGAGTAGAAATTGCGGAGGGAAACGTGGAAGTGCGCGCGCATGTTCTTTCTTTTTTCCTCGCCGTTGCGGCCGTACATCACCCGTTGCCGTCAAGGATGCGTACGAACCGTTCAAGTTCGGGGTAACACACGGGCGTCATCACCGAAATGCTGCGCGCCGCCAGTGAAGGCGCTTCCGCTTCACCCTTGGAACCCGCTGAGGAGCGCGGAAGGTCGAGGGATAGACGACTGGAGCGATGACTGCGCTCGGAGCGGCCGCCGCTCACTTATGTGCGGAGAAGAGTGTGACGTCTTCTTCGGGTGCAGGCGCCACTCTCGCCGAACTCTTGCAGTGCGGACTAGTACAACTTTCTTGGAGTTGAATTTAATTGCGAGGCAGCCGTGGAAAACTGTAAGGTACAGTTTGAAAATATTGAAGAGAATAGTTTAAACTTCAGTCTGCTGCAAAATCTTCGCTCGCATCGAGTAATTAGGGCTCACGTTAAAAACCAATAGGGAACATATATGGCGATAGCGAAAACGTTAACAGCAAAAGACTACGAGGGTCCCGAACGGAGATCTGCGGGTATAATGATTTTTATAGTGGTAATGATTATTATAGAGCAGAGATGCCATGCTGATGGGATTATTGATGACAGCGTTGAAGGTAGTGCGGGGTGTTGGTAGTTTCTGCTGTCGTGGCAGTGTTTTCTATGGTTATTTTCTGTACCTGCTTGCATGGCAAATTGTTGGTAACAGATTAAGTCCATTAATGTTGAATTCATGTGGGCAGTTCTATTTGCTTTTCATCTGTACATATGCACTGTTTCGAACCTATCGCCTTCGCTTCTCGACATTTCTTTCTGTTCAACTTTTAAGGTAACTAGGGTGAAAGCATGTCTTGTTTAGCGCTCTGCGCCTCCTCACCACCTAAACTCGTGCTCTAACGGCTTCGCATAAACAACAACAACAATGCTTTCGTTTCTAATACGACCCGAAATTATAGACGGAACTTCTTCGCACTAAACGGAGTGTAGTCCGAAAGCAGCCATCAAATGTGGAAACGAACAAATTGAACTCGACGAATAGTTCACCATTGAAATGACCTCGTGCAGGCACAGACCGCGGACAGTCGCAACGCGTGTGGAATTTGATGAGGGCATTCTCACTCAGCCGCTCCAGTTATCCGCTTAGTGCTTTCTCAGCAGTTTTCGAGCGATATATGCGACTCGATTATGTATTCCTTTCGCGCATGGAAAGGCACCGCGCTAGAGAAGATGGAAAGAAGGAAGAAAAAAAAAATGAACGAAAACCCGCGGGCATGATGCGCGCGGCGACCGGCCTACAGGCGACTTGTGAGGGGTGCTGACAGGATGGTGCGCCGCTGTTCGCCATCGGCCGCCCGCTGAAACATCGCCGTCCTGTCCTGTACTGAAAAAAGTAGCCATCAATCTAATTCATGAGAGTGTTTTATAATAAGGTAGGGAAGAAATATGGAGCGCGCTTCGGTCAGAAAGTTATACTCCGTGCTGAACGAATTTCTGTGTCCAAAAGTTCAGTGTTTAAGGCTCTTTGTAATCATGGCTGTCATGTCGACACTGATTCCGACGAAATTAAACGATTCTAACTGAACACGCAGTGCTAGCAAGTTCACGAGGCTGAAGAAATGCACAGCCTGATGCACCGCCCTTTTTAAAGGAGAAGGGAGGGTAGCCGCAGTATAGGGCTGGTACCCTGGTACACCCGTATAAAATTCCAACGGGTGCACGAGTGAGTTGGTTGGCATGTGCGTACAACATTAATGACGACGCACACAGGGGAATTATTTACAGTGTAGGAAGAATATCATGCGCAAATGTCGTTCGAGGTTCGGCAGTCTCCATCTAAGCTCATTTTTATATTTGGTGCTGAAACTGACGCATTTTTCATTCTTTTGCAATTCATTTTGCGAAGAGGAACACTACTGCCGACTGTCCCTATCACCAGGGCGCTAGAGAACTGCACAGTCGGTTCCGTCCATGGGACTACCGAGCCACAGATTGAGCGCTATAGAGTTTTCAAACTGCCTTTTCTCATGACAGCGCGAAAAGGTGGATTTGCATCACTGACGACCCAATGGAATGGTTATTCAGGGGACGTATTTGGAACGTTCTGGTCATATGCATGGTTAATGCTTATGCTGTTGCCCCGATAGTGCTGCCATTACGCATGCACCTGCGTGTGGAAGCAACTTCGCCTGAGCATCGCTATGAGTCGCTTTAGAACTGAATTATATATTTGAATATCCGGCCTCTTGCTTCTTTTGTTTTCTATGCAATCGTAACGTGCACGTAATGCTTTTGGCACAAAGATTATAGGCACGTCAGAATGGCTGCAAGATGAGAATAAGAGTAAGAAAAGCATTGATAGAGGGAAAAAAGGATGCGAGCGGCAGTATTGCGAATCCTTGTCTAAAACAGCTGTATGACAAACTTAAATGTGAGTAACTCAGAGGAAAGATGCACGAATGTGATCGCTTAGCCCTCCTAGAAAGGTTCACGCTTGACGTATTTGTGTCTGTGAATATAAGCGACGGACTTGAAAGCGGATACACGTGTAAAAGACGAATTCCGCTTGACCTCGTCTATCCTGACCTTATGTAAACGACGCTGCGGGCGGGCGGCAGGGCACAAGAAAGAGAGCAAAACTTCCTTGTTGGCCTGCAGCACTGCTCTCTGATAGTATGCTGCGATCCGTGACTCACTGCGCAAGTGACCGAGAAATCTCTGCGACCGGCACTTATTGCGAGAACCTTTGATTCTTACGTCTCTACTTTTGTAACCCCGGGGTTCGTACCCAGTATCTATATCTGGATCGGCCACGTAAAAATATGCACTTACATATACAGATTATTTGAATTGCAGCAGAACTTGCGAGTGAATTTGATGACCGATGGTTGTTTTTGTTGGCGCTTAAGCAAATCAGGTCATCATGCGCCAAGCAAAAGGGTTTGATTTTTTTTTTTTGTTCAGAGATAAAACGCTCGGAAAGTTTTTCTTTAAAAAATAGTGTTAGTATGTTGAGAAGGTTTGCTGCTGATCTCTTCTCTTTTCGTGTCGTTAAATTGATCGGTCTCTCACTCTCTCTATTAATACCGTTTCTTGGGCTAGTTGGTTCATATTTCTATTGTGAAAAACTGCGCCGAAATAAACACACCACAAGACAGAGGACGGGACAAGTATCTCCGGAGTATTTAAAATTATGAGAATACCTAGCGCACGCTTTGACAACTGCGCCCATATTTATTTTATCAAGAGGAAGTATTGAGCTCAGATATATTTTCATTTCTCCTCGCCGCGGTAGCTCAGTAGTTAAGACGCTGGACTGCTGAAACGAAGGAACGCTGGTTCGATACCCGCAGCTGCGGCCTTGTTTCGGTGAAGGCGCTCCTCTACTGTGCAATGGCAGTGCAGATTAAAGAACCTTAGATGAGTGAAATTACCGCAGCCCTCCTTTACAGCTTCCTTCATGGGTTTAGTCGCTTTGAGACGTTAAACCCTATGAAATTAAGAGTAAAAATAAGTAATATTTTAATTTTATACATTTTTTTGTTGTTCTGTTTAGGAGGAGGCTTTGAAGCAAGGTGTTATTGAGACAGCGATATATCCGCGCCATAAAATGCAACATGAGCACACTGTTGGTGAGCCGCTTCCGTGCTTTTTGTACAATAAAGCGACCATACGAATTCTCGAAGCACTGCTTAACTCAGAAACATAAAACAGCGCGAATGACGAGACAGTCGAGTGGACCGGAGACAGGACAAAACGCTCACTGCACGGCGAAAATTTAGCCATTTTTGAGCACATTATACTGGGCAGTTGATCTAGGCGCTGTTTTGAAAATATAAACTAATCAACTCGAGCAACCATACCCTCGGAATGGCTTTCTGTTTGTGTAAGGCATGATCATGCCATTAAAACTTCGTTACAACCAATTCAATTGAAGGATGGTAATTCGTGTAGCACCGATATGTCAATAAAAGCTGACGGGGCTAACATACACTGTTCCATATAGGCAAGTCTAAGACACCTTAAGCCTATAACCGAATATATCAAAGTAGAAATACTAGCATCTCAGTAGTCAATGAGCATGGGAAAGATGAGTCAGCACTTAGCTTAACGTCTTTCACATGGCATCATGCCGCATCAGCCCCCATTTTACTTTGTAACAGCATGACTTTAGAATAACTGCTGCGCAGTGACAAATATTTGCGCTGAATCCCACCTTTTATATGACAGAGGTCAGCTTTTACTCGATCGTGGCCGGTAGACTGCTGCTGAGATCTCACTGACGGAGCTATGACCCACGATCACTGCCATGGGAAGCGCTGCGAACAGTATATTTGTTTTAATTTTCTCTGTTTCTGCAGATGACATACCTATTCCGTCTGTTATATGATAGAGGCCAGCTTCAACTCGATCTGGCCACAGCCTTTTTTCCATATTGTGTAATGTAGCACTGTGTTTTACAGAACAACGCCCTCATGTATTTTATTTTCGAAATACGATCAGTGTAAATAGATGAGGAAAATGGCCTCACTAATGCGCTTGCAGGATCGAGTGACGGCGTTATAACTTTCGCTTTTGGGAGACAAAGCCAGGCACTTCAATGGTTATCAGAATTGATTTGAGAAAATAAAGGGGAGAAAAGAAATGATTTTGAATTTATTATTATTGCGTAAGAAATACTACGCCAGGTTTCAGCTCGTCGCGTAAACCCGGCCAGTAGCCACGTTTGACCTTTAGAGCAGATGGGGCCCCTCTTCAAGCCGCCGGGTAAACCCGGTCAGTAGCCACGCCGAACAGAAGAAGAAAGAAGAAGAAGAGGAAGAAGCAGGAGAAAAAGGAAGAAGAAGGAGAAGAAAGATGAAGAGGAAGAAGAAGAAGAAGAAGAAGGAGAAGAAGAAGGAGAAGAAAGAAGAAGAGGAAGAAGGAGCAGCAGCAGAAGAAGAAGATCAGAAAGAGAAGCTACGTCGGCTTTGCTTACGCAACCTACTGGGTTCAACTAAAGCTAAACCCCAGCTAATTTTTATGTCCACTGGCACAAGCGGCTGTGGTACATCGCCGTAAAGTGTATTACATTTCTAACGCACTAATGCATATTTTGCGTAATATCCTGAAGGTTAAGATAGTTCAACGAAAAAAAAAAAGTGCTCACACTACCTTGCATGCGCAATAACGGCAACAGTGATAGATCTTGGCGCTTTTTCAACGCCAAGAGTCAAGCGTAAGCGCCGTGAAGCGCTTGAACAACTCTTCAAATCCAAATCCGGTGCCGGCCGATCACAAAGGACCCCTTTTGTCTTGCTTTTAACTTGTCCTAATCATTGCCGCGGTCGCCTTTCTCACCGTCCTCCACACCGTGATAAATGTATTGCGTTTTCAGCCTCGTGCCGTCTTCGAAACGATATGCTAAGCACCTGACGCATAGATTATGGCTTTAGCGCTCACCTTTATCTCTTACTTTGGAAGCGTTCCATCCTTATCATTTTACTTGGTTCAGCAACAGTAATCAGCAGTTTGAATGGCGCGGCAAATATGCACACGTATTGCATCTGCTTTTGTCACGTGACTCCTGCCAGTCGCTGATTTCGTTTCTGCGTTCTTCGTCTGGTTTTCATAGCCTGAACTACGCATGCGCGACGCATTTTTACTTTGCCAGTCGCTCGGAATATGCGCATGAACGTACCGTAGAGTGGAAAGGTTTGATTTGGTTTGGTTTGTGGGGTTTAACGTCCCAAAGCGACGTACTCGGGCTATGAGAGACGCCGTAGTGGAGGACTGCGGAAATTTCGACCACCTGGGGTTTTTTAGCGTGCACTGACATCGCACAGCACACGGGTGCCTTGCTTTTCGCCTCCATCGAAAAGCGGCCGCCGAGGCCAGGATTCGATCCGGCGTCCTTGGGAAGAGTAGTCGAGCGCCGTAACCACTGCGCCGCTGAGTCATAAACGCTGCTGTAAATACAAAAATCTCCAGGTCCTTCTAACATGCGGCAGGCTCGTATTTCTCGCATTGTATTCAGGAAACAGAAAGTTTGTCAAGAAAGCGTAAGAATACACAGGCTGTACATATGGGCATACCCTGCTTTGCTTAGCTCTGGCAGCCACTAATACACTAGCAAAACAAAACAAACACAGTTTACTAATATTTTGACGAAAAAAAAGGGAGAGGGGGGTGGGGGGCGGTTGCACATAAAGCACCGATTACGTGAAGGTGTGGCCATAGAGTAGAAAAATTAATAAGTCACTTTGTTAAACCTTATCAACATGGCCCATCTCAAATGGCCCTTCTCAATCGATTGAACCTGTTGCATGTATACTGGCATAAAGGAAGTAACCAGGTACGTACGTTACACGCGCGGTTAAAATAAAGGTAGGTATCAGTACTTTACCCATGCCCACAAGAAAGATCCAAACAGCGTTTAAACTCGCGTGTGACGCTGTAACTGCGTACACAGAGACTCACAGAGCACCGAGTGCTTTGTGGACCAGTCAAAGGTCCCTTATATACGGTGAACAAACACATCAACACCCTGGAGAGGTCACGGTCAAGGAACGCAAGAGAGCTCGTTCGGACTCTTACGTCGTGACATTACAAGGGCGGTTCGCCGATTGCGTCAGCAAATGGAGCGGGGGAAGTGTGCGATGGCCATTGTGAAAACCTTCGCGGCTTCTCCAGAGCCTGGCTCGTCGGGCGGCATTGGAAAACGAGGCGGACCGGCCTAACGCTAGTGTTCAGCGCCTTGCCTCCTTTCCACGCGTATAGGCAGGGCCAGCAAATGTGCCCCACAACCGGGATGGCAACACCCGGTCCGCGACTTCTTCGGAAAGAGTCGGCCGTAAAGTCAAAACCGCTAACGCGTGGGAAGAGGGGACGAAACAAAAACACAAAAAGTACGTAACATATGGACACCTCCGAGGAAAGGACGGAAGATAATGTTGTTACCTTACAGGACAGTGAGCATTGCGAAACAGTAAGACGCCTTTGTTTCTCAACGGACAAAGGGACCGCCACGCGGCTTACAGAGTCGGTTCCAGAAGAAGGATACTAAGTTCAGTTGCATGCCTTAGGGTTCGATGACTTGAAGAGAGTTCCGCCTGTTTTAACGTCGCAGCTATATAGGTTTATACTGTGTTCTTTCTCCGATGCCGTACATGAGTCATTTATTTCTTCATTCTTAGTTGAATCGGTAGCAACTTGGTAATATGCGCAAAAAAGGTACAAAAGTGTCATTTTGCTTTTTATTTCTTGGCTGGCAGGAAACTGAGGTGATAGCGGTAGGCGCCTACAAAAAGAAGAGATTAGAAAACCACATCTTATGGTGCCCTTTTTCGCGGACAAATAAAACAGAACTAGCGGACACTAATGAACGAGTAGATAATGATAACAATACATGGACAGAGAAGCTGCTTCGCTTTGTCGCGTGATTCGCAGAAAACAAAGGAAGCAAATGGAGCATTCTTCTTACTGGTAGATAGGAAAAAATTTCTTCGGAGAAAGAAACGGATCAGCGAAAGGGAACCCGTAAACGACTTATCTTACTTGTCATCAACGAATGACAAAAAAAAAAAAAAAAATGCGTGGTATGCATTGCAGAAAAAAAGAAAGAAAAAACGATTGGGGTATCCTAGACGAAGGCTAAGCGCCGGCATGTCGTGAAGTGGGGGGCCCCCCTCTCCATCACCATAATAACAACATTCGCTTGCGCTTTCACAAGCCCGGGATACCCGCTCGAGAAACGACGTACCGCATGAGTACTGCAGGGTCCGGTTGCCTGTTCCTCTTGGCGGCCGATCCGTGATGCGACACGCGGTCACTGAACTTGACAAGGCGATGGCGCACGTTGGGCGCGCGTGTGTCGTCCCCGGTGCGGTGGCGTTCGGGGACACCACTCTCTTCTCACCATGCCGACTCTCCTCCGCGCGCGAGTGCGTGTCCGACATGCTGGTCGCGCACGGGGCTGAGAAAGCAACTGGAGCACCCATGAAGAGCGGCGTTGCCGAAAGCCAAACCACCCCTTCTTCGCCGCCACGAAGGGGAGACAACGACGACGATGGTCTTTGTCCATGAGGAACGGGTTGAATGCGAGCCAGTGTGTTACGCGCGAGACGCTTTGCTCTGCTCCTTACCTTCTCCTCTTGTGGGATTCGACAAGGACGCTTACTCATAGTCTTCCAAGCTTCTCTGTTCCCACTGGGGCAATGGCCTCAGAAGCTATTACCTGCCCCCGCCCGATGTGGAGACATGCCACTTTGCGCAGGCATACTATTCACGACAGAGCGAGAACGAGCGGGTGTCTGTGGGCTTTCGGGGAATCCTACAGGCAATGCTCACCGGCATTGCTTTCTTTGTAGCTCCAGCGGATGAGGATTTCTCGATATCTGGTTAGCTCTGATACTGATGTGATCAACTTGGAACGCCTTTTCTCAGGACTCTGTCAGGCGCTACAAGCCTAATTAGAGCCTGCTAATCCGCGGGCATGGCCTTTAATTACAATTCCACAAATGATTGCAGTTTGAACAAAAATGCGCCAGTCTATAAATTCAATCCCACTTGTAGTTCAGTTGCCATAAAACAACCGTGCAGCATGTGCATAACAGGACGCAACGTATTAACAGCGCTTTCCCACAAAGCAACGTTCTCTAAGACAAGATGACGGAGTTCTCTTTAAAATAAAGGTTAAGGCTGCAGGACAGGTTCTAAGGGTGGGGATGGAATATAGGACACTTATTTAGGAGAGAAAAAAAAAAGAGTTCATCTTGCTTTGTTTCAGCTGGAAACAGACGGTCGGCTTTCTTGGCTTGGGAAACAATTTGTGTAGAAAAGCGCACTTGCGGAATTCTGGTAATTTTCATTCTGAGGGCCTCCCTGCCAAAAATGCGTCGGCAGCTTTCCCTTAACCAAACGCTTCGGCGTCGCACTATTGCTTGATTGATAACTACGACGGTCAACTTTTGACCATTGAGTACTTACTTCCACGTATGGAAAGTAGAGGGTGTATACTTCAGAATGTGCTCTGTGTAGTGCAATGAGGGTGGATGCCAATGGCAGGCAAAAGAGTGCCAAACCGTGTGGTCATTCGCTTAGAGACAGCCTGGGATACCAGTCTTTTTGTACTGGGCTCTAAAGAATGTCACTTGAACTTTGAAAAATGGCCCTGAGCTTCGAACCAGGCACATGAGCCTTGGACATGGCGCCGGAGCTTTAGGCTATAGTCCCTGAGATGACTTTGGAGTCAGCGCCCTCAATCGGCTTTCTTGTCGGGGGATGGATGAGGGTTAAGCTGTCTATAACTTCTTCACTGAGGAATTAATGGAAAGACTGTGGCTTTCTTGTTTTGCGGCTGCCTTTTTGATGATCAGAGGAGGTTTGGGTGGTCCAGTGATGAAGTGGCAAGGAAATGCACACGATGTCGCCAGAAGGGGAACCTCCATTAGAGCTGTTCTAATGGAGAACTGTCCTCTGTTTACGCATTGTGTCGTTGCAAGGACGACATCCACTGGCGTGTCACTCAAAGCGGAAGTGATGCGGCGGCAGTCCTTCGATCAAGCGCGCAGATTATGCGGAACCGGTCGTGCTCCGGCTTTGAGTACGCAACACGCACAGAAACGCACGCACACACCCAAATAAATTCATGAACCAAATGCCCGCGGAGCAGTCGATCGAGACAGTGCACTAACACGCACGTGCGGTGGGGCAGAGAAACGCCGCTGCCACGGCGTCGCATCGAACTCATCATTCGACCCACTTCCGAAGTGTGCTCTCCCTCCCTCGCGTATTCGAAGTCTTTCTTTTGGCGCCTCAAAAAAGCGCTGCTTCGCAGCGGGCGGTCGAGCCATGCGATGACCCACATGCAGCCACTGCAGCGCTGTGAATCCGAGCGGCGGTCGGTCCCCTAGGTCGTCGCCGTTGCATGCATGCTGGCTTTTCACGTATCGACCGGACTTGGGCGCATGGCCGGTGCAGTAGGGCACGGGACCCGTCGTCGGTGCCCCCCTGCGGTATTTATACACGGCAGAGCACTTTATCAGGGTCTCTGGACACTGCCCACTGCTTGGTGAGAGACCGTCCCGCGCGGAGTGTATGCACAGGGCACGCGTCCGGCTCGCTTAGCGACGGCCGTCCGTGATGAATGCTGGGGGCGTCACCGGTCGGCGCAGGCTGACAGGCCGTTCGTTAAACAGGGTGCCCACGAATAATTAATTAACGAACGCCGCCACTGCCCCGCCCAGTGGAGACGACGCTATTTGTGTCAAGATGAGGAGAGTTCACGGGACTCCTTTACGGGGCAGGCGGCGTGTCTGCGCGCCCTTGTCTGCCCAGGAGGACTTACGGAACCGCGAGCAAATGCTTTGCGAACGTGATGGTGAAATTCTCGTGCAAACGTCATTCCCGCATGTAGGGGAAGAAAGGGGTTTCGGAGCCATTTGATTGTCCAGTGTTGCAGGGAACAACTGACAATTTTTACTACCTTTACAGTTAGGTCAACTTACACAGAACAGTCGTGACGTGTAATTACCTTTATATTTTGGTAAGAAACATGAAGTCAGCCTCCATGAAATAAGAAGCGTCTCAAATGAGGGAAATTTTGTCCGGGGGATTCTCCAGTGCCCAGCTAGGTGATGTAGAGGTAGTTTACCTTATACTACAGGTACGTTGATTATTCTACTGAGTCGGTAACCATTCAGAGTATTGATGAACTGGTTCTGAGCGCAGATTATTGTGGAGGAGTTGCCACTCATGTTAGGAATAGGCTGGTGAAGAAGTAGTTTTAGGACAAATGCGTGGGTTTAGGGGTAGCCGCCAAACTGGGGTCACTTAGCCAGTCTCGAGTCTGGGTGAACACAATGAAACAGGATAGAGCGATACAAGTGCATTAATTTGGGCAAGTGATTTCTGCTCAGCGACAAAACAGCATAGACTTCTTTAATTAGAGAATTGCGGCTCATTATCGCGCAGTAAAATACACGAAGAAATAAAAAAATATGTATATACAAGGGGATTGAAATCTTTTCCACCCCGCCGAGGTAGCGCAGTGGTTACGGCGCTCGACTACTGTTCCCAAGGACGCGGGATCGAATCCAGCCCTCAGCGGCAGCTTTTGGATGGAGGCGAAAAGCAAGGCGCCTGTGTGCTGTGCGATGTCAGTGCACGTTAAAGAACCCCAGGTGGTCGAAATTTCCAGAGTCCTCCACTACGGCGTCTCTCATAGCCTGAGTTGCTTTGGGACGTTAAAACCCCACAAACCAATCTTTTCCTCTTCGCAATGCAGCGGTATTACGTGAACGTATATTACCAAACGTCTGCCTTGCGCACTACAAGCTCAGAATGCTCGTGTTAAAGCAAAAATATCGAGGCAGTAAAGCTTTTAAATCACAGCTGCTGTGCATGCAAGAATTTATTGTCATACTGCGTCGCAAATATGCCAGCATATGGAACCGCACCGTAAACTTCGTGCTGAGTGTTTTTCACCTAACGCATGTCGTGGCGAATCCACACATCCTCCACTTCTTCACGACTAATTTGGACAATTTCTTCCGTTAGAAATGATTAGGCAATCTTTTCATGGTTGCCAGTAAGCCTAGAGCAAAAACAGTTTGCCATGAGATTGGGCAGGGCCACCTATTTGGACTCTTATTGTTCGTATCTACAACAGCAAGGATCTTAGCCCAGAACTGCACTCATTAGGTCAGCCTTTTAGGCTGGCAACACAGAGTACCTGTCATCTCTCCCTATTCGTGACTGATACTAAGGTAGCCGTTAATAACGAGTATTACGAACGGGGTCCCCAAGTAATATGCTCCTCCTCCTACCACAGAAACCACTATGTGCAACTTGTACAGAGCGCACATCGCTGCCAAAAGCGAAGCATGGCCAAGACCCGTAGCTCGGAGTCCGTAGCGGGAGGTATGAGGCGCACGTACACTCCGGCGCGTTCTTTTACGATCCTTTGTTCCAGCAGCGGCCAGCGCGAAGCGGGTCGGTCGGCGTCCGATTGGGTTTGATTCATTACCGCGTTGCCGGCGCCAGCTGACACGCATCAAATCTTCGCCTAGACAGCCGGGGCCGTGAAACGATGCCACGCGCGGTTGACCTTGGAGGACCTCACACGGTGGCCGCCGGGCCTTGGCCGTGAGCCGCCGTTGGGGACGCAGTCTCGCGAGACGCACGTAAGAGATGGAGCTGGGGTCGCCCGGCACGGCTGGACGACGTTCGAGAAATCGAAGCTGTCTCGCGAGCGATGCAGAGACATCACGCTCGGGGTGGCAGAGTCAATCATGGAGGCCAGGGCCTTTGTTTCGCTCCGACATCCTATCTGCTTCTTTGACACACGTCTACGCAGCGGTTCAAAGCAACTTGACCGGCGTCATCCAAAACGGCTTATGGCTGCCCCCATCACGTTTTTATAACAGTGCGGCCTCGGTGAAAGAGGACATTTTGTTTATGTTGATCGGTTAATAGGTGAAAGCTCGAAATTTACTAGTTAGATCTCAGATAGCTGTCAATAGACTGTTCATGTAATTATCTACGCATGCTTTGCTTGCATTTTCGAAAATTCTCAGGCCACCAGATTCGTGTATGGGGCACCTAGTAATGATTTGTTAGCATCGCCAGAGCTCCAATTATACGAAGTCGCGTGACATGACAATAGTATCCGATAGTGATCCTTTGGCGTACGAGCTATTTTTCATGAATTTAAAAATTGATATCATGGATATTTTTTGGTCTCAAGCGTAAAACCTCGCAGCGATTCAAACGTCAATCGTCGAGCTCTGCTTGCTGGGAAATCTGGATACGCACTCATACTGGGAGTTCATGATGTCCGCAAACTCACGCGGGTCCACGAACCTGATTTTATTCGTGGCAGTTGGCGCTAAATTTGTGCAGTTTTAATGCCATGAAGCATGTTGCCGGGCTAGTTGGTTTAACATTTTAAAAGAGGTTTAATGCCATGTTCCAGTTGCAAAGGGGGGGGGGGGGGGGGGGAGGGGGCGGCCTTGTGCTTTGTAATTTCTTCGAAGTTCGAGCAGCAGATGGTTTAACAGCAATAATCTATTTAATGTGTCCCTTTAAAAAATATTCCTGACAGGTTGATAAATCATAAATTCAGGCTATGTTTAGGTCATATAAGCATAAATTGCTTATCGCCTTAAGGCGAGAAGTGCGACCGAAAAAAAAAATAACGGTTAACTGAGCCATGATGTAATCGTACCTGTCAACTTGGAGACTGAATCAGCCCACACCTTCTATGTTGTCAAATTTCTAAACGTTTGACGTTTTCAACAGACTTGCCCACATTTTACTAATCGTATGTGCCAGGCTTGGCTGGCCGTTCGCCGCTTGCACACATCCCTGGTGTATTTGCGAAACCATGCGGGCTTTTATATCAGACTTGCCACCATGCGAAATTTTCGCATCACAGAACCACGTGAAACATTAGTGGAGCAGAAGAATCACTGCTTGTTGGGACACTTTGGGCATGATTAAAGAAAAAACAAATGTCGGAATAGGACGCTTAGTAAAGTGCAGGTCTGGGCTAGTTGCATATTTCTTCCTTGTCATCAGCACTTCGTGCTACGAATAAGGCGCGTTATAAGGAGTACATTGGACGGTGCATCCACATTGTGGGACAACACAACTGATATTAGCCATGTTCAGAATTTAAACCTGCTGCAACGTTAAGCGTGCAAAAATTCTCGCATAATATGAAAAAAGTTTCCCTCGAGATAAGGTATTAAAGTTTCTTTCCATTGCCCACAAAACTGTAGTCACTGTGCGCCAGCCACTCTGAAAATAAGAAAGAAACGCAACGTCAAGCACCAGAGTGCATTCGCCAACTTTACAACCAATGATATCAATCAATCAATGAATCAATCAATCAATCAATCAGTCAGTCAATCAATCGATGCATTTTATTTTTCCAGAAAACAATCTGGATGGTCTCCTCGGCTAAAAGCTCCTCAAGAAACTTGACTAAGGTCCAAGAGACCACTACGTGGCAGTAAGTAGCACACAAAAAGGAAACACAGCAGCAGGATATAGCACCAACAATCGTTATATAGTTGGTTGATAAACAGTTGAAAACATGAAATTTACATTGGACATTAAAAAAAAAGAAATCTGACAATTTACTAATTACATCCTAAAACTGTAAACACGAACAGTTCAAAACACGAAATTTACATTCAGGATGACAAAAAAAAAAAAAAAAGAAAAGAAAAAGAAATGACATGGACCATGCATGGACATGGACCATGTATGCCAGCTGCGCTGGCGCCTCTATAAACTACTTCGCAAATCGGTCAATTCATTTTCTTTTACGACGATGTTCTTAAACGTTTTAGTTCTTGCATTAATATGCAGCTATAAGTGAATGTGACAGGTAATCGGTGGTTATGAGGAGCAATATGCTCCCATTCTGCGCCAGGCCACTGGGAATATTCTTGCTCTTCAGTTGTAACTCTCCTCGCTTCTCGTAAACTCGCTCAGCCTCTTCGTGCGTAGTTGCTGCCGAATGTCCGACCGCAATGTATGTCATGATACACTGAGACCGCAACATATTTCAATCGGCCTTATTGCAACTCGAGGCGTCTGCATCGCGGAATGCGCCGCGCAGCCGCTCGGTTACTCGAGCATCGTTGGCGCCAATGTGTATAGTAGTAGACGACAGCGCCTTTTTCTGCCATTTTTTTTCTCCCTTTCTTCAGAATGCGTAACACGATTGTGCGCTTACGTAACCTGGTACCGTCCTACTGCGCACGTCACGCGTACGTCACAATTTGAACAAAATGACGAATTGTCTAGAATAGGGCCCTGGGGTTCTTTAGCGTGCGCTGACATCACACAGCACACGGGTGCTCTGCGCTTGGACTCCATCGTAAAAAGCGGCTGCCGCGTGGCCGGGAGTCGATCGCACGCCCTTGTGTTCAGCAATCCAGCGCCTTATCAATCGAGCCAATGCGGCGGGTTCTATACACATAAGTTTGTTTGATGATCATTTGCTTAAGGAAACTGGTAGATTTGTAGAATAACGGCTGATTGGGCGAGTTGGTGAACCGTGATGGACAGTAATATACGTGCGCAACAAAGACGAGACAAAGAGGAGAAGAGGAGAAGAGGACAACGACGGCGCAGATTTGTTGTACGTCGATTTGCACGTCGAAATGCGGTTACGCTGTATATTTCCGCTTATTTTTCGCGCGTTTTGCGATGTAAATGATCGCTAATTTAAGGTCGCTATTGCTAGAACTGCACATGACGGCTATTTGTATTCGCGAAAACTTCTGAATTCGCTCTACGTATTCCGCAGGCTCGCTTCTAGACCTTTTGTCACGAATGGAACCCGCGGGCTTGTCTTGAATACAATTTAATAATCTGAATTAATTTTATAGCTGGTCAACTTTACAGTGAGCAAACCCTGAATGTAGCCACACGTATCACGCTTTTTTTTTTTTTTTTTTTAGTAAGACTGTAAAGCTACAATCACGGTTATTAGCCCGTCGCCTCATCGGCCATAAAGTTTTATCTCGGCCTCCAACTTGACCAAAAACAATCGGGCGGTCGTCCGCCGGCCAGTTTCGCCAATGCCGCTCACCTCCAAATTTGTCACATTACAAATCATAAATAAAAAGACTAGCGCAAATAACATAGACACAGATAGACACAGACAGGAATAGACAGGACGAGCGCTAAACATCAACTGAGGATTTACTGCAATAAAGGGGAACATAAAAGCACTTGGTGGCACATGCGCACCCTAGTCAAAACCAACGATCAAAAACTAATCAAAAGAGGGGCAAACTGTTCCTTGGGTACACTGTTTCTTTTTCTGAAAGGGTGATTGAAGGCGCACTGACACACTTATCGCCTTCCGTGCTGAACCTACGTTTGTCTGAACATCCGCCGAAAATATCTAAAACCCTTTTCTTTTTCTTAGCGCTCGTCCTGTCTACTTCTATGTCTGTGTCTGTGTTATTTGCGCTAGTCTTTTTATTTATGATGACACACCAACTAGCCCAGCTTTCTGCTTTGACTGCGTTGTCACATTACGACGGCACGTGCTTGTTGACCGAGCCAGCGTCGTCATCGGCATAGTCTTAAGTAATCGAAATAGCCGTTTTGGTTTAGGAACGACATTTATCGACCGACTCACAGTATGTCGGCGTGTGCATAGTGTGACTGAGTCCTTAAAATTTATTACAGAGTCATGTAAAGTTTTGTTCTCGCCATTTTTCTTTTGTGCTCCGGAAATAAATAGATTTGGTCGCAGACAACGTATCGTGAAAAAAGCCCGCGCTCATGCAAGTACGTTCGTACTCCAGCGGCAGCCAACGAAATTCCGCTAATCTGTGAACACACCCAAAATAATGTTTATCGGTGTTTTCGGATGCAATAAAAATAATATTTTGATTGAACCGCTACACATTTTGGGGATGTCACAGAAGCAACCAACAAGCCAGATGCAAGAGCACTATGTTCACTAGGTTACTCAGCGATTATACTTTATCGACGGAGCAAGCTATTGCCTCAAAACGAACTCTGCGCGTTGTGTGACTCCTTCTGCTGTCATTTCAATAAAACGGCGAGAGCCGGAATGTTTCATCAAATTTTGACAGCGAAATCGGGCACACACGGCTATAATTCGAGGTTTATAATAGTGCTATAAAATGTGGCCAGATTTCTCAGGGACGTATGCGTCGACGCTGAGTCCGAAATATCGCGCACGGTTAAGCAGTGCATTCCACTAGGTATGGACGACTGCACTATGGGTCTGGACTTGTGAACGCCTATCGATATCGCCGACATTCATGAATTCTTAACTCTGAGGACGAGTTTAGTATCTGCCCTAATTGCCACCCATCTCGCATCAGTTGGTCTGTGCGAGTCGTTCGCGTTCACGTCGCTCAGAATTATTGCACTCGTGCAGACTCATTTTCGGAATCTTGAAAAACCCGCAGCCGGCCTGTCCGGTCTTCAGTACTTCGCTCTGTTTTGGGTTCGGCTTTTAAAACCTACCACAATACAGAATGCCGTCGCGTCAGCACTTTCTGCGCGTATTACGCGACTATGTAAACTCTGCTGTATTGCACGTGCAATTTCGATGTCGTCTGCTGCAAAACACGACAACATGGCTGGCTACCCACAATACGTCACTTCGTGACGTTCTAAAATGTTGCAGTAAAACGGCAAGTTGAGCGATTTGGTACATAATTAAGCAAAAAACCGCGCAACAACGGAGGCAAGAGAATAGAAAGCGCTGGTCCTGTCTTCTTTCTACTCTCTTGTCTCCGTTGTTGCGTAGTTGTTTTTTTGCTTAAGAATAATGCTATACTAGCTCTTACGTGCTATACGTGCTATACCGTCCCGCATGCGCAGAACACAACATTGTGTGCCACTGAATGCTATTGGGGTTTCACTGCCCAGTGCCTCACTGGTGTCCCAGGACAGCCCATTTAAACCTTGCGAGATGCAGGTAATGCTGAAAAACCTACGCCCTTGCACAGAAGTACTATGTTGTTCATCAGCTAGTTGCATATAAGGGATACCCGATACTTATATTGCCTATGAAAGGATAAGAGATGACAACGTAGCCCACATTGCATACGACGCTGCGGCCTGTATGTCCTCATGAAGTCATGCGATCGTTTTATTGTGGCGGTCTCTGTGAGTTGGAAGAGGTCGCTGGTCTCAATTTCGATCCCGTTTTAATGCGACAAAACACTCGTTGTGCACTAAGGACAGTAGCAGGGGAGTTGTAATGATGTCCCCGTAACATTTGCCATGGGACCACAAGCTAAGCCATGGCATCGCTGAAGCTTTTCGCTTCTGATATCCAGGCTTAAACAAATTAAGCCACCACCAATTTTTTCTTTTTCCCGGGCTGTTTTATTTTCATGGCAGTTTTTCAAGTTCAGCGGAGGCGTAAGATCAAATTGGTTCTTAGCACGAACTATTCACATTGCTTTCCTTTCATATTGCTTGTACCGCTGCATATTCACACCGAGCAGCGCGGAATATACCTTACACTTCGGCTTCGAAACAACGCCAGCAATGCGAAGCGTACGGCGAATTGAATATGTTTTCGAAAATCGACTGCAGACTAGTAATAAACGTTATAGTCCATACAGTTTGCTAACAATCTTCTTATGAATGCAGCTTACATTGGAGATCACAAATGTAGCTGGAAATTTTGCTTAGTATGGTTTTCTTTTTTACTCATGACCAATTTTCTCATTCTACTTGACACAGAGCCCTAAACTTTTGTATGAGAGCAGAAATGCTTCTGCTGCACATGGCAGGCTAAAAATATTCTCCACAAGCAAGAATATATTTTTAATGTTTTCCCCCCTCGGTGCAGTAACATAACTACCAATTGGTGTATTTTTAGCCTCGTAAAAATAAACAATTATTGGGGATACTCATGCTAGTCGAGGTTAACGTAACGGGCATTTATTAACAGGTGTAGAACATGTTATTATCTTAAATCTTATAGTTTCAGGAACAAGTTGCATAAATTAAAAAATAATAATATTTTCGTAAAAATGGAGATGAAGCTGTTCAAATCTCCCACCTTTGCATTCGACGCAGCGACAAAAAAGGATGAAAGAAGCATGTTGTATGTTGCTATACTCCAATGTAATGTGTTTGTTGAAAGCTGAAGGAATCTTCTGTGAGTAGGTTGCCAAATTTGAAATCTGATTTCTTACAAAACAACAAAATTGCACATAAAGCATCTCAGCATCCCCTCTTTTCTGCTCGACTTCATCATGAAAAGCAGAAAAAAAAAAAACATTTTTGAGATCACTACTAAACTGCGTATCATAATTCCTGAAGATAAAAATGCTCATTCAAAAAGTTGCAAAAAATTACAATCGATTGTTTTTTCAACAAAAAGAAGTGTCTCACCCTACCTCAATCATCCTCGAAGTGTTTCTTGAATTGAGATTTGATTTGAAACACACATTTCCGTCTTGCCTATGCCGCCGATATTTTGCATCGAGCTGAGCGTGCCGTTCTTATTCCTTCTCTCTCACAATGCAGCTCATGATATAGCAGGATAACAGTTGGCAGAATAGAAAGAGAATTTAGCCGAGAGTGACTGACATTGGGGGTTAAAGGAACTGGATTAGTTATTTTGCTGGGATGATTACAGCGGCTAGCGCAAGGCACAAATTACAGGACGGCATCAAGTGAGATTGTCTTGCTAACTGATAAGATCAGTTGTGCGCATGACAGAATAATTCTACCAAAGTATTCTTAAAATTTAATATGACGGAACTAAAACATGGAAGCCAAAAGGGATAACAATAACCATTTTCCTATTTACATATTTGAATGTGCGGCCGGCGTCATCTGGCTTGGTTCAAGAACATTTTCTGTACTGGCCGCAAGGCCTAGTAAATTATGCCTCGTAGGGTTGCGTGAGATAATGCGCGAGAAAAAAAAAAAGGTAAGGTAGACTCAAAGGGAAGCTAAAGGGAAGGTGAAGCGGCTTTTTGACATTTGGATATAGTACGTTGATTCGAATATAAGAAGTTTGTAGGTAAAACATGTGAACTGACTTCGAGCTAGCATTTAAAATAATGAAGCATTGACAGATGAAGAGTTCAGTATTCCCATTTGTGCATCCGAAGAGTGCAGAGTAACTCGTAAGGACGTCATTGTTGCCGAGTTTTTAGATTGCGCTGCATTCGCCCAAATGCTCTCGTGCGTCGCCCGATACTGCCAGACAACTCTTCATGAACGAAGATTCGATGTCATTGGTTTTTTTCTCTTCAAGCAACGGTGACTTCGCTTGAAACGTAGGGTCCCATATATGACGTCATAGTTGCAGCGCCAGCTCGGTGCGGTGAACTACGGAAAAGTTTCAACATTTAGGTCATTTATTGGGTGATTATATATTCAATTCAAATGCTAGCATAATATGAACTCGCCTTTTTTTCTTGCAGGTTTCATGCATTTGTCCCCTTTATAAGTTTTTCAAATTCTAAAACGTCTTCAGCAGCCCTTTAAGCTCCGCCTTTAGGCTTATCATATGACAGCTTCAGTAGCACCTGTTGGCAGATCATTTGACGAACCCCGGTTCACATACATACTTTGCTACTCATTCAATCACTGATTTCTTAATACGTGCCTCTATTAACTCATACATATATCCGCTCAATGAGAGGTTTCTCATACAACCCTATGAAAAAAAATTAATAAATGAGTTTCAGGGCTCTAAGTGAAAGCTACGACATTGGTGCACACACCTGAAGCAAGGTGAGGACTAACTACTTTTTGAAGACTGATTGCTTGCACCTTTCTCAGGTGTGTTTCGGAAGTGATCATTGTCATATTCTGTGAGTCCTGACATTTTAACGGGGCATTTACTTCTTTGAACCTTGTTGCTTTTCCAGCATGCCTTTTTTTTTTTTTTAATAGGTAGTGACGAACGTTTTAACTCCTCCTGCTTTGCTGTTCCCTTGTGGTGAAGGCGAACTGCATAGTCAATTTAAATTTAAAAGGATAAATCTCTTCTTTCACATGAACATTCAGCGACCAGCAGAATTGCCGGTCTAGCAATCAGCAATCAGCAAACAACAATCACGAGATCATATTTACTTGTGCAAGAAAGTGTCCGGTAATCTTCTTAGAGCATGTCTTAATGTTGTAGTGATCTTTATTAGAGAGGTTCAGATGAAGGCACGTTCGGGTGTCCAGAAGAGCAACGATGCTATCAGTCTTGCTATAGAAATACTCGTTTTGCCTGCCAAGATTCGCTCAATAAATAAAGGGGAAAGAGCTGGAAACATTCAACCCTGTAAAACACATACAAGAAAATTTCCAATAGTGTTTAGGAAATTCTTGCATCCTATCTTTATTATCCTTAGTGTACGGCCAGGATTAAACAAAATAAAAAGATGCAAGGAAAAAGCATAGATCTTTTTTAACTGCTTGGGGAAACGTAGACATCCTTCGCGTCTATTTAGGGAGAATTAGAGATATCAGAAAAGCAAGTTTAATGGTTCGGCTCGCCAATGGAACTCGGTAGGACAATACGTAGGACCAAGCAGTGACATCCAAGATGGCAGTGGCAGGGACGAGAGCCCGGAGGCGCTTCCTAGAATTGGTAGTTCCTTGCGGCTTCAAAATGAGAGGAAAATGACGTGACTAGTGAGAGTGGTTGTCGCGCTTTTATTGGTTCATTTATTCACTTCGTTTGCAACAAAGGGGAGATCTCGATGCAATACACTATATAGCAAACGCTTCTTAGTCTGTCTAGCAATTATACAGTGTACCAAATATCCACGGGTCAAAAAGCTATTGTACCCGCTGTCGTACACCGTTACACTGCACGTATTTTATTATTCAGTTTCTTGGGCGATGAATTAATTTCTAACTACGTACGTTCTCCGATAGTCAGCCGTTAGTTTGTTGGTTGGCGCGTTATATGTCTGCGTGGTTCATGACTGAAGTCCTTGGAGGTCGGGCGCACGCTTTTACTGTCACGACAGGTTTAAAGCAGCAAGTGTGCTCGTAACAGTCAAATAACGATTTTAGCAGCGCTTGAGCGGAGTCAGGAGCTGTCCATCAGTCGCATCCAAAGTCTTCATGCATTTCTCGGCCATCTTCATGGACAGCCGCGTCAGCTTATAATAGGGAACATCCATAACGTGCTAGTACATAGCATTGTATGATAAGGTAAAAAAATTCGAGGACAAATAAGCTCTGCCTGCAAGGGTATAACGTGACAGCGTAAACGGCTCCCGTTGGCCGGTTCCCCTTGAGGATCATCGTTTGCGCAAATGCATGTTCCTACTCAGTTATTAAGGCCAAAGCCTTTATTGCCTCATAATTGTCCTCAGCAAGAGTGTCATGATTTTGCGGCGGCTCTGATTGGTCGAGACGGGATGACGTCATGGAGGTCTCGACCAATCACAGATCACCGCCACAGTATGCGCGAATGCGTGCCTTATATGGCCATACGCCAACCAATGATCAAATACTAATTAATAACTGATTATATAGTAATTGATCAGCTACTTTGGTCATCTGATGAGAAGAGAGGAGTCGCTGGAGAAGGAATTGATGTTGGGAAGGGTTGAGGGTCGCCGGAGAAGGGGTAGGCAGCGAACGCGATGGTTAGATGGCATCCTCGAGGCACTGCAGATGAAGTTATGTGATGTTAGTAAGATAGTGAGAGACCGGAAAGCATGGCGTGAAATGGTCCATAGGGTCACGAAGAGTCGGACACGACTTAACGACTGAACTGAACTGATATAATAATTGAACTATTACATAATTACTAATTAATAACAAATAATTACACATTAGCGACAGTTGTGCAATTAATTAAATACTAAATACCATGCACCCGGTAAAATTAACAGCACAACAGTAAACGTAGAACTGCGAAGATACAAGGAGCGCGATTTCGTCGCTAATGAGCTGATGTCATCTCCCCGAAATGCTGTACCTGTGGACAGGAGCAAATTTGGGGAGAGTCGTGTCAGCGCTATGCCGACTAAGGCGCCTATGCACGCATTGTCTACTACCACCACAATAAGCGCGAATGCGTGCCTTATACGGACATATACCAATCGATAATCAGTTACTAATTAACGATTAATAGAAATAATTACTACTACTAATAATGACTAATCAGTGCAGTTACGTAATTATTTAATTACTTATAAATGCCGGGCACCCTGTAATATCAACCACATAATAGTAAAAAGCAACAAGGCGCCGTAGGCGCCGTGCCAAGCAGTATTCACTGAACAAATGCACTCGCGGAAGTGAAAGAGTAGTCGCTCGCTTTACTTGTAGCAGCATTCACCGCTACATGCGCAACAGTCGGGTAGCAGAATGCAGCACTCAGGCTTTCGCCTTTCATCACTTTAATCGCCAAAATGTCCTCCAATTTTGCTACGAAATAAGGAGTCTGTTATTACTATTGTAATTTGGTGTGTCTTATCTTACACATATCATTACGTACAGTCGTAAGCTCTATCACATAAAATGCCACCTTACAAAGATGTAAAGCACCGCTTTGAACAAGTCGTAGAAACGTGCCTGCGTGGTCTAGAGGTATACCGTGTCTAGCTTGAGATCATATAGAATCCTGGAAGGCTGTATTCTGATCTCACCCTCCCATATCTCAAAGGCAAAGACCGTGTTTGCAGTGCCTGACCAGTCGACGATGTCATATAGTCTCCTGACGTAACACAATGCGACGATCATTCAGCGATGAAGAATAGCGCAAACGGAACCTGCTATTATTGCTCAACCAGTCTGCGGCCATATCATCTTCCAACTGTCTCCTGTCCGAGCCATGCCAATGGTTTTTCGATCACAGGGCTGACGCCGGATTTTGTGCAGAACGAGACCTTTAACGACATCGCGTAAAAAGCACAGCTGCTCTTATTTCTCTTCCTTTCTGAGGATGAAAAGAGGCGAATACTGTGCTTACGAATGAAACACCTGTCGATAATTAGCAGTGTTTGCGGTGCACACTTCATTACAAGTAAGGACAACGCTTTTGTCGCGTATAACGCTGCTCACACAAGCTTTCTAAAAATAAACGGTGCCGCTCTAACTTGTTTCATTGCCTTCCAGAAAAAAAGCCGACTGTTATCACGGTGCATCGAGCACCGACAGGCATGAATGGCGTTGCGACTGCTAGAATTGCGCTACCGCCTTCTCTGCAGGCATTTGATTTCCTCATGTGCAGCAGACCGTGCTCAACGAGCCCGCCTCTACCACAAAAGGCTTACAAACACATGCCGGTAGTTATTTCGGTTAGTCACAGTGCAGGGGACTCGGAAATTAAAGGTGCCGTCTTCAGTTAGTGGTTTGATGAGCAAATCATGACGAAAGAAAACCGGCTTACTCTATGAGCGCTTTGCTGCTTCTGAAAGCGGTTAGCTTTCATGAACAGTTAACAGTTCAGTAATTGGACTGTTGTATGTGCACCACTGCATGAATATAGTAAGAGCCCTATCTAACGCTTCTGCTTTTCTTTGGTAAATCTTAATTCAACAGCATCAATTAAGGGAGACGGGAATAAATAAAAATGCTGAAGGCTTGTCTTACAGAGGTTTTTACGCCTCAGAAGGCATAACAAGGAATTTGAGAATGTCGGTTACGGTATATACCTGCAAACAGACGCTTTCAAACAAACAGTTTGTACAGATACATAGCGGTTCGTGGAAAACAAACAACCCAAAAAGAAGTAAAACAAAATGCCAAGAATATATCGCTCAAAGTCTTATATAGGGAGGAAGATGTGTTGCACAGGGTTTGCTCTTCTGTCAACTAGCTTTGTGCAGTTTGTCGTAATGAGACAGGCATTTGTCAGTAATGAAATCTATTTTATTATTCGACTACTCGGCTGCAGCGCCATACTGCGGGACTTGCCGTTCCTAATGTCATTGCGTTGCAATGTAGCCTTTGATGAATCACAGGAGCTCCACAAGAAAGATAACATTGTGCGCTGCGTAGTAGCCATTGGATTAGAGCTTTCGCACGAAAAATACAAATCAAAACAATCTATACAAACAGTGCTTATACGTGCGCTGAGTGTCTGTGAGTTTCAATCTGAGCTTCCACCACCGGAAGGACATGAAATGCATCCGCTTCGGATTACCGGAACTCGCACTTTGTAGCCACGTTATCACGTATACACGTCAAACACATTATGAATTTAACAATACCAAAAATGAGGCATTATTCCATTCCATCAAGAAAAGCTTTCTCCGCTATGACTTTTTACGCTCGGTATGATCATGGTGTCTGCACTATAGTGAACTAGCCTGCACAGTGCATAGGCCAGGCATGTTACAAGTGCATATTGACGCATATAGAAGACGACGCAAAAGATGACATCTGAGACGACAAGCGCGAGCCTGGAAGTGAAAGAAGCTTGAACGCAAGACTTGTTCTGGTCGACCATTCAAACCATCTATCGCTAGGTTCTCCTTGGTGTTCTACCGAGACGTGACACTGGTGGAGGTGCTGGGTATGCATAGGACTCCTTCCGGCAGTCCACAGCGGATCCCAAACGTCGACACGCCTGTCCATCGTGCTAGCCGCCGCCTTCTAGGCCTAGCGCCGGAGTACAGTCACCTACCGAACGACTCCTCAAACGCCCAAGTTCCTCAGACCTCCCAAGCCATGGCACATACCAACCCTACGCCGGTGACTCTACAGAACACCAAGGTGCCAGAGTGCTTTCGCGGGGAAGCGTTTGAAGATGTGGAGGACTGGCTCGACCAGTTTGAGCGAGTGGCCAAGATAAACCAGTGGAGCGCAGACCAGAAGCTTTGTAATGTTTATTTTGCCCTTCAGGATAATGCTAGAACGTGGTTTGAAAACCACGAGGGCAGCTTATCCACATGGGATGACTTCCGCTGCCAGCTGGTCGACACTTTCGCGAGAACTGACCGACGGGACAATGCGCTGCGCCTGCTTGAAGTGCGCATCCAGAAGCCAAATGAGAGCGTGGCTATGTTTGCGGAAGACATGGCTCGCCTTTTCCGCCGTGCCGACCCTGATATGAGTGAGCCAAGGAAGCTACGGCATCTCATGCATGGTGTAAAAGAACAGGTGTTTGCCGGCTTGGTACGCAACCCACCTAAAACGGTGAGAGAGTTCGTTAAGGACGCTACTGCTATAGAGCGAGCCCTACAAGACCGGTGCCGCCAGTACAACCGACCCGTTAACTGTGCTTCGACGACTGCGGCGGCGCTGAATGCAACCGATAGGACCGCTCTTCGAGACCTCATTAGAGAAATTGTCCTTGAGGAGCTCCAGCGAATTACGGCTACGAAGGCTCAGTCATCACAGGCCCTCGTGGAAACCGTCAGGAATGAAATTCGGTATGCCTTATCACCGTCTGCACCATGTAACCAGTCTCACCCCGTCGACAACGCGGCAGCTATTTCGGAGCCATACCACGCTCCACAACCGGTCAGCTTCACGGCCGACGTTCCTGCACCTTACCAGGAGCAGCAACATGAGAGCTATGCCGCAGTCCTTCGTCGCCCGCCTCCAGACTACGCCCCACCGAGCTCATCGAGCCGTCAGGAGACGCGACTCTTCCATGGACCTCAGTGGGCGCCTTCCAGGCGCTTTCAACCACGCCGAACTGACAGGTGGCGCAGTTATGATAACCGGCCACTCTGCTTCTACTGCGGACAACCGGGCCACGTGTATCGGTACTGCCGCTACTGCGAAGAGGGGCAAGCCTTTCCGCCTGCTTCTGCTCGCCAACACTTCAATGCCGACACTGCCCAAATCGAGGACGACCCTCCGGTCAGCAGGGAAAACAAGTCCCGGGGCTTCCGCCGCCGCTCCTCCCCATCACCACAGCGTTATCCTTCGCCAATGCGCCGTAGCATTGCTGGCGCTAGCGGACAGCGGTCCCCGAGCCCTCACCGGGGAAACTAACAGCCGCAACCTCGCGAGGGGAGGTTGCAACCAGTCGAAAAATGCCAAACCCCTCACCACCGCCGCAACCGCCGACAACCTGTGCTTCTGACGCCGCTGTTAACATTAACATTGACATCGCCACACTACCGCCGAAAATGCCGCCTACATTACCGCCGAAAATGCCGCACCAGATGAGCAGCCCCGACGACGAAGCTGACAGCGCCGACCTTGCTGCACTTCCGCCGCAAATGCCGAAAAAGACGAACAACCTGGATGAAATTGTTAGTGCTGACCTCGCCGTTTCTATTGACGGGCTGGAGGTACATGCTCTAGTGGATACCGGAGCGGATTTTTCAATTATTAGCCAGAAACTGGCTGATACGCTGCGTAAAGTAAGAACTGAATGGACTGGGCCAGTAATTAGAAGTGCTGGGGGTCAGCTACTGGCACCGACAGGGAAGTGCACTGCCCGGATAGCAATAGGAAACGCGGTTTTTGTTGGCAGTTTCGTTATTCTCCCTGACTGTTGCAAAGACCTCATCTTGGGCATGGACTTTCTGCGCCTTCATGGGGCTGTAATCAGCATTCGAGATAGCGTCGTTGCCTTCACCAAGAATCATGGAGACCTTGGTTATGCGGAAGTACCACTGATGCCCTTACGCGTCGCCAAGGAGACGGTGACATTACCTCCGCGATCATGCTCTCTTGTTCAAGTGAAGTGCGACGTGGCGCATACCGGCGATGGAATCGCCGAAAGGGCAGTCACCCTGGTACTAAGCCGAGGTGTTTCTATAGCTCGGGGGCTAGTCAACTTGACCGATGGACAGACCGAAGTGCTGCTGACAAACTTCAGCGACGAGCGTCAGCAAATTCCGAAAGGCACAACTGTGGCCTTTTTCGACAGCATCCTAAATGCGCAGCACTGCTTCTCACTGCAACAGGAAGAGCCAATGTGCAAGACGCCCGTAACCATCGTCGATGTGAGTCCAAATTTGTCTTCTTCAGAACGGGACTGCCTTTTGGATCTCATAGATCAATTTCGAGACTGCTTTGCTTCCGAATCACGGGTCGGCCAAACGCCCTTGACAAAACATCGAATCATTACGGATGACTCGATTCGCCCAATTCGACAAAATCCTTACCGTGTGGCTCCGAAAGAACGCGAAGCCATTCAGCGCCAGGTGGCCGAAATGCTTAGAGACGACGTTATCCAGCCGTCACAGAGCCCCTGGGCTTCCCCCGTGGTGCTTGTTAAAAAGAAGGACGGCAGCTTACGATTTTGCATAGACTACCGCAAGCTCAACCAAGTGACTAAAAAAGACGTGTACCCTCTTCCTCGCATCGACGATTCCCTTGATCGCCTACGAAATGCACGTTACTTCTCATCAATGGACTTGAAAAGTGGATATTGGCAGATAGAAGTAGATGAGAGGGATCGGGAGAAGACAGCATTCGTCACTCCCGACGGATTGTATGAGTTCAAGGTGCTTCCGTTCGGTTTGTGCTCTGCACCAGCAATATTTCAGAGGCTGATGGACACTGTGCTCTCGGGACTTAAGTGGCAAACATGCCTGGTGTATCTTGACGACGTGATTGTGTTTTCGGCCACATTTGAAGAGCATCTACGCCGTTTGCTAGCTGTGTTTCAGGCCATACGATCTGCAGGCCTCACCCTAAAGCCCGAGAAGTGCCACTTCGGTTACGAGGAGCTGCAGTTCTTAGGCCACGTCGTTAGCCAAGAAGGTGTGCGGCCTGATCCTGAAAAGCTATCCGCAGTCGCCAAGTTCCCAACACCTACGGACAAAAAGACATTACGGCGCTTCTTGGGTCTTTGCGCCTATTACCGTCGGTTTATTGCTGGCTTCTCACGAATTGCCTGGCCATTAACTTCGTTGACGCGTGACAACGCTGTCTTTAGCTGGGGTGAAGAACAGCAACAAGCTTTTAAAGAGCTGCGGAGGCGTTTACAGACACCACCTGTTCTGGCACACTTTGATGACGACGCCCCTACACTGCTTCATACGGATGCCAGCAACGTGGGCTTAGGTGCTGTGCTGGTGCAGCGCCAGGATGGTGTGGAAAAAGTAATTGCTTACGCCAGCAGGACCCTATCTAAAGCGGAAGCGAACTACTCGACAACCGAAAAAGAATGCCTTGCAGTGGTATGGGCGGTTATGAAGTTCCGCCCTTATTTGTACGCTCGCCCCTTTGAAGTCGTTAGCGACCATCACTCTCTCTGTTGGCTGACGAACCTAAAGGACCCTTCAGGGAGACTCGCGCGTTGGAGCCTTCGATTACAAGAATTTGACATGGCCATTATTTACAAATCTGGAAGGAAGCACACGGATGCTGATTGCCTTTCCCGAGCGCCGGTCGAACCTTCCACTATGACCGATGAAGGCACTGCGTTTTTAGGTGTCATAGATGACGCAACGCTTTCCCAACAGCAGCGAGAGGACCAGCAATTGCTCCCTCTTATTGATTTCTTGGAAAAGCGAACTACGGTTGTGCCTAAGACTTTCGCCCGAGTAATGCCTTCGTTCTTTATTCGCAACAACGTACTTTACAAGAAGAACTTCCGCCCAGGGGGAAACAGTCATTTACTCGTCGTCCCATCAGCTCTCCGCAGTGAAGTTTTGCAAGCGTGTCACGACGAGCCAACCGCCGGTCACCTAGGCTACACCCGCACTTTGGCTAGAGTACAGCATGGATACTACTGGCCAAAACTGCCGGCGACAGTGAAACACTATGTACGTACGTGCATAGACTGCCAGCGCCGTAAATCACCTCCTGTAAAACCAGCTGGCCTACTCCACCCTCTTCAAGTGCCAACGACGCCTTTTAAACAAATCGGCATGGACCTCCTGGGACCATTTCCGACGTCCACAGCCGGGAATAAATGGATAATTGTAGCCACCGATTATCTAACCCGCTACGCGGAGACCAAGGCTCTGCCAAGGGGTACCGCCGCTGAAGCAGCTCGGTTCTTCGTTGAGAACATTGTCCTGAGGCATGGCGCCCCGGCACTCATTATAACAGACCGAGGAACTGCATTTACGGCCGAACTTTTGGATACCGTTCTCCGCCTCAGTGGCACCAGTCATCGTAAAACTACAGCCTATCACCCCCAAACCAATGGGTTGACGGAACGTCTCAATAAGACCATCGCAGACATGCTTTGCATGTACGTCGACGTGAACCACAAGAATTGGGACGAAATTCTTCCCTACGTCACGTTCGCCTACAATACGGCACGCCAAGACCCCACTCGTATGACACCATTCAGCCTCCTTCACGGGCGACCAGTAACAACTATGCTGGATGCAATGCTGCTCCCAAATGCTGACACCGATGATCTCGATCAGGACGCCGAGGATTTCGCTCAACGTGCAGAGGAAGCTCGACAACTAGCGCGTGTGCGAATCAAAAATCAGCAAGAGCATGATGCACGACGCTACAATCAGAGACACCGACATGTCATGTACGAACCTGGCGACAAAGTGTGGGTGTGGACTCCTATTCGCCGCCGTGGACTCTCCGAAAAATTATTGCGGCGATACTTCGGGCCCTACGTTGTCCAGCGACGTTTAACCGACGTCACTTATGAGGTGGTGCCAGTCAAGGTGTCGACATCAAAGCGACGCCAGCAACAAGCAGACGTCGTCCACGTTGTGCGTATGAAGCCGTACAACTCGGACTGACCCCATCGAGACGATGCTTCCTGAGGAGGGGGGCAAATGACGCATATAGAAGACGACGCAAAAGATGACATCTGAGACGACAAGCGCGAGCCTGGAAGTGAAAGAAGCTTGAACGCAAGACTTGTTCTGGTCGACCATTCAAACCATCTATCGCTAGGTTCTCCTTGGTGTTCTACCGAGACGTGACAATATAAACATCACCAGAGTTGACGCTTTTTGTGTGCTTCAGAACATTTTTCCGATTGTCAGTCGGGATCTCTAATGGCCTACTTCACAGGGCGATTGAGAGCGGGGTGCCGAATACTCCATGAAGTGGCGCAAGCCGGTGAAACGCAAATATGATTCGACCTGGCGGAAGTTGTCGCGCACTACCGGTTCCGGGGTTTGGCCTGACGTCCGCTTACCACGCTTTCACTTTCAGTAGCACCTCATGGGGATATATAACAGTCTGATTCATGAGGTGCGCTAGATTATTCCAGGTCTTACGGCTGACGACAGAAAAGCCTAAACAACGGGAATTGGGGCAAATCCTGATACGTATACGCATGCCTCTCTGCACTGTTGCGCGTTACGACATCAACGTGGCTTTTGTGTGCCAGTTTAGGAAACAACTACTAAATCATTTTGTAGAAGCTATGGGTTTGGTCATCGCTGCTACAACGTACTGCTGCGCCTGTAGCTGCATGCGTACTTCACCCGCACCTGAACTTGCTATTTAAGCGGTGATTAGTAGATCTGACAACAGCCTATAAACGATGTAAGCAAGTAGCCAGAATTGTCCTGTGCCGAAAAACTGCATCCAGACTGATCTGCAGCTAACAACTCAACGGCATCACGTGTGGCTGTGCGGACGAATATTTTTGAAATGTGCGTTGCATCGGCAACCAGAAATATGGACGAAGAGTACCACAAGTACCCTGTGCAAGTTATTTCTTCCGGCACAGTTAAATACTCACGTATAAAAATCGTTTTAAAGGTGAGTGATATTAGTTACCAATGATTTAAATGAGCGTATATTCCCTTTGCCCTGTACCTATATTCAGCTTGCGGAGTCAGCGAAATCCAAAATTAAATTATGTACTTCTCATTTTACATATTCCTGAAAAAGTGGATCAGACTGTAATCAGTAATCATGGTTCATATCGTATGGTCTCGATTTTTCATAGATTGGACGACTTGTTTAAAAAGTTATTTCTAAACGCAATTTTCTGCTGCATTTTTTGTGCGTCGCAAACACGTCCAAATAGAAGCATACTTATTTAACACTAACTATAGCGAAAGCTGCTTGTTCTCTGGCCACCTTGTTTCCTGTATCGTGCGGGAGGAAAACGTGCCCTATTCCTCAACAATTTAATGATAAGAATGTCGAACTACAGAGCTCATAACACGCACGTATATGGCACAATTGGTCTTGTAGGTCTGTTCGCCACCGGAAAGAGAGCATGCGCTTTGTCTTTTGTTTTCGTAGCGTTCATTGCTCGCTGAAATGCATAGAATATATTAAGTGTCAATAAATCGGTTGATTGATTTATTGACTGACTGATTGATTGATTGGTTGGTTGGTTGATTGATTTATGGGGGATTGCCTGTTTCGCTTGCGTACCCTATCTCGAAACACGCCACAGCGGCGACAATGCATGACTTTTGAACTCGTCTTTGCCAGCATTCACGAGTGTCCTGAATTTTTGCTTGTCCCCTTACCTGTGTATGGGTCAGGCTGGACGTGGACCTGTCGGAGGCTCTGTTTATTTATTTATTTATTTATTTATTTATTTATTTATTTATTTATTTATTTATTTATTTATTTATTTATTTATTTATTTATTTATTTATTTATTTATTTATTGAACCGTCAGGGCCAAAGGCATTACAGAGGGGAGTGGGTTAATTAGGATACAGAACAATGAATATAATACGGTGAAAACAAGGCGTACAAAATAAAATTCCTCCAGAATAGAACAAACAACATTCACAAAGCGTAAATAACATAAAATCAATGTACACAACACAGTGGAAACAGATATAACATATGATCAAATTCCTTCAGAATAAACATTGTTAGCTATTGCGTCGTGAAAGGTTTTGTTATCTGAAATGGCTGCAATATCGGGGGCAAGGCGGTTCCATTCCACAGATGTGCGGGGAAGATATGACTGAAAAGAAGATTTGGTGTGGCATGTTCGGATGCCAACCTTGTGGCGGTGATCGATGCGATGTGAAACGTAATCTGGGGGTGATATGAAACAGTCGTGAAGCGCAACGTGATGATATAGCTTGTGAAATAGCGTTAGGCGACCAATTTTACGGCGAGATTGTAACGGTGGGAGTGAAACGTTAGATTTCACGGCTGTGATGCTTGCCGTACGATTGTAATTTGAAAGAATGAAGCGGACGGAATTATTTTGGACTAGTTCCAAGGAATATATGAGGTTTTCTTGTGTAGGGTCCCATATTGATGCTGCGTATTCAAGTTTAGGACGTATAAGTGTTTTATACAGTAAAAGCTTAAGAGATGAGGGAGCGGCAGATAAATTCCGACGTAAGTATCCTAACATGCGGTTAGCGTTATTAATAACGTAGTCAATTTGAATAGACCATGTTAAATTTTGAGTGATATAAATACCTAGGTACTTGTATGTTTTTACCCAGTCAAGAGGAGTGTCATTATAGATAATATGAAGGAAGAGCGTTAGATGCACGTTAAACACGCAAAGCTTTACGTTTATTAATGTTTGATTCCATATTCCATGCATTGCACCAGTCTGACACCAAATTGAGGTCTGACTGGAGAGTGTCAGTATCGTTAACGTTATTTATTTCCCGAAATATTACACCATCGTCAGCAAAAAGGTGAATGTTAGAGGATATGGCAGAAGGAAGGTCATTAATATAGATTAAGAATAGGAGGGGTCCAAGGATCGATCCCTGTGGAACACCAGATAGCACGTTAGTAATCGGTGAATTAGTGTCATTAGCACGTACAAATTGTCAACGGTTAAGAAGGAAAGATTTAATCCAGTCGAAGACGTTAGGATTGAGATTAAGACGGCTCAATTTGTGTAGCAGCAATTTATGACATACCTTATCAAAAGCTTTGGAAAAATCCAAAAAAGTGCAGTCAGCAAACGATGAGTTGTCAAGTATGCGGTATAGCTTATCAGTAAAGGCAAGTAATTGAGTTTCACGTGAGTATGTTTGACGAAAACCATGTTGCGCAGGTGTGAAAAATGAATTCTCATCGAGAAAGGTAACGACATGCTTGAAAATGATATGTTCTAGTAATTTGCAGCATGTGCTTGTGAGCGAAATGGGACGAAAGTTTTGAGGGGAGTGCTTACCACCGGACTTGTGAATTGGAACCACCTTCCCAATTTTCCAGTCGTTAGGAAGGCTTGCTGTGTCGAGTGACTGTTGAAAAAGTTTGGTTAGTATAACTGAACTATAAGCACAAGTATTTTTTAGGAATTTAGCGCTAATCGCATCGAAACCAGGTGAAGAATCATTTTTTAGAGTCAAATAATTTGGCTACGCCAGGTGGATCGATTGTTATAGGTGACATTGTCGGGAACCTGTGGTGCTGTATGTAAGGCAGATTAACGCTTGAAGGGGCGAAACGAAGAGGCGTCCATGTGCTGTGCGATGTCAGCGCACGTTAAAGATCCCTAGGTGGCCGAAATTACTCCGTAGCCCTCCACTATGGCTCTTTTTCTCTCTTTCCACTTTCACTCCCACCTTCCTCCCTTCCCTTACGGCGCGGTTCAGGTGTCCACAGAAACAAGTGCGACAGATACTGCGCCTTTCTCTTCCTGTGAACCAACAACATAGATAACAGGAACGCTCCTGAAGCACTATGAGAAGGGTGGGCCAAAATATGGCGGAGTTATCTCCACCCTTCGAGGGCGCGAGGGCACGGGCATCGAGGCACCCTAGGGCGTTTCCTTAAACCACGTGAAATAAAGCAAAAATAAAGATAAAAAAGAAGTGTGCAAAAAAAAAAAAAGCTGAGAAAAAACTCCAGGTACCAGGCCGAGTTAACCATTCGTATTTCTTACGGCATCTCCAATGGATTTAGCGCAGTAACTCGATGTCTAAGGGCATTAATTCGATGTACTGTGCTCTTGTCCAATTTGATATAACACGAATAAAGTTACTGCTGGACCCAGATCGAAATTATATCAGATTTGCTACTTGACGTTCCCAGATGCCGCTGTTCATGATGGTCGTGCGCTTCCAGAATGCTTATTAATTAGAGCCAATATCCAAAATCTTTTATTATACGCTACGTGCAGAAATGACGGAAATGTTGGATGCTACGCATTAAACAGCCGTTCATTCAGCCAAAGTTTGTTTGCTGATGAGCAGGGAAGGGCTGATATAACATCACATCACATTTATTTTCGTTGTTAGATACTTGTACATGGTTATCAGTATTAGAGAAGGAGGTCCCAAAGTAAAAACGGTCCGGGGGACCTCCTATGACAAAATGAATGAAATTCGCGGGTAATATACTAGGCAGTTATAAGAAAAGAATATACAGGCGATTAGGCAGGGAGAGACGCCGAGCGCACTTCAGAGCACGGTGGAAGAAAGAGCTTCAGAGCATACACACGCACAAATGAAATAAGCGGCTGAACGCGGCATGCGCTATTTGAAAGTTGCTCAGAAAGTCGAGCACGCCCCGCCGGGGTGGTGCAGTGGTAAGACGCCCGACTACTGTGCCGGAGTTCCCGGGATCGAATCCCGGCCTCGGCGGCTGCGTTTCGATGGAGGCGAAACGAAGTGGCGTTAAGTTAAATTGGTTCACAGGAAGGGAAAGGCGCAGTAACTGTCACACTTGCTCTGTGGACACCCGAACCGCGCCGTAAGGGAAGGGAGGAGGGTGGGAATGAAAGTGGAAAGAGAGAAAGAGGAGCCGTAGTGGAGGGCTACGGAGTAATTTCGACCACCTGGGGATCTTTAACGTGCGCTGACATCGCACAGCACACGACGCCTCTTCGTTTCGCCTCCATCGAAACGAAGAGGCGTCGTGTGCTGTGCGATGTCAGCGCACGTTAAAGATCCCCAGGTGGTCGAAATAATAATAATAAATAAATTGGTTCACAGGAAGGGAAAGGCGCAGTAACTGTCACACTTGCTCTGTGGACACCCGAACCGCGCCGTAAGGGAAGGGAGGGAGGTGGGAATGAAAGTGGAAAGAGAGAAAGGGGAGCCGTAGTGGAGGGCTACGGAGTAATTTCGACCACCTGGGGATCTTTAACGTGCACTGACATCGCACAGCACACGGACGCCACTTCGTTTCGCCTCCATCGAAACGCAGCCGCCGCGGTCGGGTTCGAACCCGGGAACTCCGGCACAGTAGTCGGGCGTCTTACCACTGCACCACCCCGGCGGGGCACGAAATTACTCCGTAGTCCGTGTGCTGTGCGATGTCAGCGCACGTTAAAGATCCCCAGGTGGTCGAAATTACTCCGTAGCCCTCCACTACGGCCCCCCTTTCTCTCTATCCACTTTCACTCCCACCTTCATCCCTTCCCTTAAGGCGCGGTTCAGGTGTCCACAGAGCAAGTGTGACAGATACTGCGCCTTTCCCTTCCTATGAACCAACCAACCGTCCAGTAGCAAAAAATGGGGGTGATGAATTGTATTCATGCCGGGAAAATGCGATAGATACTTTTATTCGCCATTCTACACCAATTTCGGTCTTATTCTTGCTCAAATTTGTAATCGCTTGTTTTATTCAGTTTTGCTTAGTCATTCTAGTTCAGCCTTTCCCTACGTTTCCTCGCAACAGGAGAGGTAGAACATCCTCTTTTCACCTTCCCCTCACCACGACAAGGGGCAGGAGGAGAAAGGAAAATCCTCCAATACAACATCTGCATGGTTCATACAGACATAATCGCAGACGCTGCAGTGGCTTACCAATGCTGTTTGCACTTGCACTAAAAAGTGACTGATAGCGGGTGGTTTCCAAGCAGGGAAAGCAAACAAATTGGAACTGTGCGTATGTGCTTTGCACAGCTCGAAGAACACAAACTCGTGAAGGCGAGAGCACGTTCAGTCGTCACAAGACCTCTCTTAAACTCGAATTCGGAATCACCATGAGCCACTGTATGTGAAGGCTCTGTCTTTTTGCAGTGCATGTTATAATTTTGATGTTTTATCGTTAGAACGCCCATTATCGCAAAAATGTCATGCGTTAGCGCTCGATAGCATATCGGAAAGCAGGCAGAGAAGAGAGAGGGAAACTCTAAGCTTTAAGGGACATGAGGAACGAGAGGGAAAGCAGGAGGGAAGAAAGCCATCCATTATCAGGATGTTTCGACCATGAATTGACAATACAGAGTCATTATCCATTATCAACCACCTGAGCACATGTACGCGTGGCTTTTTAGAAACCCGGCAGGTATAAAAAATTTCATTGTGGTTCTCGGAATGAAATTAGCACCTCCGCCGGTATGCGGGAGTTGCTCTACCAACTAAGTCAACCAGGATGGCTAGCAGATAGCGTTACGTTGACGAATTGATTAACAACTAGAATTTCGAATCGTGTGAGTTTCGCCTATGTTAGGGACTCTCCGAATTTATGTAAATTTCGGTTAGGGAGTGATTACCCATTAACAACTACCCTAGTTGAGCCTATAAGAAGTATACAGCTCCCTGATAAAAATTGATTCAACTTTCCTAATTTCATTGCATATATTTTACTTATCACAAGATTTGAATCTTGAATTTGGAGCACAATTGAAATCTTAGTTTCATTAGAAACTTGACTGGTCAGTAAGCAGCGTGACCTATTTCATTACAAGCTGACATAGCCACGAGTTCTCTTTGTTTTATACTCGTACCGTTTACGTTTGGTTCTAAAATGAGTGACCGGAAAGGGAATTCAGTTCTCTATACGTTTAGTGTGCTAGCACATATTGGGTCACTGCGAAAACGCCATTGTAAACGGCCGAGTCCTCTAGCAGGAAGTATTTGGCGGGTGACATAGGCGGCCACTGATTTGCCGGCGAGTTGTGTAGCGTCACAAGACCACATGACATATCTGAGTTTGCCAACTCGGTTTGTTCCTTTAAGATGAAAGCGTGGTTTGGATGATGGTGTGGAGTATGCTTAGCTGCAGCTAATGAGAGTAGAGTGGGTCAAGTCATCTGCCGCTAATGGGAGGAGGAACGTCGTGCCAGCTGTAGCCAATGCGAGCGATTTGCGCAGGATGCCTGCTGCAGCCGGGGGACAGAGAGTTTGTGTCTCGGCAGCTTCATCCGGTATACGTTTTGGCAGACTGTCGCGAATATCTCGACATGCACTGTGAAATGCTGTGTAGCGAGCGGTAAACCATGGTTAAGGCTAGTTCTTCGCCGGATTCCTATTAATGAACGTCGTGCTCGGTTAAGCAACTGAGAGCAAAACGTGCTAGCGCAACGAAGTCGTTTTTATCTAAGCCACGTGAATTCGCGTCGTCGTCCGCGTCGGCCTCATAACCAGCTCGGCCCCCCTTTCATCCCCCAGTTCGAGCCGGTGTTTCGACAACCGGAGACTCGCAGGAAGAGGGGGGGGGGGGGTACACTCAGCGACGAACGATGGAGGTACAGCTATAGTGCCTAGCACTATAGGTACAGCAAACGGAGAGCACGAGGAAAGAAAGGGTGGGGGAGGGGGGGGGGGGGTGCCGGAGGTATAGCGCTAGCAGCGACTGACTGTTGCCGCTGCCGCCGCTAGCGAGTCAATACGACGTGACTGCGTAGACTGATTGATTTATTGATTTATAGGAAGAGAAAGAGGCGGTAACTGTCTCACTTGTTTTTCTGTGGTCACCTCGACCGCGCCATAAAGGAAAGAAGGAAGGTGGGGTGAAAGTGTAAAGAGACAAAGAGGAGCCGTAGTGAAGTGCTACGGAGTAATTTCGACCACCTGGGGACCTTTAACGAGCGCTGACATCGCAGAGCACACAGACGCCTCTTCCTTTCGCCCACATCGAAACGCAGCCGCCGATGTTGTTGTGGCTGTAGGAAGAATGAAAATAAAATGCACGGGCCTGCTACTGGCTCTGTAGCTGAGCCACCTCCGCTGCCTGGTGCAGACAGAAGAAAAAAAGTAGAGAAAAAAGAAAAAGAGGAAGAGAAAGACGCGCGCCGCAACAACAGCCGTCGTCCACCACCGAAGCAGTGGCGGGTGCAATGGTTCTTCATTTGGTTCTGCATCGAACGCCGCACAACAGAGCATATAAAAATAGACGCAATGCATCAAGCATCAGCGGCGTTTAAAATTGATTGACATCAAAGAAAAGGCGCAGAATCTGTCACAATATTTAATTAATAATAATTGGTTCACAGGAAGGTAAAGGAGCAGTATCTGTCACACTTGTTTCTGTGGACACCTGAACGGCGCCGTAAGGGAAGGGAGGAAGGTGGGAGTGAAAGTGGAAGGAGAAGCCGTAGTGGAAGGCTACGGAGTAATTTCGACCACCTGGAGATCTTTAATGATGATGATGAATAACTTTATTAACACCCATCAAGGAAAAGATTCATCCCCTTTCAGCAGGCTGGAATCACTTGGGATTCAGCAGTGTCCAGGGCCAGATGGATGATTTTTGTTCGAGCTTCTCTGTTCTGGCTGATCATTAAAGCCTCTAAGGACTCCAAATCCTTGTCTGGTTCGTTGTATCTAGGGCATGTCCACACCATGTGTATCATACCTGCAATTTTATTAGTGTTTGTACCACGGGTCCTGTATAACCGGATGCCATCTGCTTAGTGCGAGTGGGTTGGGAAAACCCCCGCCGGCAACTTTCTCCATATAACCTCTTCTTTTCTGCTTAAAATTGTGTCTGCTCGAGGCAGTGTCTGTCTCTCTAATCTGTAATGATTGAGAATAGCGTGGTATGTTTTCAACTCTTCGCTTTGAAGGGGCTCTCTGCTCGACGAGACCGCATCCGGTGTGTAAGTCCTCGGGCCAGTCCGTGCGCTGTCTCGTTTCCTCGCAGGTCCTCGTGGGCCGGAGTCCAGACGAGGTTAATAAGATCTTCCGGTGGCGGTCCGGAAGCCAGAATTTTAACCGCTTCGGCAGATATCCTGCCTGCGTTCTAGCTTCGGACAGCCGATTGGGAATCGGTTACAAACACCCTTACATTCTGCTACAATCACCTTACAATCACCCTTTTCATCTACCCTCATAGTGTACCGTGTGCATGTTCCTTGGAAGTGGTGGGATTCTTATTTTGTCGCTTATGTCTTTTGAGATATCCTCAATCGGCTTTAGCCTCGCTCGAGGTTCGAAGCCTAGCTTTTCCAGTATTTTTAGTCCCGATAGGGGAGTCGTTGCTGTTGTGCTACGTTGGTAGCCTCAATGAGCTCGTCTAACGTGTTTGAAATCCCCATGTTGATAATTTTCTGGGTGGATGTGTACGCAGGGAGGCCCAGCGCGGTTTTGATACCTTTTCTATTAGGATTTCAATCTCGTTTTTTTCTGCTTTTGCCAGCCTTAGGTATAGCGCCATGTATGTGATCCTAACCCAGTCGAAAAAAAGCAGCAGAACCGTGACAAAAATGCCACAAAATATTTTGTAGTTCTGTCGTAAACGTCAGATTTTTCTGTAGTTCTGTAGTTCTTCTGTAGTATATTTCTGTTGTCTGTAGTTCTGTTGCACTTTTCTGTTGTAGCTAGAACTTTCTGATGTTACCACAAAGTTCTGTTGTCACAACAGGTTTCCCGTCAAAAACCGCACAGAAATTCTGTCGTAACAACAGAAAATTTTCTGGAGGTTTTTCCGACTGGGAATGAATACAAATGAATGAATTAGTCTCAATAGTTTCGCCTCTTTCATTCCCGCGTGTTTGCTATTCTCTTGATCAGCCGACCCGACTGGTCTACAGTCGATTCGAGTTTTTGTATCGTTTCGGTGTTCTTACCGTTTGACTGGATCCGAAGACCCAGCACTCTGTTTCTACCCAGGGTGTTTTGTCCTCATTTACCGTTAGCATTATCCCGTGTTCTTGGGGCTTTCTTTGTATATTTTGTCAGCCGAGGAACAGCGCTTCAGACTTCTCGGCAGAGCATTTGAGTCCTATTTGGTTTAGGTACGGCTCTATTTCCTCAATCGCTGTTTTGAGCGTTTTCGACGTGCGCATCACTGCCTCTGGTAACCCAGAGGGTGAAATCGTCCGCGTATATTGTGTAGTTGAGTCCTATACCTGCCAATTTATTCGGTAGGTCAATCATTGCAATGTTGAAGGGTGCTGGAGACAGGACTGAGCCTTGGGGAGTACCTTTGTTGCCCAGTCTTATTCCTCTCTCTTCCTTCCCTCCTGGGCAGATATTAACTCTTCTCTTTTAAAGAAAGTATTTGACGTAATTATATGTCTTTCTACCTATATTTAGAGTTTCTAGGCGTTCTAGTATGGCTGAGTGATCAACGTTGTCGACCGCTTTGGCCACGTCTAGACCGACTATTACACTTGTATCTAGCGTTCGGTTCTCTAGCACTTGCTCTTTAAGTTGAAGCATGATGTCACACGCGGAAAGATGTACCCTGAATCTGATCATCGTGTCTGGGTAAAATTCTTGTTCTTCTAGGTATCTCTTGGAAAAAGGCAGCAGAGCAGGTAACAACACAAAGCATAAGAAGCACACACAAACACAAGGACAACGCTGCACTGACAACTATATTGACAAGAAACCGCACATCTTCTCCCGTCACTTGATGATGATGATGATGATGACCTGAGGCAAAATGGCACATATCCACGGCGGGGGATTGGTCAGGGTGCATTGTATATTGTAAATATTTATGTTCAAGGACTGGAGTATTCATCCTGCCGGTTTGCGCATAAGTTCTAATTCCTTCTTCAACAAAACCACTGAAGGCATACTGACACATTGGTCTCCCAAGTCACAAATTGCATATGCTTCATAAATTTCTCTTGCTAACTTATCCTTCATCCTTCTCATAACCTTAACATTGGGAAGGTCAGGCGGACATTTTTGGTCTTTACAATCAACGCAGTCTTTGCAGTGCACCGCGAGATTAGTGCCAGACTTGTCCGATATTGCCATAGCGTGCTCTCTAATCATGTCATTGAGACATCTTTCTGTCTGTCCAATATATTTCTTCCCACAATGCAAGGGAATCTGATAATACACTTAGAGTACCTAGTCCGGTGCGAAGTTTTGCATCCAGAGTTGAAGCCCTGGTTGTTAACCCGCACACACATCCCTTTAGCTCTGTTTGGTGCCGTTGGAATAACCCTGATGCCGTGTCTTTGATCAATCTTCATTAGATTATGGGTGAAGCCATGCATATATTGTACCACTGACCACTTATTTCTTTGAGTAAGGTTTTCTTTTTCTTTTCGAATCCTCCGCTTGATCGGCAGGACAATGCTTTCTATTATGCTACACGGCAAATACTGAGGATACCCTGCCTCCAGAAGCCTCTCAGTCTGGCTTAGAAAACTTTTTTTTTTAACACGGTGGTGGCATGATTTGTTGAGAGCCGACGTCAATGCAGCCTTCGCAACACCTATTTTTACTGTCTTTGAATGTTGGGATGTATACGGAAGGAACTGCTTGTTCGATCTTGGCTGATAAGTCCAACATAAGAATTCTGGTAAGAATCCGCGAGGCTCAAATCCAGGAAGCGCAAAACACCTTCCTTTGGAAGTTCCCAGGTTAATCTTAGATCAGGGCAACTTTCTTCAAGCACACCAAGGGCTATGTCTTTTAGTTGATCAGTCGCCTTTCCTTTCTATAAATCACACAATACCAAAAAGTCGTCAAAGTAACGAACAATCTTTACAATGCCTTTATCTTTAATAGCCGTCAGAATCCCTCTGTCACATGCGGCTAAGTACACATCGCTCAGAGCAGGTTCTAGGAATCTGTTCAGTCTGGTTTTAATGACGTGCTCTATTAATTTACCTACACATGAGGTAAGCGAAATGGGCCTCAGTTTTTCTCGACTTAGTTTTTTGCCTGGCTTCGGAATAAGGACTAGGTTGCCCTCTTTCCACTCCGGTGGGATTTGGCCCTTGTCCCAACATTCTTGCATATACGCTGTTAGCTTAGCTATTGATGCATCATCCAAATTCCTTAGCATGCGATTATTGATTCCGTCTGGACCTGCCGCTGTTTTTGTTCCAAGGATGTTTAATTCCGTTCTAACCTCTCCGATCGTGATGGGCTCGCCCAGAACGGAATTCTCTGCGCCCTTGTACTCGGGGAGGAGCGTGCACGGGGGCCGTCCATCTCAAATACCTGTCCCTCACTTCAGAGCTCAGTTGGTCGTTAGTACCTTCGTATTTATATACGAGTCCTTGTAGTTGTTGGCATGCCGCATGTTTTGTCTTGTCCGGATCTAAAAGATGTCTAAGCATTTTCCACGTCCTAGCTTTGTTGATTCCGCGGTCCATCTGCTCGCAGATGTTGCCCCAGTTTTGTCTAGTTAAGTACAGCGCACACAAGACGCTGAGAACGCTGAGCAGAGAAAAGTTGACCACCTCACACACGAAGTTCCAGGCGCTAATGCGCCCCCCACCAGGCTCCCTTTCGATGCCCGCTCCGCTGTTCCCATCTTAGCAGCCTCTTTAAGGAAAAGTACACGTGCCCTCATTCCCCCGTGTACATTCCCATTCCCTCGTAACTTAACGAGATTGGAGGAGGTTTCCCTTAGACGGATAAGAGCTGGGGCGGCCCTTACCCCGTCGGTAAAATGCCGATGGGAATCGCAAGCAGACATCGGACCAACCACATGCCCGAAGTGTTCCACACCAGCTGCAGAAGTGGATGTTTGCCACCTGCTATGGACTTGTGCAGGGACAAGGGCATCAAGGACACAGATTCTGCGCGAAGTGGGACTAACCACAACAAGGGAAGATGACCTTTCTAAATGGCTCACCGAAACGCTAAGAGCGGGAGCCTGCTCCGGTTCCTCACGGAAAACCATATACATGAATTTATATAATGTGCCTTATGGCAAGCTTGCGTAAAAAAAAAAAAAAGTACAGCGCATGCTCTTCAATATCTCTGTTCTGTTTGGCCAGGAGCTTGCGTACATTCCTGTTCTCCCTGTCCTGGGCGAGCTTTGCTTCTAGCTCCCTTTCCTTGCGCCACAGACCTATCAAGCGCTTGTCGACCACTTGTTGCGCCTCGTCTGCTTCCTCCTCTTCGGTGGCTTCTTTAACTGCCGCGAGAATGTCTGTGCCCCAAGATGCTATCTCTGCAATTTCATCTTCTGTGCGGAGGTTCTGCCTGAATAGGTCGCAGTTTACAGCTGCGAACTTTTTGGGTTTCGGAGCGAGTGGTCCGGCTTCTACTACGATCTCAATAATTTTGTGGTTGCTTCCTAGGTCTTCCCCCGTGTTACACCACCTGGCCATGATTTGGCTTCCGATAAATGTTAAGTCGGGTGTAGTGTCCCTACTCATGCTATTTCCCTGTCTTGTTGGTTTCATAGGGTCAGTGATTAAGGTTAGCTCATTCTGTAAAATGCTGTCCTAGAGTTCCCTCCCCTTAATGTGCGTAATTTTGTACCCCAATGCGGGGTGATGCGAGCTAAAATCCCCTACAATGCCAATTAGATTTTTGCCCGCAATGTGTTTCGTTTTTGCGAATAGGCTGTCGAAGCCGGAATCCTCTCTTTCGGAGAGCTGTATACATTTAAGACACACAAAGCGTTTCTCTTTCCGCTTTCGCGGTATCACTTCAATGAGAATGGGATCTAATCGGACTTGTCCTGTGTCGTGCTACAGTGCGGTAACGTTCCGTTTGACGAGGGTGGCAACCTGCGTTTTGTCCCCTAGGCCCGGGTATGATTTGTATCCGGACAGCTTAGCATTTTTACCGCACTCTTGTAACGCTATAATTTCGGGTTTGTTTCCGTTTGCAAGGAACGATTGTAAAAACTCTTTCACGCAGGAAGCCCCTACAGTTCCATTGCCAGATAGTATTACTGCTGTTTAGCCACGCCATTTTTTATCGCTTGAAATTCCGCGCATATTCATTGGTCCCTTCGCTCAAAATCCGCCTTGAGAGCAGTGTCTCGCTTTTCAAATTCCACTGTGATAGTTTCTGTCACTTGTTTCATAAAGTGCATTAGCGTTCCATTCAGTAGTTTTATGTCCTGTTTCTGTTTGTCATTCAGTTGTTCGAATTTCGTCTCGAGATCTGACTCTTTGGTTCTTTTCGTTTTAAGTGGGGGTTTTTCCACCTTATTAGCCTCTGATTCTTTATCCTGTTCTACCTGCATAGATTCCGTTGCCTGTGTCTGTTCCGGTTTGTCTTCCGCGGTTTTCTCAGCTGCCGTTTCTAGCATTTTTATCCGCTCTTGCTTCTTAATATACTCAGTGAGAGTCTTAATCTGCTCTGCCTGTTGTTTAATGAGCTCTTTAAATTGTTTAACTGAATCGGAGTCCTGGGAAAGTTTAGCTGACCAGCTCACTTTTGAGGCTGGCTCCGTGCGTTGCTTTTGGAGTCCGGTTTTCAGCCGGGGAACATACGCTGACCGGTCCCTCGTTGTGCTGCTCCTCCGGCCTTGTTGCTTCTCTTCTTCAGCTTCTTTCTTGGCCCCCCACTGCCGTTTTTTACCAATGTACGGGACACGAAAGATATTTTTGCACCTCTTATCTCCGGCGTAGTGCTCCATGCCGCATAGTTGACACGTCGGTGTACACAGGTGCCCCTCAGGGGGGGGGGGGGGGGGGGATGTCATGCCACATCCGCGGCACTTAGTCACTTCATTGTCACAGACGTCTGAGCGATAAAGTCCTCCACACCTGTAGCATACCTCGTATCGTTTTATTTTTATTTTTATTTTATTTTATTTTAATTTTTTTTTGTAGAGAAAGCATTTGAAGGTATACTCCGCTTAAGACTACTGTGCGTGGTACTTTTTCCTCTTCGAAAATGATTAGGACAGATTTGGTTCCCCCATTCTTCGTGCATCAATAACTGGCGGGTTGAATCCGTTTTTCAGTCCTTCTAGCGCATGCCTATTTGAGTATTCTTCGATTCCATGTATGACTCCCTTGCCGCAACTTTCTGGTGCGTTCATGTAGGTTTGGTTTGGTTTGTGGGGTTTGACGTCCCAAAGCGACTCGGGCTATGAGAGACGCCGTAGTGGAGGACTCAGGAAATTTTGACCTCCTGGGGTTCTTCAACGTGCACTGACATCGCACAGCACACGGGCGCCGTGCTTTTTGCCTCCATCGAAGAGCGGCCGCCGAAGCCGGGATTCGATCCCGCATCCTGGGGAAGAGTAGTCGAGCGCCGTAACCACTGCACCACTCCGGCGGGGCTGTAGGAAGCCATACTGCGTTCCTTTTCTCCTATCTTGATTGTCTCAATTTTGCCACCTTCCTCGCGTTTTCGTAGCTCGGTGAGTGGTATGTAATCGTTCCTTACTTAGCGTTTATAGCCAATCTGTCTCGGAGGGCCTCCTCTTCCTTGATTCCGGCTTTTTCCCTGATGGTCACTGCAATTCTCATGTCGCTGGTACTCTTCAGCATTGTAAGGCCTTCTTTGTTTCGGAGAACTACTTTCCATACGGTCGCGGGAAGTCTCGGGAGGTCTGAGGCTATATTGAACGTTCACCGAGTTTCTGTCCCGTCGCTTTGTAGGTTCTGGTGTCTCCCTCGCCGGTCTTCGCAACAGCAGTGGCGTTCGCTGCTGCTGCGTCTCTGGCACCATGCTGGCTTCCATGATAGCGTTCGTCGTTATCGATTCTTTACGTTCGCTTCTTCATCCTCACTATTCACTCTTCTTTCTCTAATTCCTTGGGGTCGATGTTGGTACCATCCACCGTCACCTGCATTGTCATCGTTGAACCGGTTAGGGTCGGCGTTGGCGGGAGCTCGCCGGTCGCCGCTTCCCGGGCCGAAGTAGGCCTATCGTGGCGTGTCGCGTGGCGAACTTCGAACGACGACAAAGTTCTTAAACTATACCTCCAAGCGCAAATGTGATATGCTCGGGTTGCTTCCACCTTCGGAAAACACGTTTAGAAAATTTTACGATAAACGCAGGAAAAATGCCGCCATTAAATCACTTATTTCCCTGAGCCGACGTGAGCGCGTCCGAACTCCTTGACGCCCCCTGGCGGTGCTCCCTCGCCGGAGGTAGCGCTAGGAGCGACAGACTGATGCCACTGCCGCCGCTAGCGAGTCTGATTTATAGGAAGAGAAAGGCGCAGTAACTGCCTCGTTTTCTGTGGACACCTCAACCGCGCCGTAAGGGAAGAGAGGAAGAGGGGTGTGGAAGTGGAAAGAGAGAAAGAGAAGCCGTAGTGGAGGGCTACGGAGTAATTTCTACCATCTGGGGATCTTTAACATGCGCTGACATCGCACAGCACACGACGCCTCTTCGTTTCGCCTCCATCGAAACGCAGCCGCCGAGGTCGGGTTCGAAACCGGGTACTCCGGCACAGTAGTCGGGCGTCTTACCACTGCACCACCCCGGCGGGGCCGGACTGCGAAGAACACCGTCGCCGCCATGCAGAAAGAGGAAGAGGGGGTCCCCCGCCTCTTTCTGCGTGGCGGCCAGGGTGCTCTCCGGTTGCCGAAACGCCGGCTCGCTATCAGCGGATCACGGTGCGGGCATCCCGTTCTCACTCGTTACCGCCGTCAGCGGCATCAGCCAGTCGCTGCTATCTGTTCGTCGCGCTATGTTCCTATGGGCCCACGCGCTGCTTCCCGCAACCTCCCGATAACTCAATTGCTCTCTTCATTTCTCCGACCACAAAGCTTCTTTCATGACAGCCAAGAACTGTTAGTGGAGTGTTTCTTGAAGGAATATTTATGAAAAAATAAAAAAAAGTTGTCTGTAATTGTACATACGTGTCTTGCTCGAAATATTTGCCTCAATCTTTTGAAAAGGTGAAACAGCTGATAAGCTGCGCTCAAATTTCGCATTAGGAAGTAACGTAATCGTGGGCAATTTTTTTTCTTTTCTACATTCTCTCCTGCCCGCACGAGGCAGCGGAGGTGGCTCAGCAACACAGCCAATAGCAAGCCCGTGCATTTTCTTTTTCTTCTTCCTACAGCCACAACAACAACAAGAACTGTTAGTGAAGTGTTTTTGAGGTAATATGTGAGAAACAATTAAAAAAAAGTTTCTCTAATTGTACATACATGTCTTGCTCGAAATATTTACCTCATTATATAGAAAAGGTGAAACAGCTGAAGAGCTGGGCTCAAATTTCGCATTAGGAAGTAACGTAATCTTCGGGAAATTTTTATCCTGTAAATCAATTTCAAACGCCGGTGATGCCTACTGTACTGACGCCTTGTAGACATCTCGGTCTGCTTCTGTTTGCTGTGTGGTGCAGTATTCCAGGAAGCCGGAAATGAAAGGCGCCGCACGGACGCTTGGATCGGACGCCCAGCGGGGTGAATCGTTTGGTGACGTCATGAGCAGTCGTGACCAGTCGTGACCATGGTGGTCGTGACGGTACATGGCGCACCCTTTGTCGAACACAACTAGCATTCCACTGAACGCATCAAAGTTAACCTGCGTTCCATACTTCGTTTACATGAAATTAAAGGCGCAGTTGTCACTCGCGGAATCCCGCTATCCTCACGGTAGACAAGAGGAATTATGATGAACGTTTCACGATCCGGGGTGTGCCGCAGTTATTTAAGCGCTCGGCTGGGGATCCAAGGGATGGAGGATCGGTTGCTGGTGGAACAAGGTTTATTGATTAATTTTTAACTCTCGCTCTCAAAAGCGTGATGCTGACAACGTTCTTATCGACAACAATGAGGCATTAAAGGCTTTCGCCTTCAAAACAGATTAGCTGTCATGGGCTAAGCTGCCAGCCAGCATTTCATGCGACGGCTCCCGTCTCCGAGGCCTGCGTACCTGGGGCGGGGGTGATCGGCTTCTTCTGGTGGAAAATAGTTTTTCAATCAATCAACCACTCAAACACGATCGGTTTGCAAGATTGAGATGGACCACTATAGAAACCAGCATTCCACTGAATGCATCGAAGTTCACCTGCGTTCCGTAATTCGTTTACAGGAAATTAAAGGCGCAGTATCTGTCACTCGCGAAATCCCGCTATCCTCACGGTAGACAAGCGGAATTATGATGAACGTTTCACAATCCGGGGCGCGCCGCAATTGGTAAAGCTCTCGGCTGGGGATCCAAGGGATGGAGGATCGATTGCCGGTGGAGGCAAGGTTTATTTATTAATTTTTAACTCTCGCTCTCAAAAGCTTGGTGCTGATAACGTTCTGTCGACAATAATGAGGCAATAAAGGCCTTCAAAAAAGATTAGCTGTCACGGGCCAAGGCCTGCCAGCCAGCCTTTAATGCGACGGCTCCCGTCTCCGAGGCCTGCGTGCCTGGGGCGGTTGTGATCGGCTTCTTCTGGTTGAAAATAAAGTTTTATTGCGCAAGCAAGACTGATTTCACTTTTCAGCCCTTCGCGTAGCGAGGCGGTAGCTACCATTGACCTTTAGCGTGACCTTTGGTGCGCCGCCAAGCACAGTTGCGTAAAAACAGGGGCCCCAACTCGCGCCGTCAACTCGCGTGGCGGTAGCTACAAGCCGCGGCCTAACGCTCCTTCCACGAGAGGCGCTATAGCCGGAGTAACGTCATCCCATCTGCCGCAAAAACAGGGGCCCCAACGCCCCAACTCGCGCCGTCGGCTCGCGAGGCGGTAGCTACCAGCCGCTGCCTAACTCCCGCTCCCTCCGTGAGGGATCGCTACAGCCGGAGTGACGTCATCCCTGAGACTGTTGTGAGACCGTTTAGAACGACGTTTGGAGCGCCGGTTCGGGTACGCCCTTACACACCGAGAGTTAAGCCCAACGTTGATCTACGGCCGGGCGGAGCTGCATTTGTGCCACATGCTCCTAAAGCTAAGAATTATGGGGCTGCAGCCGCAGCTACCGCCGGGGGTGCAACGTTGGATACTATAGACCGTTTACACCACTTCCCCGAAACTCCCATCCACAACACCACGAGCCCCGCCGCCGAGCCCGGGCAAAGGCGCTCCACAAATATTACGGCTCCGAGACTGATGCCGTATGGGTGGACGCCGCATGCTCGGGCGATGAGGCGGCGGCAGCCGCGGTGAACAATATCCTTCAGTCCATTGCAACTCTCCCCTTCCCCTCTGTTACCTCCTCAGAAGTGGCCGAGGAGGCAGCGATCGCCCTTGCAATTGCCCACACGGAAGCTAAATATATACTCACAGACTCAAAAACTGCACTACTAAATTTCGCACGTGGGCGAGTTCATGTTTCTGCTTTTTGCATACTGACCTCGCCCACTGCCAACCCGCCCCGCCACGTGGAGCTTATCTGGGTGCCTGCGCACTCGGGGAACCCTGGCAACGAGGTCGCCAACAGCTTAGCCCGAGGTCTAATACGCCGGGCACGGGCGGTCCCCACGTCGGAGTTCTCCCGGGAGCGCATGCACACGTTTAAAGAGATGACTCAGGCCTACCGGTCGAGAGACAGATCTACCCCCCACCTCACTCCTCCCTCAGCAATCACCACCAAACGCTATGGCGCCGCCACCGGACGCGAACCCTCCCATCCCCTTACATTAGGTCCCGTTACCACCCCACTCTTACCGACCCCTCATGCACCCTTTGCAACCACCCCACTGCCACCCTTGCCCACATTCTATTCCAATGCCCGGCGGATCCTCCCCCGCGGGGTCTGGAGCACTTCACCACCTGGGAGGAATGGGAGACCCTGCTACGCTCTAAGGACCTGGTCCGGCAAAAGACCGCCACAGACCGAGCTGCCGACGTCATGAACCGTAGGAACATGAACGTTTGAGTGTAGTGGGGCCGTGCGGGGGTCCAGGGGCCTGCGCGCCCCGAACTCCTCTGTTAAAATAAATGTTTTTACTACTACGACTACTAGACCGTTTACAAAGAGTAGTTCCACTCTCTCCAACAGATGGCGCCACTAGTACGGCCGTCATTGCTGGCCTTCGGAACGCATCGGCGCGCACTGCGGACAGCTGCTGTACATCTTGTGTAAGAATGCCGGCAGACTTTTAAACAGCGCTGCTTGGACGCAGGTGTCATCTGTATTGCAGTATTCTTCAAGGAAGCAGAGCTAATGAACCTGTTGTTTATTGGCGGAAGAACAGACGATGCTTTCTACATGAGGTGCACATCATGGCCTAGCTAGGCCGCCGTTTTTCTCGGAGGTGTATCACGAGTTCATGTTCCGTTCTGGAAAAATAAAGCGCTTGTGCATTGTGAAGAAAGGCTATACCTCACGCACCAGCTCATTTTAGTACCGGCAGTATAGCCATAGGAATGTGAGAACGACCCTGACGTTTTCTGAGGAGTTGTATATTGCGCCATTGATACCGCGTTATTTTCGCATGGCGTTAAGGAGTACCTTGACGTGGCTATTAATGTATCTGTATTTATAAGAATTGATTGTGCAGAGAAGGAAAGTCAGTGTGGGCATGTCAGTGAATTTGCTTACTTTAATTAGGTACTGTTCCCAAGATATATACGGTATCGAATCCCGGCCTCGGCGGCTGCTTTTCGATGGAGCCGAAAACCCAGGCGCCAGTGTGCTGTGCGATATCAGTACACGTTAAAGAACCTCAGAGGGTGGGAATTTCCGCATCCTCCACTCATAGCTTCAGTCGCTTTGGGATGTTAAACCCCACAAACCAAACCAAACTTTAATTAGACAAGCACTGCTGGAATTGTAATAACTGCTGTTTTTATGAAACTAATGCACGGACCAATGATAAAATTTATCCCCACTGCTTGGGCTGCCTATACAGTGGGTTTTGAATTCCGATGCAGTTTCCAGTCACTTTCGCCCGAGCGCAGGTGATTGCCGCTGAGCACCTGATGCGGCCATCAAGCAGGGTAATAGTCTTTTGAAGCCAGGACGTTTACAGGAGGTAAAATTATACCTTATCAATTGTCGGGGATTACACGCGCGTCGATATTGAGCAGTAAATATTGTGCACAGTGTTAAATGCATCTCAGCCAGCACGGTCTGAACATGCGTTCGCCCTCTGCGCAAGCGAATAAGAAAAACGTTTGAGTGGACAATCAATTTGTAATCTATTCAGTTTTACAGAAAATATTTTCCACTGAGAGCGCAAGAGAGGGAATTGGTAAAAAAAATTTAAAAAAAAATGAGTCGACGGCTGACGGTTTGTCGAAACGTTCTAGCCAATGCAGATAGTTAGGCGGATGCAATAAATGAAATACGTGATTAAATGAAACATTTTTTAGCACCTACGCACACACTATGAGCATTCACAGGAAGTTTTTCGGCTGTCTACAAGCTCGTTGTCCCCAGCGATAGCTGGTACGCCGCACCGTGCAGCCGAATACTAGCGCGCCGAAAGCCGTCAAACCAGAAGGACCGAAGGCCAGCGATGGCGGAAGGGTCACATGATCTAATATGGCAGCGCCCATACGCTCGCGCTCTAAAGAGTCTATAGGAGGTGGCCTAGCGGCAGGTGGAACCAACGCAGTCTTAAGGATGGTTTCATTTCTGCTGTCGTAAAGAATGCCGTTGCAGCCGGTGCCGGAGCGGCAGTTGTACATTCTGCCTTAACCTCACCCACAACCAAGTATATCGTTGCAGCCACAGCACTCCTTGTCTCGCTACTAGTTATACATAGAATAACCAGGTAGCACCCCGCAATAACAATAGTTGAACCATATGCCGTGGCCAGAGTGAATCAGTGCATAACCATAAGTATAAACAAAAGCACCACAACCAGCTACACCACCAGCTGAACGCAGGCGTAGCCATAGCTATTGCTTTCGCAATTACCAGGCTTAACCAAGCTAAGCCACTGCCAATTTTTTTTTTCAGTCAATCAACCAACCACCACTCAAACACGATTGGTTTGCAAGATTGAAATGTACCAGATCACTATACAGCCCTCCAAAATTTTTAACACTTTTGCAGAAATATCGAGTTGAACCAGTTTGCAACATTGCAATCGCAAGGCGTTCATTTCTGTAAACGTCCGCTTTCGTATGCCACCAAATGCGATCATTTGTATAAATCGATATTAATTTCATATTACGCAGGGAGTAAAATGTTCCTCTTAACAAAACAGACTACCAATATTTCCAAGGTTTTTCGGTCAGTGCACGCAGCTGTTATCATGAAACGGGCGCCGATATTCCTATGAAGCAATTGTGACATTATAAGCTGAATTTGGATAATGCAGCAGCATGCGTAAAGGTCGTCTATCAACTGTAATGCGACAGCATTTATTAATGCTTAAGCATTGTTTAGCTATGTAGGCGGGTCCACAGAAAACAAGTGAGACAGTTACCGTGCATTTCCCTTCCTATAAATAAATCAGTTAAATCCTCTAAAAGAGCGGGCACAAAGGCTATCCTCGGGCTTGATATAACCAAAGCGTTCGACAATGTCTCCCACGCAGCTATTCTCACTAACCTCTCCCTACTAAATCCCGGCGGCCGTACCTGCGAGCATATAAGCACGTTTCTTTTCGGCCGTACAGCTGGGCCCGTATTCCGAGTTTGCGTGGTGTTGTCGAAAGTGTCGCTATCTCACGTGACCTCGAGTCATCTGATTGGTCGAAACGCCGGAACATGATGCTGCCATCGCTTCCGGTTCCGTTGTGGCAACACCCAGTTCCGGAGTTTCCACTAATGAGGTGACTCGAGGTCACGTGAGATAGCGACATTTCGATAACGACGCAAACTCGGAATACGGGCCCTGAAGTATGCTTTGGCTCTACTCGCAGGTCACTCGGTAGCAATGGAACGCCCCAAGAATCAGTCCTCTTCCCTTTCCTTTTTTAATCTCGCCTTGCTCACGTTACCTCATAAATTAGATACTATCCTCCGGCTATCCCATACCTTATACGCGGACGATATCATCCTACGGGTTTCAACAGGCAACGATGCCGAAATTGAATTCATGCTTGTTGTTGTTGTGGCTGTAAGAAGGAGGAAAATAAAATCCACGGGCCTGCTACTGGCTCTGTAGCTGAGCCATCTCTCATTCTCTGATTGATTTATAGGAAGGGAAAAGGCGCGGTAACTGTCTCACTTGGTTTCTGTGGACACCTCACGCGCCGTAAGGGAAGGGAGGAAGGTGGGAGTGAAAGCGGAAAGAGAGAAAGAGAAGCCGTAGTGGAGGGCTACGGAGTAATTTCGACCACCTGGAGATTCGACGAATTTCGACGTGCGCTGACATCGCACAGCACACGGACGCCTCTTCATTTCGCCTCCATCTAAACGCAGCCGCCGAGGTCGGGTTCGAATCCGGGTACTCCGGCACAGTAGTCCGGCGTCTTACCACTGCACCATGTTGTTGTGGCTGTAGGAAGAAGGAAAAGAAAATGCACGGGCCTGCTACTGGCTCTGTAGCTGAGCCACCTCCGCTGCCTCGTGCAGACAGAAGAGAAATAGAGAAGAAAGAAAAGAAAGAGGGAAAGAAAGACGCCGCCACAACAGCCGTCGTCCACCACCGAAGCTGTGGCGGGTGCAATGACGGCCTACAACAGATAAAACTTCGGTAGCAGGCTAGCCCCCGCCGCAAGCGGCGGAGACCTATCTAGTCCCGCCGGGGCCTTGACTGCGTAGATTGATTTATAGGAAGCGAAAGGCGCGGTAACTGTCTCACTTTTTTTCTGTGGACACCGCAACCACGCCGTAAGGGAAGGGAGGGTGGGAGAAAAAGTGGAAAGAGAGAGGGAGGAGTCGTAGTGGAGGGCTACGGAGTAATTTCGACCACCTGGGGTCTTTAACGTGCGCTGACATCGCACAGCACACGGACGCCTCTTCGTTCCGCCCCCATCGAAACGCAGCCGCCGAGGTCGGGTTCTAACCCGGGTACTCCGGCACAGTAGTCGGGCGTCTAGCCACTGCACCACCCCGGCGGGGCCGTGACTGCGTTTGATTGATTGATTTATAGGAAAGGAAAGGCACGGTAATTGTCTCACTTGTTTTCTGCGGACACCTCAACCGCGCCGTAAGGTAAGGGGATGAAGGTGGGAGTGAAAGTGGTAAGAGAGAGGGAGGAGCCATAGTGGAGGGCTACGGAGTAATTTCGACCACCTGGGGTCTTTAACGTGCGCTGACATCGCACAGCTCACGGACGCCTCTTCGTTCCGCCCCCATCGAAACGCAGCCGCCGAGGTCGGGTTCGAACCCGGGTACTCCGGCACAGTAGTCGGGCGTCTAACCACTGCACCACCCCGGCGGGGCCGTGACTGCGTTTGATTGATTGATTTATAGGAAAGGAAAGGCACGGTAATTGTCTCACTTGTTTTCTGTGGACACCTCAACCGCGCCGTAAGGGAAGGAGATGAAGGTGGGAGTGAAAGTGGTAAGAGAGAAAGAGGAGCCGTAGTGGAGGGCTGCGGAGTAATTTCGACCACCTGGGGATCTTTACCGTGCGCTGACATCGCACAGCACACGGACGCCTCCTCGTTTCGCCTCCATCGAAAACTGGATTTCTGTGGACACCGCAACCGCGCCGTAAGGGAAGGGAGGAAGATGGGAGTGAAAGTGGAAAGAGAGAGGGAGGAGCTGTAGTGGAGGGCTACAGAGTAATTTCGACCACCTGCGGTCTTTAACGTGCGCTGACATCGCACAGCACACGGACGCCTCTTCGTTTCGCCTCCATCGAAACGCAGCCGCTGAGGTCGGGTTCGAACCCGGGTACTCCGGCACAATAGTCGAGTGTCTTACCGCTGCACCACCCCGGCGGGGCCCTCCATCGAAAAAACCGCTGCCACCGTGCAGAAAGAGGAGGAGGAGGTTCCCCCCTCTTCCTGCGTGGCGGCGAGGGTGCTCTCCGGTTGCCGAAACGCCGGCTCGCTATCAGCGGATCACGATGCGTGCATCCCGTTCTCACTCGCTTCACTCGCTAGCGGCGTCAGCGGCATCAGTCAGTCGCTGCTATCTGTTCGTCGCGCAACGTTCCTATGGGCCCAGGCGCTGCTTCCCGCAACCTGCCGATAACTCAATTGCTCTCTTCATTTCTCCGACCACAAAGCTTCTTTCATGACAGCCAAGACCTGTTAGTGGAGTATTTCTTGAAGGAATACGTGTGAAAACCGAGCCTCGCAGGAAGTGGGGGTATACTCAGCGCGAACGATGGGGGCACGGGCGCGGTGACTGATTGAATTATATGAAGGGAAAGGCGCGGTAACTGTCTCACTTGTTTTCTGTGGACACCTCAACCGCGCCGTAAGGGAAGGGAGGAAGGTGGGAGTGAAAGTAGAAAGAGGGAAAGAGAGGCCGAAGTGGAGGGCTACGGAGTAATTTCGACCACTAGGGGATCTTTAACGTGCACTGACATCGCACAGCACACGGGTGCCTCTTCTTTTCGCCTCCGTCAAACGAGCGCACACAGCAACCCGAGAAGACAAGGAAAGGAGGGGGGGGGGGGTCGCCGGAGGCAGCGCTAGGAGCGACTGATTGATGCCGCTGCCGCCGCTAGCGAGTCAAGACAACGTGACTGCGTAGATGGATTGGTTTATAGGAATGGAAAGGTGCGGTAACTGTCTCACTTGCTTTCTGTGGACACCTCAACCGCGCCGTAAGGATAGGGAGGAAGGTTGAAGGGAAAGTAGGAAGAGAGAAAGAGGAGCCGTAGTGGAGGGCTACGGAGTAATTTCGACCCCCTGGGGATCTTTAACGTGCGCTGACATCGCACAGCACACGGACGCTTCTTCGTTTCGCCTCCATCGAAACGCAGCCGCCAAGGTTGGGTTCGAACCCGGGTATTCCGTACAGTAGTCAGGCGTCTTACCACTGCACCACCCTGGCCGGGCAGACGCACAGCACACGACGCCACAGGCTTACGCATTTCTCCAGAACAGATTCTGCAGTGATCTCGGATAAATGTCTCATGCTAAGTGACCAGAAAGCGACCATAAACGTCTTTCGCACCTGTCAATCACCCAAAAATCGATAACAATGTAATTAATACTAATTATTCATGCTAACTATTAGTTGAATAATCATTGTCATAGTTGTTCATAGTCATAATCATAGTTATTGATAGTCATAATTAGTTATGAACGTGACTATCACTAACGTCACAGACTATCCTATGATTAAACATGACTAAATATGACTATAAGTATGACTGATTACCAATGACTATATCTAATCACGAATGTGACCAACTATGACTATAAGTGAGTATGATTATAACATGACTAGCTACGGCAGTGACTATTAATAACTGTGACTATGAGGAACTACGGCTATGTCTAACCATTACTATGTCTATGGTTAGTCGTAGCCACGGCTAGTCATAGCTTTCATTGTCATATTCATAGTTACAGTGTCTCACGTCAAGCTGCTCAATGCAGATGGCACCACTGCATGCCCAGATACGTGTGAACATGCCAGGCGTTGACAGAGTAACAGTGGTGGCGCCACTGCATTCCGGGTAGGCAATGTTATCTCATTGCCGCACGAGGCTTGAGTGACCCCGGGATTGTGTGTGTGTGTGTGTGTGTGTGTGTGTGTGTGTGTGTGTGTGTGTGTGCGTGCGTGTGCGTGTGCGTGTGCGTGTGCGTGTGCGTGTGTGTGTGTGTGTGTGTGTGTGTGTGTGTGTGTGTGTGTGTGTGTGTGTGTGTGTGTGTGTGTGTGTGTGTGTGTGTGTGTGTGTTCTTGGGCTGACGCGGCAGATTCGTTTGCGTCGCTGCTCTTATGGCCAACAAAAAGGCCTAATTGGATATAAATAAAGATGATATTTGTTATTGTGTGTGATATTTCGTGGGTTATAGCTGTGTCTGTCACAGGGTTGATGATCCGTACTGTCGAAGCCAGTTTAGGTTGCAGGTAATTTTAAAAGAATCGGAAAATGAAGACAAGTAAGAAATGATAGGCAGGAACTCTAGTCCAAGATTACCCGACAATATTTCTTGCCGAAATTGTTGATATTAAATTACCTCAGGACAGGTGCTAATTCAGTTATTTTATTTACTACAAATGCTGCTGTCTCACATGCGAGACATAGCAGCCGTGACCTCTCTTAAGTTCCCATCTGTGCCGCTCCATCATCTAACCTTGGCAAATCGTCAATCACATACGCCATCTCGCTAAAGGCAGACCGCAGCCTAGACAGACAGGCTGTCGAGGCCACCAAACAAGGAGAAGCCAGACTATCACGGTGAGCAGAGAAGCTCACCAAGCGTGAAAGCCAGCGAGATCGAAGTGGCAGCAGCTCATGGTTAGCGATCGTGAAACTTGTTTCAAGGATGGCGTAATTTTTTGCCGCGGCACTGACCTCGAGCTCTAGGCTCGCTTTCGCATGCCTTCTAAGACAGGCTTCAATCTTCGGTGGTGGTAAAACTTTAATCACGAACAGGATAGGCGTCAACCTATCCGCCTACACGACGACCTGGAGTCCTTGGCCCCGGGCGGCGTGTTCGGCCAGTCGGATTACACCTAGCTGAGTCTCAGGGTGTGAGCTCAACAGTAGATTCTCCCAAACTTCTTCCGGTTTTTGACTGCTCATTTATATATTTTTTTTTATTTCTGGACACGTCCATATCGTATGTACCAGATCCGCCTTATCCTGACAAAGTTTGCACCTATCTGAGAATTGTTCCGGGTACCACTGACTTAGAGTAGCTAGGTTCGGAAAAGCCCTTGTTTGTAAGCGCCTCCAGATGGTTTCTTGGATCTTATTTAGCTTCCTATCTGCCAATGGGTATTCTAACCTGTTTAGCCGACAGTTCTCAGTAATCTCTTTGTAGCTAATTAGCCTGTCCCTGCTAAGAGTGTACTGAGGATCAGAGCCTACCCGGAAGGTGAGACCGCGAGCAAGCTTATGAGCTCCTTCATTTCACTGAAACTGGGAGTGGGAAGGTGCCCATATTATCCCGATTATTCTGTCATTCTGACATGTTCTCAGTATCCATCTTGCCTCTGGAGAGAACCTTCCCTTAATAAAATTATATATTGCTGTTTTCGAATCACTTATAATTGTAGTAGCCATTTTCCCTGCTATTGCAAGGGCAATCGCCACCTCTTCAGCAGTGTGATCTAAGCTCGTCTTAACCGAGCCGCTTATTCTCAGATTTTGTTCATCTGACACTACCCCAACCATAACATGTCTCTCCTCATACTCGGCGGCATCGACATAGACCACGTCCTGTCTTCCTGGATATATCTTCTGCAGCGTTTCCGGCCTTTTGTTCTTTCTTCAAGCTTCGGAGACAAAAAAAAAGAAAAAAAAAAAAACACTTTAAAACACGGCCCTGAGTCTCGACGAGTATCAAAAGGGCCATTTGTTTAACCTACATCAGCTACACCAGTGTATAAAATCTCCCATACCTACAATGGATTTTTGCTGCAGGGGTGTAGGTGCTTTAGGTTACAAAATGGCCTTAAAGGGATTCATCGGCGACCTTACCGCGGACTCTCCCGGTGACGACAGTGGCGAACCAATGCTGGTTATAGTCTGCTGACGTCACGTGCCCTGCATGATGTAATGCGCTAGAATTCAGACGAAAGTCCAGCATCTCAAGCTTCCGCTCGGCTAGTCACAATTAAAAAAAAAAAGGCTGTGGTTTAGCTTGTGGTTAAACCTAGAGTTACGCGAGAGCTATCTGCATAGCTATACGCTTAGGTTCGGCTAGAAAGTAAAATTTTTCGCGTAGTAGTTCAGTGTATGGTTTCAGTTTTATATATGCTATAGGGGGCACTTTTTACGACTAAAGTGCGATGAGGCGAAAGCCTCTATCGCGTGGTGGTCCGAAGCCCACCACTACGGCACCTCTTGCTCTCTGTTTTCACTCCCACCTTCGCGATGACGCGATAGCGTAAGCTGCCATTCAACATATAAAGCCCCGCTTTAACCGAGCCGTATGAACGTGCCTGCGTGGCATAGGGATAACGTAAACACAAGGGTTTTGGCAGCCTGATTGTGATATCACGTTCACATATGAAAGGAGATGCCCCAGTTGGCAGCTGCTGCCAAATGTAATGTCTGGAAGCCCTACGTCCAGTTAGTGTTCGGCCATGTCAGCTGCCAGCTACCGCCTCCCACGACTTCTCCTCCTCCTCCTCCTCCTCCTCCTCCTCCTCCTCCTCCTCCTCCTCCTCCTCCTCCTCCTCCTCCTCCTCCTCCTCCTCCTCCTCCTCCTCTTCCTCCTCCTCCTCCTCCTCCTCCTCCTCGTCCTCCTTTTCCTTCTTCTTCTTCGGTCTTCGGACAGGTACGGACACGCACGGCGAAATGGCAGGAATGTGGAGAATGAAGCTTTCGCTACAAAAAAAGAAAAAGAAAACAGCGCATTTTTGACGAACATTTTCAAGCATCACTGCAAAGTTATACGGTACTGATATATGAATATATCGAAGGGAATTGTATAATACAGCGGTGTGTTGTTTTCAACGTTTGGCCTGTGCTTGTATTGTGCCGTTACGACTGCCATAAAAGAAGGTATTGGGTGATTGTTGACTAGAAATAGTTGAAATCTTTAAGTGCCCCAGAGAAGATCTGCGGATCCATTTATTGTTCACGTGCAACCTTACTCCCATATGTACTCGATGCTAAGCATCCCTTTTTTCCACGATAGCAGTTACTAAAGTAAGGGGGATGCTTAGATTCGAGAAATGTGAAACGCCCGCCGTTATGGAATTATGAAATTCTGTGCCGCCAGCTATCATGTAGTGCCAGAAACAAAAATGAACATAAAAGGAAAGAAGGCCGGAGAATGCCGCGGACACCGCGTCACCTCGGGTGTCCGACAGCTCCGACTCGACATCTGAATGATCAAGTTCGCTGGCAGCCTTGTCTACGCATCCTAAAAAAGGAGTGCTTAAATTCGCATGCAAATGTTTTCCATATTTTTTTGCAAAATTGGGGTGGAGGAGGCGGGGGGGAGGGGTTGAGTTTGCTTAGAATCGAGGGGGGGTTAGAATCGCGAAAATACGTTATATGTGTTAAAAAAAGGCTTCAAATACTTGCGGTGGCAAACATACGTATGTCGAGAATTTCTGGCTATGTCTATTAAGGCAATGAAAGGCATTCTCAGCCCATCGTTGAAGTTCTCGGCACCTGGAGGATCCATATCTCATAGATAATCGCAAATTTTAAAACCACCACCTCATAGAACAGTAAAGTTTGCAATGCCGTGATGGTGACAGTGCACGGATTCGGGCACTTCATGTATAGAGAGAAGGTGTGTCTCCAAAGCACTTGCGTGAGGAACTTCCTGAAACCGCAAGAGCAATACGGCTTTACCGAACCTCACGGAAATATTTTAAAGTCACCCTAACGAGACTTGTGCTCAATTATGGCATTCATTCCTTGCAGGAAAGTAGAAAATTTAAAGGCGAAACAGGACTGAAAACCAAAACTTTAAAAGTCGATGTTTACATAATTTTTCTGAGCAATTAGAGTCATTTTCATTGTCTAAAGAAAAATGGCTGATTGAGTTATTTGCTACTTCTGTGCCCTTCTGGTTGGACTTTTATACAGAAAGTGCCAAAAGTCGCCATAAGAAAACAGTTAGTAACAATATTATGGTGCAGGTAAATCAAAATAATGGATACGTTCATCCGAAGCTTTCATAGAAAGCCATTCATTTGACGTCTTTTTTACAAAGTAAAATTTTCCTACTTCGATGACATAGGAAACTAAAGGAACTTCACTGACCATATCACTCTGATTTTATCAGTTTTTAAGAATATCAATTATTCCATACACGTTCGATACTAGAAACTAAAATTAGCTGCCGTGTGAAGCTTCGGTTCACACGTAGCCGTCGCGACGCGGCGGCAGTTTGACCTTTGGTGATGTGTTTTGTGGGGATGGCGGCATCCACGTCCCGCTCGTTACACAACGCCAAGATGGGTGAGAGAGACGCAAAATGAATTTTCAGAACGATTTGCCCCGGCCGGAAGGCAGCCGCGACTAAAAGTGATATGTTTCGGTCGAAGATACATATACTTCGTCAAAAGACAAACTATTGAGCTGCGGAACCATGTAGTGCAGCGGCAGCGGGGCTTCCAACAAACTAGCTCCAGCGAGTTGCCATGAAATCAGCATCGCGACTCGCCTGGGACCTTGTCGGCTTCAAGGAGATATAAATGCGATTAAATACTTCAGTAAGCCGTTCGCTCCCCTCCGATACTTTATTCCTCCAGCGCCTGGTTTTTAGGTGGACAGTGGATGAACCGGCATCGCGAGCACCAATTTTGGACGCACAAGTACGCTAACCACAAATGGTCGGCGGCAGACCAAAGAAACAAACGTTCAGTCGCCTCAGTCGCAAGGAATACCCCAATGGCATGCCACAATTTCGGCCAAAGACACATACGGGTGTAAAGAAGAAACAAGCTCTAAAGAAGAAAAAGCAGAGTCTTGTCGAATAGGTGTAACGAGGTTCGCTCTATAAAATACTACAGAGAAGCAGACAGACAGAAATGTCACAAGCTTCCGTGTGGCAACTATAGTAATGGTCATACGATTCTTGTACGACATTAGCTATAGACAATTGTCCTGCGAGCTTGACATTTTCAATACATTTACACCAGTTTTTTTTTTTTTTTTTTTTTTTCACTGGTCGCTGATCCGGAACGGGCAAGGAAAAAAACACAATACACCATGAGGCCCATGTATTTTTGTCACATTATTACCGACATCCTGTACTACATATAGATGTTTTGCTTTGAGCATTTTAAATACTGCATATCTTTCGAAAGCAATGCGAATGATCCATTGCTCAGCAGGTGACCTGTCGTTCCGGACTACTTTCCTTTTCCTCTGTCGCAACCTATTGCCCTTTCAGAAACTTGTGCTGCTATGGCGAGATCAGCATCCGTGGGCTCTCTAGGTGCTAATAGGCGCTAACGCTAATGAGATGTGAACCGCCGTAAGAGCAGTGCCTGTTTTGCAGACGCCTGAAGGTAGTGCTGGAAGATATATATATATATAATGGCTGCACAGCAACCATAGTTCAGCATAAAGAAAGTAACAAAATTCCCATAAAGAAAGGTGTTAGGCAAGGAGACACAATCTCCCCAGTACTATTCACAGCTTGCTTAGAGGAAGTATTCAGAGACTTGAAATGGGAGCAGTTAGGGATAAGGGTAGATGGAGAATACCTCAGTAATCTACGATTTGCTGGTGACATTGCCTTGCTAAGCAACTCGGGGGATGAACTGCAAATAATGATTGATAACCTAGACAGGAAAAGTAGAAAGGTAGGCTTGAAAATCAATATGCAGAAGACTAAGGTAATGTTCAACAGCCTCGGGAAGGAACAGCAGTTTACATTAGGTAGCGAAGTGCTGGAAGTAGTAGGCGAATATGTCTACTTAGGACAGGTAGTAACCGCAGATCCGGACCATGAAAAGGAAATAACAAGAAGAATAAGATTGGGATGGAGCGCATTTGGCAAGCACTCGCTGATTATGACTAGCAGCTTACCGGTATCGCTCAAGAGGAAAGTATACAACAGTTGCATCTCACCTGTACTCACCTATGGGGCTGAAATGTGGAGGCTAACCAATAGATTTCTACTTAAGTTGAGGACAACCGAGAGGGCTATGGAACGAAAAATGGTAGGGGTAACATTAAAAGATAGGAAGCGTGCAGAGTGGGTCAGAGAAATAACTCAAGTTACCGAGATTGTAGTGGAAATTAAGAAGAAGAAATGGACATGGGCAGGGCATGTAGTGCGAAGAGAGGATAACCGATGGTCGCTTAGGGTAACAAACTGGATTCCAAGAGAAGGAAAGCGTAGCAGGGGGTGGCAGAAAGTTAAGTGGGCGGATGAGGTTAAGAAGCTCGCAGAAGTCAAGTGGATGCAGCTAGCACAGAACCGGGTTAATTGGAGAAATATGGGCCTGCAGTGGGCCTATACCCACTGCAGGGCCTTCGCCCTGCAGTGGGTATAGTCAGGCTGATGATGATGATGATGAAGAAGAAGATGTGCCGGCTGAAGGCGTCTCTGGCTCTCACCGGGCTTCACTGTGTACTGCGTGTCTTTTTACGCAATGGCGAACCGGATCATGTACGGGAAAACGGCCACGATTTTGTCGCGTTATAAATAGTTATGCGCGGAAGGAGGCTAATTAGAGTTCTTTTTTTTTTTTTTTTGAAGACAGTCTGTGGTTTTTTTTTTCGGTATCTTTCCTTGGTTTTGTTCGCACATTCTCGCAACTCTTGTACAAAAGCGCCACGACCACAACTTCTTATGACCGTCACTTGAAGCTTCTCTTGCTACCCAAAAATAAGAAAACTTCGTCCAGGCAATGAGAAAAAAAAAAAAAAAAACGCCGTCTTTGTTTGCGCCTGGAAGTGGAGGTAGACGAAGAATTTATCATTTGTGCACACCCTGACTAAAGCTTGCATATCGCAACTCATGCATGCCTGGTTGAAGAGGATACGCTTAACAGCTTGATACAGCTTAACAACCTTCAATGCTGATTGCTTTCAGGGTGTAAGGAAGGATAGACTAAAGAGGCAGAATTTCGATTTCCAAACCCACACATTTCCTTGATACATCCCTGTCACCCTGAATAGCAATGTCTTTTAATATAAAAGCTCTTGTAGTGCTATTCGAGAAAATAACAACTCTACATCCGGGTAATCCAAGGTGACTTTCATGGTGGAGAGAGTACGGGCGTCAACGCCGTTGTTACTCAATGATTTCGGCGAGGAGGCTCCTCTTGTTGAAGGCAACATCTTTATTTGGGAACAATAATTTACCTTACAAGCAATATCAATTGACATGATAGCACGTGTACTTTTTTTCAAATCTGAAATCAGCTCAGTTATAGAAAAAAAACCCAATTTATTATAATTGCCGTTGTTATTTGCCCATAGCTTAACATTTGTGTCCATTGAGTTCAACATCACCATCCTTGCACGGTCTGCTGGCAAGGCTTTAGAACAGCTTTTGCCCAAGTAGTCGTTTGCGCTGGAGGATGTTCTGAGAACTTCTATAAATTATTTTGGAGGGCGCTGCTGAGTATTCGTAATTTTCTTCATTGTAATTCTCTGATGCGATTCGTGTCTTCCTGCCTCGAGCGGCTAATAGTAATTCTGGTCTCAATTGAGCAGACTGACTTACATGTGACATTTCCCAGTAAGGTTCTCCGGTGCTTACCCCATTTACTGTTCTACTAGCTGCCCAAACCTTACCTTACCGTACCTTATCGACGAGAATAGCCACGAAGCCTGGTGCGGTGGCTCAGGATGGCCGCATTAGTTTAAGCACTGCCAAATTTCATTGCGACCGGAAACATTATTAAGCAGACGTAGACCAAATTGCGTTAGACACGACCGCTTCCCGTCAAGGTCTGTCGGTTGCTAAAATTAGTAAAGCCAGTGTTATAATCAACGTCGAAAAGCGTTTGATCTGGCGTAATACACTGTCCTGAACGAGGCATGAGTGGGGGCTATAGTTGGTGTTTCACAGTGAAGGAATCGCGCTCAGGGCGATTCCGACTAGCACGTGTTTGGTCTCGCTGTGTTAATGTAACTTTGTACCGCTTAGCGGGATTCTTTCAGTACATTCTTGAAGTTACGTCCATCAGTGCATGTTCATGTTGTAGGCGTAAAATGTTTACACTTCCTGCTTCATGCACATTGTTTTGCCTTTGTTTCTTTACAGGGCATTCGATGGCGATCAGCACAAACCAGTGGCACCACGCCGATTCTTCCAGTCTTAGTATTCACATTTTCAGTCATATCACTCGCCAAAGGTACGTGTGTTCTGTATTGCGTTTTTTTACACATTTCATTGCGTGAGGGCCTCGCCGCGGTAGCTCAGGGCGCTCCACTGCTGACACCAAAGATGCGGAATATAATCCCGACCGTTGTGGCTGCTTTTACATGGGGGTGAACAGCAAAGCTCCCGTGTGCTGTACGATGTTAGTGCATTTTAAGGAACTCCAGGTGGTCGAAATTTCCGGATCCTTCCACTACGGCGTCTCTCGTAGCCGGAGTAGATTCGGGACGTTAAAACCAGTGAACCATGAGCAACATCTGCACTTAACGTTCGAGCATATTATTCCTTTCTCACGGCTAACAATAGCAGTGCGCTCAGCACCTCCTGCCTGGTATAATCGCGTGCATGTCGGCTGTGGTATTTCACGTCGCGGGTATATGTATGCGCATTTAGGGCGGATGCATTTTTACCTCGATAGTTTTAGTGCGTCTGCCCATTTCACATCGTTTCAGATTATTCTTTTTGTCTGCTTCTAAAATTCTTAAAATTGATGCATTCTTGATTTCTTCTCTTTTGATGTTGCGAACGGGTCCCCTTCAGCTTCTTTCATACCTCCTCTTGGTTACTATCACGAACATACAATCAGCACTACGGCTGAAAAGGTACCAAATACAGGAACTGTTTTAAGCATTTACGAGCACAGTTACAAGCCACGAGCCCTTGAGAATTCCTAAACTTACAAAAGTATGCAGGCCATATACTGTGCCGTAAACCGAACCATAAAAGAAAACAAAAATGTCCCGCATTTCTAATTGGAATGCAAACATTTTCCTTGCCCCTTCCAGGACGAGATCTCAGTGAACTATGTATATCAGTGCAGATATATATTTAACTATGAGCCAATTTTAATCAGTTAAACGGGCAGAACAATTACGATGTGCGTCACCACTTTTGCAGGTCTCAAGATCAGCCCCAAGTCATGCGAAAACGCAATCGGCGAGCGGGGCACCTGCATGTTCGTGTGGGAGTGCATCAAGCTGGACGGAAAGCACCTGGGCACCTGCACCGATGGCTTTCTCTACGGTTCCTGCTGTGAGTACGACGACAGTGAAAACAGCGTCGCGGGGGGCCTGGCACCAGAGCCGCCTTCCTCCACGTCCACAGAATCGCCCAAGCAGCGTCCGAAGCCGCCGCAAGCCAAGCCACCTAGCAAGCCCTCAGTGACCACCAGTCTCAACAGCATTGCCGTTCCTAGTTACCCTCAGAGAAATTTCACACTCATCTACTTAACGCCCACGTCACCGACACCGACCACGACTAAGAGACCCACGACGAGAAGGACGTACAAGCCCTCTGCAAGGCCCAGCACGACGTCGTCGACGAGACCAGCGTCGCCGAGCACGACACCAGCGACCACTCCGACGGTGGCCAGCGTGGTGGTCACGGCGACCCGCTGGCCTCCTACGTTCCGGCCGCCAGGTATCACGACCTTCTGGTCGCTGTTCAGGCCACGTCCAACTCTGGTGCCCATCATAACGTTCCGGCCCAGCCGCCGGCCTCCAATGAGACCACCGACCACAACCAAGAGGACTACGATGAAGACGACCACAACAACCTCGACTACGACTACCAAGAGACCTGCGGCGGCTGCGGGCCGTCCCCCGGCTCTTCAACGGCCCCCGCACGGCACACACGGGAGGCCGACGACGCGGAAGCCACCGGCCGCGGGTGGGGCGCAGGCAAGCAACGCTGCGGCATCCGGGGGCTCTAAGAGGCCTATACCTCCGACGCAGCTCCTTAACAAGAGACCCAAGGGTGAGGAAGCTTTCCGAAAGAGCGTAATAATGGTGCCGCCAAAGAGAAGTAAACTTTATGAATGATAATCTGAGAGTCTAAAAGCTTTTTAAGAATATGGTTGCGGTCTGGATCAAACCAGGTCAGCGCTTTGTTCTACCATAGATAGAGTTCATAGCAGTAAAATGTTCGCTGAACATAACAAAAACTCCGATTCTGGATGTTTTGCACTAAGTGGGGTGACCAAGTACGTTAGAATAAGAAAGTATACGTTTTGATAAGCTAATTCCTGCAAAGGCATAGTGCAAAATGACTTCACATTGGACTTTTTTTTAAAGCTTCTGTTTTGATCGAAGTGGCACGATGAAGATGGAATATATTTTAAATACATAACCTGCTTATGATTTCCCTAACTAGACAAATATTTTTCAGGGTCCAAAGATGTGTAGCCCTGAGTTATTATTGTTATTTTTTTTATATGGACCTGATTTCGATGAAGCTGAAATATTTTTATGGAGCCGCAGCTGAGGTTATGAACGAGTAAGTAGAAGAAAACTAAGTGAAAAAGGCTTGCCAGGGCTCTAACATGTTAACGGCGTATTGCTTGCAAATCTTTGACGGCACTGGCTGTATATGGCTGTGCGTATGTGATTTGCTTGGCCGACTCTGGCTCCAATAGGGATTGTAAATCTCATTCTTCTTAAATTAAGGACACGTTGTTGATAAAAAAGACAAGCCTCTGTTGATACCATATATATGCTTGCCATAAAACCATGCTATCCTCAGATTAGATTAGGCGAAAAAAAAAAGATTATGAAAAGAAAATTATACGTCACTTTTAAGTCTCAATGTTTGGATACGGCTTTGACAAGAATCGGTATGTTCTTTCAGACGTGCAAGCACTACAGCTATCAGCGGTAATGCCTTGCTGAGAAGCATTTGTGGAGGAAGTGCAGCCTAGCGTGCAGAAAAAACAAAACAAAAACGCGATATTCCCAGAGCGGTAAAAAAAGAGTAAAAATGCGGCCGCTAGAAATAAAAAAAAATCAACAGCGCTTTTACGGAGGACCACATATTAAAGCGGCGGTTTCTTCATGCCATGATTACGTTCTCCCAAGCGTAACAAAAGGCACTTAGATCCGCTATGAACAGTACAGATAGAGCGTCGCTAAGGATGCGTTCTCAAACGGTAGGCCTATACGCTGACCTTCCTGCAAGCACATATTAAAAAAAAAATGAAAAAGAAATTGGCCCTAAAAAAATCTCAGCAACCTGGGGTAAAGCGGCAAAGACAATGGGAGCAACCTGGGAATAAGCACAAATGGATCCTACGTGACCATAGCCGAGCAACAATTTCATAAGTATTACGAAGATCACGTCCGCGCATCAAGCTATTCTCAGTGACCGTGACAAGTCAAGGAGTTTGCTTCACGCAAGACGGTAAACGTAACGGCCGTTGCGCGCTGTACGTAAAGGAGCACCCATCCGTCGAAATTTTCGCCCGTTCCCATGAAGTTAGCTGTTCGTCTTCCTCTGTTGGTTTGGCGCTCTATTTAGGAAACTAATTTTAGGTGAGTGCTTCTCAGACGTCTTATACGTCAGCTGTGGATCTAGGAGGCATGTCTGCGGTCTCTTAGGAATAAAAGAAAATATTATTTATCGGACGCTGTTTATCCCTTTTGTGAGGAGTTCCACAGTGTATAACTAGAAAAAAGCTATAACTTGTTTCAGCAGTCGTAATTATCATTTTAGTTGCAATCTGAAGGTTGCTTCTAATTACGCGTTGTGTCGACCCTTTGTTGATCTAGAAGCAAGCTCTGTCATGTGTGCCGACGTTCTCAGTGATTGAAAGCGGTCAAAGTATGAAGCTGACGCATTCCTCGATGAGGTAGAGGTGTTCCCGCTGCATTCGCTGTTTTCGCACGCAGTAATGAAGCGTCAGCGCACATATTTTACTGAGAACTTCAGGTCATCAATTTGCCGTTTTAGAAGGCAATACTGCCGTGTGGTGAAGCTAAACTCATGCTATAGCTATACAAGACCCAGTGCGTTCGGACTGCCCATCTACGCACCCGCTTCCGACCACATAAACAGGTAACAGTATTATTCCAAACGCCACGTGATATCACACACTGCTCCGCCCTTCGAAGACACATTACCTCACGTAATTTCGATTAATGAGCGTTTACACGAAACTGGGTAGTTTGCTCAAGGACACTGCGGCCCGAAGGTTTTGCGTCAAGCCATCTGGTTAATTTTAGCGGGGGATGTTTTACACGCGTTATGAGTTTCGGACATTGATCTGTTTGTGAAGCTTTCAATATTGTGCGTACAGATGTAAAATATGGCTGGACGGAAAATTTTCTGTCACATATTTTGTTTCACGCACTTTCTTCTTCACTTTATTTGAAGTCGTGCCTTTAAAGAACTTTCCTTTCTCTGGGTTTTCACTACGCATTTCGGTCGATAGTGCACACCGAAAACAGGATCTTTCATTCGATGAGAAGCTTCACTTCGCTTTTATGCCATGCAAGTTAACCACGTGTAGTAACTGCGCCGCTGTTCGACACAGCTGCGCGTTACAATAAAACGTTCGTAAATCAATACAGAACTATTAACTTTTTTTGAATAAAAGAGAGTTAGCTAAGAAAAATTGTTGCATACCCTAATTCAACAAAGGTGACGTTCAGGGCCCTTCTTGATTTTGCTGTCGACATGCGTGTTCCTTGCATCAGTCATTGCGAAAACTTGTCGGTTGTCTTTGAAAGGCCTTGACAGCGTGCAGCGTGGTGTAGATATCTCTTGGTGGTAAGCCTTAAGTTTACACCATTTTCTCTCGGTGTTTACAGGGGAGTGCGGCGTTCCCTCCATCCTGCCGCAGACCAAGGTGGTGGGAGGCAAGAGTGCATCGTTCGGAGCATGGCCCTGGCAGGTACGTACGCACCACCTGCACAGTGGGCCAATGTCTGGACAGCTTCAACAGCAGTTGGGCGAGACTGAAATGTTAAGGGAGGTCGAATATTTAAAATGTCAAAAATCAAATCGAATATCCTTGCTTTTGTCCTTCTATTCACTATAACGTTCGGTGAACGAGTCAGATGGTGCATGTTCCAAATTACGAATCTAATTAGCTCTCATCGCTGAGAAAAGTTTTTAAAACAGTGAGTTTAAAGTTCAACTAGGGCATCTCCTAACTTTTTTTTTTTTTTTTTACTTTTCGAAAACAACGCCTACTATGACGCAGCAGTGCAAGTTGCTGAGGAATGTCTGTGCGCGGAGGAGGGTTCAATAGTACGATGAAGTCGATTCGTGTGTGGGCGCTCATAATGCTCGCGCATATTTTGGCCTTCAACTACGTGTGGGATGCGACAAGGTTCGGTTAATTTTAACAAGCCCTTGGGTGGCCGATATCGGAGGCCATGGCTGAAACTATATTATCCTTCTCTCTTTCTGAAGCGCACAATGCGCTTAATTTGATGTAGTCATCCGTAGCAAAAAGAAATTTTTCATCGCGTATGACATGACAGTCATACATTTAATATTCCAATTTTCTGTTGCATGTCACCTTGTCCATATCAGTTTTCTGAGTCTATCGATAGCTTTAGGGCTGTGACTTATAATAGCCTCGAGTAAGGTTTCGCGACTTCAAATGACTATTTTGTACGAATATTTTCACAAGTAGCGAATAATCGCACAAATATTTTATTTGTGTTTCATTAGGTCATTTGAGTGTTCGTATCGTATCATATTCACGGCTTCTAGTCAGTTCGGAAAACATGCTATTCGTATTCAGGCAATTTTTCATGAAGCAGCTAAAAATAGATCTCTGTAATTTGTCTTGTATTCTGAAAAAAAAAGTTCTAAAACGAGTTAAGAAAATCGGACATTATTCCTGCAGAGAAAAAAATGTTTTTTAGGCTACACGGTAACAGAAAGGAAAATTTGCGCCTTGGGCTGTCCACTGCCTACTATGCAAAAAGGATGAAAAACCATTGAGTATGTTTTCTTGGACTGCTGGGACGCAGTTTTCTTCTGAGACGTCCTCCAAACGACTCTGAAGAAAGATTATCCGCTTGACCTTCACGGTCCGATAGAAAATGGTGACGATATAACATGCGATCTTGTAATGACGTTGGGTCTGCATGGTGCATAGAGAAGTAGGATGGCGAATCGTCACGCAGATCTTGACGCACGGCCAGTGAAGGAATATTTTAAGGACGCCGTTGCAAGGTATTGCGAAGTTAATCAAAGTTGTGGATCCAGCACCTGGCTGGCTCCCGCACATTGAAAATTTAAGACATTGAAATAGTTTTAGTCATGTTACCTCATTCAAACACGGCTCAAGATTGTCGTGTAAGTATTGTATATTCTGTGCGCAATAAAAAAAAAAAAAGCGGCAATGGCTTAGTTGCCTAACGCAGTAATAAGGGAAGCCGCCCTCCACGCTTCACCACGGGCTTGAATCGCATTCATAGTCGTGTACCATTTTTTCTGTTTTATTTTATTTATTATACGCATATCGCGCAGAACTTGCGTCACGTCACGCTGTGCCGGCAATAGAGTGCTTCAGTGCTTTAGTGTTCATACCAGGCATCTGCAGGCGCGTGATCTTTCACTCCACGCATGCGCGAAAATAGGAGTATATTTGCGAGAACAAATAAAATCCCAATAAAATTCGCCGTTCGCGTTGCTCCTTTATAGGTTTCATTTTGTAATTGTTTCTAGCCACAATTGCAGACAAGCCTGGAGGCGAGACCAGAAGTTGAATCACTCATACCGCCGCGCATGCGCGCAACACAAGATCGTGCGCCGGTGAATGTTATGGGGGCCTCAGTAGCCAAGCTTCTCACTGGTTTGCCCAGAAGAGACCCTTTAAACCTTGAGAGATGCAGCTCACAGCAATAAGAAAAAAAAAAGAGGGAAGCATAAAGATGCCGTTAGCTGTACTTGCGCCTTGGAGAAGCTTTTCAAACTCTCATCGCTCCCACTAGTCGCCGGCTACGAAATCTTGCCACTTCCAACGCCACGTTTGGTAAACGCGAACTAACAAGTAATGGAGATGGGTGGTGCGGAATCTCGGACAGATTACTGTCCACTCAGTGCTCATTGTGTTTTATATTAGTGTTCATTTTGAAAGAGATGAACGTCCACTGCATTCCTAGCGAACTGAGCCCCGCCTCGCATGCGGGAGGTCTGAGGTTTGATGCATAGTGCTGCTGGGTGCGTACCGGTGATGCAATGGGTAAAACCTTTCCTATGGTCTATATAGCTGTTCTGCTTAAGAATATGCTTATTGTTAAGTGTCCGAGCCCTCTTTGGGTATCAAAAATAGCTTATGCACCGGTGCTCTTAAGCCAGATCGCTTTGTCACCATCACTTATGGAGTTCATAGACATGGTTAAGGTTGAGCGCAATTTTAATACTCGGAAACACATATGGGAATTTAAAAGGCATTACAATTTTAGTCTACTGAGTAGCGCACTCGGCTTTTCTTGTTTTTTTTTTTTTTTGTGAAGATAAGATGAGAAGAGTGGTCACAGAATGCGCCACCTGTCCAGAAATTAAAATTAGTGTTGGTTATTAAATTAATTAACTAAATGAATTGTGATAAAAGCAATTTTTCGAAATCAAGTGACAATGCATATCGCCTCGCTTTAAGTGCATTTCGGAGCGTCCGAGAAATACGGGCCCAATAAATTAGAGCGATATTCTAAAACAACCTGCAGACATTTGACACTGTTTACGTATGGGAATACGAAAGTATTACGTTACTTTGTATTATGCTACTTTGTAGTGAGTTGCGTCATGCTATGTTGCGTAATGACTATGAATCATGCCTAGGTGTAATGGTTGTACAAAGTGTGCACATTATTTTACGTTACTTTCTAAGGTACTGAGTAATATGCTACGGTCGATCAATCAATCCCCGGTCATGTCACTCTTGCCATTTTCTTATTTTTCGAGATACACCGGGTATCCTTTTTATTGGAGTGTCTGATGATTTCGCATTAATTGATAAAAGTAATCGTGACCTATGGTTTTGACAGGTAGGTAATTAAATGAAAGGACCCTGAGTGATGGCCTGTTTTCATCGTAATAGGGCTTCTGATTAAATGTTTTGTGGCAGGTTGCCACAATCCACTCTGTCTAAAAGCCGCGGTTGTCTGTATGTCTACCCCAGTCATCCTCACGAGCTTCCTCTGGGAGTAGGCGGTTCACATGACCGCCTTAATGCCTGCAATCAATGCTACCAGCCAAACACCACATTCCAGAGGCGTGGTTTTGGACAGAGGACGCCGCCGCCGCCGGCTTCCGTGCTAAGGGACACAGAAAGTCATCGTATTAAAGAGTGTCTTACCTCAGCGCGATTCATATCACTATGGGGGATCATCCTCGATTACAGGCCGCCACTTTCTCGCTGCAGGATTAATACGTGTTGCCGCTCAATGCCGGAAACCTCAATTTTTTCCCTCTAAATGGCAGCTTATCTGGGTTTAATATCCAAAGCAGAACAAATCGACCAGAATGACGTTCGCAGTTACTCCGAACGAAATACCAGTGATTTTCCTGACCACGCATTGCCTTTCCGATCGCAGGTCTCCGTGCGAAGGACGTCCTTCTTCGGCTTTTCCAGCACACACCGGTGCGGAGGCGCCATCTTGAACAAGTACTGGATCGCCACGGCCGGGCATTGCGTGGATGAGTACAGTCACATTTATTGCATACTCTTTTCCAAACGGGCGCTTACAGGATCAGGGCTTATTTTACCAACTTAGGCGATTAATTTGACCTGGAGTCTTAAGCGAGCGAAGTCTGTATCACCTCACGTGTATGTTGTATTCGTGGATGGTTGTTTTTCCAGGTATTTAAAAATTCAGTGTGGGGCTTGATTTCCTTGTTTTTTGTTGAACCTACTACGAAGACTAAGAAAACAAAACACACCATAAACACGCTAAGCGTACTGCGACACAGGAGATACGCATTTTTCTGAATGCAAATCAGCAAAGGATGGCAAGAGACCAATCGTGCAGAAAAATAGCCGGTTCAACAACAACGGAAAGGGATTAATGGTGGAGGGGCGGGGGGAGGGGGGGGGGGGCGTATACAAGCATAGACGTAACTTGGATGCGAAAATTAATGAGCTCAAATACGTACGCGAGAGCCTCACACATGGGCAAATACACATCCGGACTTAGTAAAGCCCCTGTCAAGAGGCGAAAGCGGAGCTGAATTAATTTCCGGTCGTATAATCGACGGCTTTTTTCTTTCCTTGATGTTTTTCTTGCGGACAAGCGGGCCGGCAACGCAATGCGAATAACACTGTAGCGCAAGGCGCATCACCTGGGCCCACACGCTGCGGCGAGTGACGTCAACCGCACTGCATGTCCTGTTTCGCCCCGAGAGACCAACGACCTGTCGTGGCAGCCCGGATTGCAATCCATTACGCATTATCTCAGTATCCGTTTCGTCCGCGTGTTCTTTCTCCATTAGGCTATGCGGCGAGATGGTTGACACCACTGCCTAGAGAAGTCTAGATTTGAATCGCGCTCCCACAGGCTTCCGGCATGCACGAGCGCCGATAGCAGCTCCACCGCCCGCACGTTACGGCCACTAGCGATGCGCCGACAAGGAAATAAGCGAAGCAAGGAAGAGGGAAGAACCGGTTTTTATCCTTGTTTGTTTCCACGTGTTCTCTAGTTTCTCCCGGTCGCCGCGAGATAGCGGCACCGTTCAAGGTGCGGCTATGGTTGGAATCTTCAGAGCAGCGTGGGAAATAAAAATCAGAAAATAAAGATGGAAAACAAAACAGCCTCCTAATATTTGCACGCCTGTGCCGCAAGGACGAAAAGAGAGCACGCATTGACGAAACGAGAGAAATCGTTCATTAGAGCAGCTACAGCTCCCAGAGACTGGTATTAGCAGAAGTCGGCTTCTCCTGAGCATTCGAAAGCTGCGCAAGGAAGCACGCGGCGAATACAGTTTCATATCGGTACAAAAGCAAGACGTGAGATTAGCCTTCACTGCTAATGTCAGGTAACAATCATAAGGCTTTGCACTGAAAATAAGACGTGCGTGCGTGCGTGCGTGCTTAAGGGGGGGGGGGGGGGCGATCACTGCTCATCTCGAACATGAGTGCAACACATGGTGTCAATGGTATTCACTCTGGGACAAGTATGATGTCCATTTATTTTATTTTATAAATGCAACGCGACGCAGCAGAAACAGTTTGAGGAACGACACAGTACAAGTGACTTTATTAGCTCAGGGGTTTATTGAAGACATATACTGGCGCACACAAGAGTCCATTACGCATAATTAGCTCTACTGCTTATAGTGCCTGAAGTTACTGGCAACAAGTCATCATCAGACAGGAGCACAAAAAAAAGGCATTAAAGACAACTTCAACAATGTCCATGTCCGCAACGATGCTTTACACCGGAAAGGAGTATCCCAGAAGCCCACGCGCTGCTCTGTGCTTACGCTACAGCCCCGTGGATTGCATGCAGTCATTGATAGCGGCTTGCAGGAAGGCGGTGACACACAACGGCTGCAGTACGGAACCTGCACTGTCTAGGTGGCACTGCAATTATTCCGCAGCGCGTCTCAAAACTGCTGCTGTCAGCCGCTTGGTTCACGGAAACGACTGAGCATATTCTGCGGCATCATAGATACGTGTGTAATATATAACGTCCTCGCCCAGGCGCTCTCGATGTAGCCCAGTTATCTGACACACGCCATGCAAAGCTTCTACAGAGCGTGCAATCTGATCCCTGTAAGCTCAAGCAGGTGGCGGGAAAACGGCCTACGAAAGAGCCTCAAAAATATTTGCTCTTCTCGCTAGGATATGTGTTACGGCACGGCGATTGATACAGCAAACTTCATTGCAGGCTGCCTATATATTTTTTAAATTTTCTAGAGCTCTTACCGCAGGTTGTTCCAAACGAAGAATAAGAAGCTACGGTATTGCTGCTTTAACTGTATGCCTTACACGGCCTACATCAGTTCGGAGTTAGAACGTTAGCCTAGAATTTCATCATAGACTTTTTTACTGTGCGTAACCGCATTTCATGGGCAAATTTTTTGTTATGTTAGCTAAAACTTTTTGTTCCATTTCAAAGACCTTCGAAACGAGTTGAGACTATACTCCATAGATTACTCTGCATGCGTGGTAAGAGTAGCGCTAGATGTCAAATCATAGCATCTGGAACAAGAAGCAAACGCGGCTTGGCGGGATCCGGTAGACAGCGCCTACATTGTGAGCATGTTTAAACAGCACAGCTCGCACAGGCTTGACCAACGTTGGGCTTGACGAGCGAGATATCGGGCTGTTTGCGCGCACAGCATGGCATCGCGAACGGAATGACATCAGGGCAACCGCCCGCTAGTGTTGCTGGGACGCCTATGCTGCATACCATTTTACGTTCGCAAAACTGTATCAGCATGGTCAATTGCCATTATATGTTTTTAAGATGTTATTCCTTATATTAGCAATTATGACGTTCACTTTTTCGCATTCTTTGTGTTGTCAATATAAACACGCGCCTACTACCCAGACGTGGCTTCCAGCGTTCCACCGTATAGACTATGTATCTTCGCAAACAGGTCACTTGAGGCTTTCGAGGTCCTGCTCTTATGAACTTACATTGGTCCCCCTGAATATGAAACAGTGTCAAGCGATCTCTCACCTAACCTTTCTGACCTTTGCCGCTAGGCGGCACTGACCCAGTAATGACCTCGGAATGGCCGACACAATTCCTGCTCACTGCGGCTTCTTTACTGTCGAAGAATAAATGCAGAAATGTCCCCCATACCAAGATTTTGTAGCGCACTGCAGACCCCGATGCGGCCTCGTTTATTTAAAGCGGCCTGACCTTCCTTAAAGGCGTTCTTTCTTCAGGGCGTGAAATACTTCCGTACGTGCGCGCAATTCATTCTATTTTGCGGCCTTTGCAGTCTGCTGCTGAGCCAGATACGGATCCGGGTGGGGGAGTACGACTTCTCGAGCGTCCTCGAGCCGTACCCTTACGCGGAGCGCGGTGCCAAGAAGAAGGTGGTGCACCCCAAGTACAACTTCTTCACGTACGAGAATGACCTGGCACTGGTCAGAGTGGACGAGCCGTTCGAGTTCATGCCCCACATCGCGCCCATCTGCCTGCCGCCTGACAACGAGTCGGACGACCTGATCGGCCGGAACGCAACCGTCACCGGATGGGGACGCCTCAGTGAAGGTACACCATCCACTACTTCTCATTGCTCTGCTGAAATTGCTTTCTGTTCCGTCTATCTCCGGTAAGCTTCTTTAAAATGCATCACACAGATACATGCTTATACGTAACTGCAAAAAAAAAAAAAAAAAAAAAAAAACGCTTTAGAGAGGAATTTACATGAGACATCCACATGCGACATCCACGTGATGAATCCAGCTGATGGGCACTGGTGTTTCATTTGAATACTCATGTTTGTTTGCGCAGGCTGCGTTCGGCGCATACCAATGGTATGCATAAATCGTGATGCTGACAGAACCTAACAATCACACCGCTCTGTGTTTCTTCAAGCACACATAGACAAAGACTTCAGAAAGCAGGAACGGCACAGACGTTATTCTTCAGCTTATAACATCTCAGCACGTACATTATTCATAGTCCCTCTGAGCTCCTCATTCTCCTGAATTTTTATAAAGGTAGCAAATATTAATGACTATATACTTTATAATATACGGCGCGTTCAACACATATACGCGCAGCTAGAAGGAAACAGAGCCTCTTGTTATTGCCAAAGCAAGCAGCTACGGAACTGCAGCATTGTGAGGGCATGTGTCTTCTGTGGCGAAAGTTTACAGTCGACTATAAGCTGTTCATCTGAACAGCTCGGTGGAATGTCAACTTTTGCAGCAGACGGCAGATGTCATTTGAAGAGTGCTTTTTCTGCCTTAGTTAAGCATTTCGTCGTCAGTGTTGAACCGGAACCACCCGGGCGTATATTCTGGAATTCCTTGAGAGTTTTCAGTGGCGGCTTCTTAACACACTACGTGGTGCTCGGTGCGCCGCTGTCACCTTCACTAAACATGTAATCAACGGTCAGCCGTAAACATTGCCTAAACCGCAATGACAACATGAGCTCTAAACACTCTTCGCCGTTTGGAGGAAGAGGAGGCTATGAACAATGTGTAGGGTGCCTAATTTTAACTGGACGCCTGAACTCACTCTGAGAGAAGGCACGGACGGAGATGAGACACAGAAAACATATGCGTAAAGATTGCGCACAGTTACTCGGAACGGCTCATGCAGGGCGTATGTCGGACCTTGGGCAAATGAAGGGGTTCTGTCAAGGGGGAATTTAGGAAAGGGGAGAGCGAAACGTAGAAATGCCATTGGCTTTCATCAGTCTAGTCTAAAGGAGTTCAAGAAAAGCGTTATGTACTACATGAGACACGCGGGACGCTACGAGCATCGAAACCTGGCGCATACGAGACGCATGCAGAAATTGCTACCACCGCTATGGCAAATGGCACAGCTACACTGGAAAAATAATATGAATAATATGACAGCGCACAAATAGGGAATCTGTTTGAATGGATACTCTAGGTATAAACATTTATCCTCGTATTATTTACAAGCGACTTAGTAATACATAGCTTGTGTTTTAGTAGATATATCACGCTTCTGTAAGAGTGCGGGCACACCATGGCATATTTTCTGTCAAAATGTTGTGCCAAATAATTTCTACCTTCAAGCTCTTGTACATCACATCATCTAATGTGGCGCGTTACATTATTCGATCCTCCACTTAGATTTTTTAGTGGCTTTCTTACAGCGTGGGACATATTGTAAAGTTGGCCTTAGGTGCTTGTTAAGTATTTTTTACATTTATGCAACTCTTAACAGTTCACGAATAGAAGGGAAAAAAATTGAAGTACTATTGCGGCACCTGGTAATGCGAAATTTGAGCGCTGCTCAAAGGCATTTTTGTTTCGTTATATCCTGTTGTATAGAATTTGAGAGTGCCATGTTTCCAAACACATGCAGTTAGAACATAGTCTTCTGTATATTCGCACATAGCCATTTTTCATCTGGCGTTCAATATTTTCCCACTTCTTGATTGCTATAAAGGAGGCACTGGCATAACACCTTGTTTCGCATCGACCTCGAATCGAGCGGCGCGTACAGGCGGCGTGAGCGCGTTTGTCTTCAGCGGAAACATATTCCACATCAGACAATTCGCGCGACGGCAGATCACGCGTAACCGTGATCTGCCGTCGATGTTGGCTGCAAATTTATTCCTGAGTCGGGTGCTGTGAAATGATTTCGTCAGTGCAAGCAAGAGACGGGTCGAGGCGTTTTCAGTGGTGATACTGTGGTGTTAACGGTGCGACAAAGCAGTTCGTGGGCGGATGCGCTGTGACACACCGCCCAGGATGGAGGACGTGAACGACCGTGACAGCAGCGATGACGACGCACCCGCAGACATGGACGACATTGAGATCGTCGAGATGCCGCTTTTCATTCTCGACCTTGTGTCGGCTGCATTCTTGCTCTCTTGCCATATCATTCTGATCTGCGTGTTCAAGTTCTTTAGCTGGCGTCTCAACCCAATTCACGTCTCCAGCCCTCATCACGCTCATGTTTTGTAGCTGGAACAAAAACTTGGACAACATGCTTTGTAGCTGGCGGAATCACTGTCAGCGCGTGCTTCTTGCTATTTGCTGCTATGCACACTGCGTACTCGTGGAGATCATACAAGCTTGCTAATAACTCTGATTGTTTTTCTGTTCTACATTTTCCTCGGAATTCTTTATAATATTTGTGCTTGTAGAAGGTTTTGCTGGGCTTTCGGTTTGCTCGCCACCCTCTGCACACGAAGCTACGTACGGTATTCGATGCCGCCTACGAGAACAATAGCAGAGGATAGGTAAAAAACGGCAGGCGACTGGTTGTCGTGCAGCTGTGCATGGTCACGGAAGCGGGCGGCTCCTTCCTGCCTACCCTCGGCGCACGCCGATGGTCATAGCCGATGTCGTTTTGGTGCGTTAAACCATGGGCCATATGCACTTCTTTTTTTATTATTATTATTTTTTCTGTTGAAGGATTCTGCACATCCGTAACAGTGATAGTGGGCACATTTTGCTTTAGAGAAATGCTCGAACGTTTGTGAAACATATCTTCCCAGCACCTAATTGTTACACTAAATGTTATATAATACACCTAGATCAATTTACTTCACTGGAAGCCTATTAGAATCATATTAGAAACTCTTTTCGTCTAAATACTAGCTATCTTCCAAGCAAACTCGTTGTTTCTGACAAAGGGAGCAAAATAGCTTTATACGGGCTTAATTATCGGTCTTCATTTCTGGAATAAATACATCTTTATGGTCGCATGATAAGATGAACTTTCGGGATAGATTTATATCCAGCACCTGTTTTAGAAGTAATCCTAATATTTTACTTCGCATAGGAATGAGTCACTGCTCCATAATTACAGTGTAAATAAATCTCCAGCCGCTCAAAATTCCTTGCCAGAACAAGGCAGCGCCCGGTATGCGCAGTTTTTTACAATGTCGTCGCAGCGACTGATTCGTAGCTTGCACTTTAACGTTACTGAAAATTAATCGCTGATAGTCCTAAATTTTGTCGATTGTGTATAAGTTCTCACACGATGAAATTTGTTGGCATTGTAAAGAAAAATAAATACGCTACTAATTTACCAATTATCAACATCACATAAGTCAGAAATTCCTTATACTTTCCTCGGTTTCAGGAAGTCGTTTAGAGTCATTGGCGCAGGACATTGGCCGCAAGAAGCATCCGCCTCGTTATGAGCTCGGCAAACTCGATCCACTCAGCGCTCTACACATGAACAGTTAACTTTCCTGTGCGGCGGTTTCCTGTAGAGTGCCGCGTATCATTTTTGGGGAATACTTGTGCCTGGTTGTCTAGTCAGAGTTGATGTGCACTCAGTCTACGGAAACTAGCCGGGCAGTACGCTGTCAGTGCTACATTTAACCTGTGTGATCTTCGAATTAAGTACGCACGATATAATGAACCAGATTGCTTCGATTCATTCTAAAGTACTGCAGGTCAGAGCACGATACCTTGTATCTCCATGGGCCTGGCACTAAATTTGCATGTCTCACTCGTATAAGAGGCGCGCACGCTGTTGAAAAGCCGATAAGAAAAACAAAGCTGCCATTAGGCAAGTGGTACACTTCAGGCCCAAGTAGCAGGCCTATGAACGCGGTGCAACGCCAAAAGCGTGCAAAGCAATGTCATTAAATTAAGACGGGTGGTTGCGTGCCTGGTTTTCCTAAAATCCGCGCTTCTTTTGTTGCATTGGATTATTTTTTTTTCTGCAATATTGGAACACTCTAAACAGTAAATCGCTAATGCATTGCAGAAGGCACGGTTTCATCGCCAACAAACCCGCCGTAAACGCGGAAGTAAACCTACGCCGCTTGCGTTTGTGCGGGTGCCACCGGCTGCCGATCCATGGTGTCGGAGCGACAGTGGCACCACCTATAGGTTGATCTCGCGGCGAATAAACGGAAGACAAAACATGTCGCATATGACTCGGTGCCTAGGTGCAGTTCAGGTATGCATGAACAGATGTTCTTATGCGCGTTGTGATACAGTCGGCTTGCATTTCTGCTTTTAGATATGGTTGTCTATCAAACGTGTTATCGCTGAGTGTGCTCAAACAAGAAAAATAAAACGTGTTAATTTTCAGCGCAGGCGGGAGTTAAGACAATGGGCGCGATAATCTAAACCGGAATGAACCTAAACTAGACAAGTGTGCGGCCATTCAAGCGAATTTGCATGTAACCGACGAACTCAGTTGATTTCCTCGTAAAACTACCATAATTTCCCGTTTCTAACACTCATCTCATATATTAGTGAGTGTCGAAACGAAAATGCCAAAGTTTTGTACAGAAGCCTGAAACATCAGTCATTCCTGCAGAATGTCATCTTCCATGCCGTCGTAGCGACGAGCCATCGCACACGACACATAGGCGTTTCTAATCTTATATAGCAGTAAGGACGTCCAATATGCTGGTCATCAAGGACACAGAAAGTAAACAGCAAAGTTGGGTCCGACGACGCCAGCATAACGTCTAGTACTGATGAGAAAAGGCTCAACGGCCATCACATGATCGCAGTTAGGTATGCTGGCACTGTTCTGAATATTGATGCTCATGCCTTCTTGAGGCTCAGTTTACGGCGGAAAGGTACGCGTTATAACAAAATAAACGTGAGAACTGCTTATATCTCCAGCAAAAATTATTGTCTCCTTTTTCTTCCCGTTTTGTGGACATGTGTCAGCGCGGTCAATAAACTCTAAGCTAAACGACGAACGAGATGTTTCTGCCAAGGTGTGGCCTCAAAACTGTTTACTATATTTACTCTCAAACTTTTCGTTGTTTTAAACGTCACTTTTTTGGCTGCATGTAAAGGGGGAAAAATTACGTATGTAAGGCCTACTGCTGATCCATTTCGCGTGACACATCTGCTTCAACTTCAAATGGTACGCGTGATGAGTGTTTTCATTTCACTGCTATTCCTGCTATTTTTTAGCGTGAGAGCGTTAGTGGCCTCATCTAAAACAAAATTGCCTATCGATGGCATCGGCGTCAGTGGCGTCGATAATTTGAAATCTCACAGGCTCGAAAAGTCACGAGCATTCGCCTGCCACGTGGCATGTGAGTGTTAAGTTCTCTGTGTACAAGGCTATAACAGTAACATTGAGCTCGAAACCTTCCTCTGAAAGAAATACCGATGGCTACTGGACATCCCATGAGGTATAAGTCACCTGATAGGAAATTGGCACCACATGTTAAATTATTCAGAAACGAACATTAATATCTCTGTCATTTCTTTACATAGGCAATATTAATCGCGTAGGATGCTATATAAATGTAGCGCTGTTGCACACATTCCGCATGAACCTATATCGTCTGTCAATTTTTTTTTTCCCCTCGTGTAAAACACGAATGCACTGCACAATTTTCGAGTGTAGTCTACTAATGATGAAAGTGAAAGATACTAGGTGCCTTTTTGAAAACGGGCAAACAGTTAAGTAATACTGTCAAACACTGTCTAAAAATGTTCACTTCTAGGGACCAACAACGAATTATAGGTATGTTTCTCTAGGAATCCTGACACCAAATGAAACAACGTCCTGTCTCAAAGGGTGTCTCCCTTATATTTACCGACAAGGAACTGCAGCAGCTTGTTGCTTTTGTGCTTCGCGCTGAGAAGAATGAGTTGTGCTAGAGTGCAAGTACTTCATGGTAGTAGTTGGCACTCTTTGGACAGCATTATGGGCCGCCAGGCGTAACACGTCGGCTTTTAAGTCAAATGTAGCTCGCCATGCTCACGAGCATGTGAAAAATGCTAACGGGCATGCTTTGCTTTATTTAGGAGGCGGGTAATAGCGGATGGAGCATTCAATCCACCAGCCCAATCGTTTTGCACTATTTAAAACGCTTCAAAGTTTCCAGAATATTTTTCCCCGCTCAGAGGACGCTCCCCAAATTTTCAGGAGCTTTCTTTAGAAAGAAGTTTGTTTGTTTTGTGGGGTTTAACGTCCCAAAGCGACTCATGAGAGACGCCGTAGGGGAGGACTCCGGAAATTTTGACCACCTGGGGTTCTTTAACGCGCACTGACATCGCACAGCACACGGGCGCGTTTATATGAGTAAATACAGTATCCTATATGTACGAACACAGAACCCTCAAACTATTGCGCAGAACAGTTTTAGACGCGAGACTAATATTGCGTGGATGCCTAAAGATCCAAAGAAGTAGCTTCCCTTCAGCTTCCACTTCATCTAATCCTTGGCAAGGATGTCCTATGCGTGCTGGTGATGCGTCTGCCAGTCATCAATGCTATCTCGAATATTACTGCGAATATTTATTCTGAGTACGGAACAACTATTCGGTTCACATACGGTGCGATTATTGAAGGCATTGCTTCGCCCTGAAGACCAGAAATAAAGTCAAAAGTAGGAAATGTTTCTGTATGAGCGCAAAAAAGATCCTCCTCAATAAGCAAACCATGAAAGCATGCATTATACCATCGGCAATCTTTTGTCGCGTGAGCGGTAGATTTCGCTCCACTTAGTGGAGTATTGACCGGTGCTGCGCACTTACCAAGTGTATAGTGGCAAATATTTTGGTACGTTAGAAGTTTTCTTGAGCATTTTTAATTTATACTGCAAGAAAAAAGGATTGACAGGGGTAAGGAGGTTAGTCCTCATGGGGACCAACCGCAAGGGTATAAACACTTAGTCTCCAAAATACAAAGGCAAGATGAGTAGCGGTTGTTGCTTGCAGATGTTCCACAAGAGGTGATCACTGAAAATGATCCTAAGGAGAGCAAATATTACGGCCTCAAGAATAATTGTTGACCCATTAAAACAACTTTCAAAGGATTAACCATTAAACCACTGAGAAGCACCTTTTAATCCACCGGCTGGTCACCTTCGCCTGCGCCAGACATGATATACTCGGACTACATTCTTTAGAGTCACCCTTTCCGGTACAAAAGACAGTTTTTAAGAGAATATACAGTAGAAACATTTTAGAACAGCAAGAACTGGGAAACCGAAACTGCAAGTACCAGCTAGTGACGTCACTACCAACCAATTTATCATCTCCCGGATACATGGCAACAAATTCGATCATGCGTGCGTTGGTTAGCGAACTAACGGCTGTAGTTTACAGCTGGAGTCATTATTTATGTGAAAGGCTACAAGGGAGCTCAGACTTTTATCCTGTAGCAAGCAAAGAGCAAATAAAGCCCGTGCATCCAGTGACTTCACGCACTCGAGGTTACCCGTAAAATTCTCCGTGACTGATGTCACAAAATTGCGAAATTTGAAATAATTTGCTTATTAACAAAGCGATGACCTGCTGCAGAATTTGGCACTAATGTCCAGCAAACTAAGGAGAATATATTATAGTTGTTTCATTTCGCACCGGTGAATATGTATTTTGTTTCTTCCTGAGTCGGCAGTAGACATACTTGTATCCATTTTGGGATCCACGACTAGCCTCTGGCTAAGGATCCTTCAGTGTCTGATGTAATCCCTTGTCTACTTTGAAATAAAGAAAAGAAAAAGAAAAGAACGTACAGTGTAAGTTTCAGTAAAACCTGGGTTAGCAAAACACCGGAGTTCGCTTTTAAAGTGACAAAACACTAACGAAAAATTAATCGCATTATAGTTGAAATGAAAATACCTTACACTACAATAACCAAGAGACTACGACTTAAATTATACACTGAAAATCGCATAAAACGACTGACGCGACCTCTTGCGGCGAAACGCTCTCACTATCACTTTAGTACCCCACGTGATCATATATAGGGGAGAAAAGTCACCTATTTCCTTAAGCGAGCAGTGTTCTTTAGTATTTGAACAGTTTTCTCGTTGTTTTATTATATTTTGCGCTCTTTCCAGTGCTCCTGTCAATAAAAACCACCCTCGTTTTGCATCACTTTGATCTGCTTTAAGCGTCTGTCACTAGATGATGCCACAATGTTTTGAATTCCTTGGATGAAGCGGTGACCATGGTCCACTGAAACTTTCGTTGCCGAGGTGTACGTTCCTGTGTAGTAAAAGCCTTGGGTGTGGAAACTAAAATGGACGCTACTCTGCACTAAGAAATGTCTGATTATAATTACTCTGCGAAGGTCTTGTAAAAGATCGCAGTATCAATAAATAAATAAAATAAAAAAAATAATGTCTGGCGGTTATATGTACACCCTTTGTCAAAAGTTTAGAGCCCAAGGGGTCTGTTTCTAATCCGTCTAGTGGCGCCTTTTTAGCATCCGTGGAAGTTGTTAACCTTGGAGAGGTTAGGACAAAAATTCTTCTTACCTTCAGTGAAGTTGTAACTCTGAGAATGCATAACGAACCGCACGGTGTGGCTCAAAAGCAAACCCCCAGGGCTCTAAACTTTTGACAAAGACTGTACATTACTTCTCGGCACATCACATTTGCCAACGTGCAATCGTCATCGCTTATGGTTTCCAGCAGCGGTATACATAAAGTCGGGAGCATGCACTGATCGAAACATTCTATGTAAAATGTTTTTAAGTTGTTCCTAACTGAATGTTGCTATGCAATCCTCCACTATAGACAACAAGCTTTCCGTTGCAACAAAATATTCAACGCTCAAATTGTAGCGTTCTGTCCCTTTGCGTTAGGCTTAGCTGCAGTGAGTGCCATGAGGGCCAAAAGGAAAAGAAAATAATATATATATATATATATATATATATATATATATATATATATATATATATATATATATATATATATATATATATATGCAATATAAATATATACTACAAAAGGGAATACGTGATGCCTTATCTGCCGTCAAAAGGTCAAGTGGCAGAACGTCACATGTGTCATATCATGTCAAAATATGTTATGAGATTAAGGTGGAAATGAAAAGGTCTTGCCAATATAGCAAATATAGATGGCTACAATATCAGACAAAATAGGCCTTAAAATTTTAATTTGCCTTCGAAAATCACATAAAAACCACTGAAGTGCCGTCTAGTGGGGAAACTATTACTGTAGTACCCCATTTGACTACATGTCTGCAAAATATCACTCATTTTCTAAAATGCACACTTTTTTTTTCTTGGAGTGCTTGTCATATTTTATTATACTGTGCGCTCCTCCCAGTGCGTTCCTAAATGAAATCCACTCTTCCTTCATTTCATTCATTCATAAAAATTTTATTCATAAGACTGACCTGAGGACTAGAGGGGAAGAGGGTGGGTTAGGTGAGGTTGAGGGCGCCAGACTCCGACATGAAGTCTAGCAGGGCACTAAGCTTGCGCTTGGCGTCGGTACTGGCGGCTGTCCAGTCCTCGTAAGTCTGAATGTGGGGAGCAGATAGGACCTGTCCTGGCACTCCTAGCCTCCGCGCCCGCTACACATCTGCTCTTCCCTTCGCATAGCGAGCAGTATGCTTTCAGATTTCGTCCCTAGATGGCGCCACAGGGTTTCAAATTGCGCTGATGAAGCAGTGATACTGCCAGTAAACTTACATAGACGAGGCGTACGTTACTGTGCCGCAAAAGGCTTGAGTGTAAAAACTGAAAAGGATGCTAGTCTACGCTAAAAGCGTCTTATACTGTTTGGCGAGTGAAATTTATATATATATTTTTTTCGGTACGTCTTTTCCGTAGACCATCTATCATCGTCATGGCCGCTGCTAAGGTTTTCAGCATTGGGCTATATAAGCACGAGCGAATGCACTAATAAAAAAACATTCTTGATGAGAATTTTCTACAGCGCTTAGAACCGCTGGGAATCGAACAACTTTAGTCTAAATATTAATTTATCTTTAATCTTTAGACGGCGACCGAACAGGTTGATTGGTTGGTACATGGGGTAGTGAAGCTTTCGTTTCGATAAAATTAGTAAGCAAATAATGTATTCATTAAATTTTAACAGTAATTTTGTTAACACCGCCTTGATTATTATCCACAGCGTTGGGCTTTTGCCAAACAGCTGGAATGTCTAAGATACCACCCCTGTATACGTCAACAGAACGACAATGCTCGTTTAGTAAAGGAAGCGTTGCCTATAATAAGCGAAGTGCAAAAGTGAAACAAGGTTTCGTTTTTATAGGCAGGCAACTCGGCAACCTGATGCGACGATCATGCGTAACCAGTGGCCATTTTGTCGTAATATTATTTGCGATTATAGCTTTTCCGAATGATGGCTCTTCTGAAGAAGAACCATCATTCGGAAAAGCTGATGACATTCCCAGTTGATGAAAGGGTTGATGACATTCCCAGTTCCTTGCGAAAGTGCTTTTGCTGCCGGGTTTTTATTTTTCTGCTTCGCGGACCTTTATTGGGTGGATGTATATGAGAAAAAAGTGTGGCATATCAGTATTGTAAGGTTAGGTGGGTGGGTGGTGGATGACACATTGGGAGGGTGACGACGGAATAAGATTGGAAGGTGGATAGAGGGTGGCGGTGGGTGTATGGGCAGCCCCCAAACTAGTGGCGTGCTTTGCTGTCAGGACTGGTGGGTGCTGCTTCTGAGAGAATGTTGTGCTGGCAGGCTTCACGGTCATGCTTGGAGATAAACATGAAAAGTACCAGAACGGCAAGCTGGACAGTCTGCAGTGGTTCATTTTGAAGGGTAACCAGCGCGGTAACGAGGGCGTACAAGAGGGCATACAAATACCAAACTAACAAATAAAATAATTACTAAATAAAATGTTCACCAGGACAAAACACATGCTGAACTATACAGCGCTCTATACTGTAACTTTCCAATCAGTAAATGAACGAGACAAATGGAGCTGGCCGCGCATGTTATACGGAAGCAAGAAACAGAAGAGCGCATTAGGAGCAAGAACTAGAACCTGCGAAACTGCTAGGAAAAGCTTGTTCCTTCGCGTGCAGCATAGGAGGCCTGCTTACATACACGTTTTATAACTTTTATCGCTGATATGTTTTCGTTACCTCATGGAACCGATGCCGGTACAGGTAAAATGCTTTGCAGAATTCTAGAGGTACGATCCTACAAAACCACAAGTACAATGCCCTGCAGGGCATGCCAAATGTCCGAACGTTGAGTGATGAATACTGGTATAATAGCGAAAGTCAGGAAGAGCGGTTTCTCATGTCATGCGCAGCATTACCGACAATGAAATTTTGTCACTTTTTTCACAAGCTGTTTCTCATTTATTCAAATAGTCCCCATTTCACCGCACTCATTTTTTTTTCAAACATCGGGGGAGGGAATAGCCTTTTTGTAACTCATTCACACTTGCTAGCCGCGGAGCTTGGGTGACAAATTAGGTCGAAAAGCGATAGTCACCGGTCAGTCACACCTTGCTCAAATGGCTAGTTTTGAGACTGCTAGTTTTGAGACTGAGACGCGAACCGCTAGCCATTCAGCGGGACAGCTCAAGTTAAAGGAAGCTTGTTCCGCATTGGGCAGAATTCTGGACCCAGTATCAGTCAGGATCAACAACGTTCAATCCGAACGGGAGAGATTAGAGAAAGCAGCCCGCGGTTCCTATTTGAAGATTAGAACATCGGTGACAGTCTAGCCTCTCCAAGGTAGCTAGCGAGAAAAAGCATCACGTCCTTTGGTAGTCGAAAGAGGTAATGGGCTTGTAGTGATGAACTGCTGCAACATGGGCATTTGATGTTTCGGAGCATTGGCATGGAATATTAGACTTCACATATACGAACACACTAAACTATGAAAGCGCCATATCAAGCACGCACGCACGCACGCACGCACGCACGCACGCACGCACACACACACACACACACACACACACACACACACACACACACACACACACACACACACACACACACACACACACACACACACACACACACACACACACACACACACACACACACACACACACACACACACACACACACACACACACACGCACGCACACACACACACACACACACACACACACACACACACACACACACACACACACACACACACACACACATACACACACACACACACACACACAGGCGCGCGAGGCGCGCGCGGACACTATTTTTTGTTAGAATTTCCAACCCCATTTGGACAGTTCTCCCGAGTATCAAGCGAGTATCGTGAACATGCTTGTGGAGAGCACGTGAGCAGCGCAACAGCAGCGTGAGTAGTGTGAACACTGCAACCTGACTTTCCTTGCATGTTGCTTATCGCACCACATGAGACAGAGGACGACTGTCTGATGTTTGAACCTACTGAGGACTCATCACAGTGGACATGTAGTTTGGAGTTCGCCTGCTGTTGCCATGGTCATGGGTTCGATTCCGGCCATTGAGACCAAATATCGACGGAGGCGAAATACAAAAAGGCCGCGGGCTGTGCGATGTCAGCGCAACTAAAGAAGCCTATTTGGTTTAAATTAATACGGAGCCCTCTAATACGGCATCCCGCATAGCACGAACGGCCCGGACATTGTAGCACAATCTTCGTGACGTAATAAACCACCGAATGAGAAAGCACATGTCCAATTACGTGAAATGCCGGCAATATTCGGGGCTCGTACCCGAGAGATGGCTCGAAAAATACGTTATCAGCAGCTGCACAGCAATAAAAATAGATGACGTCATCAAGCGGCCGTAAAAAAACTTCGATGCATCAAATGGATGCATGCAGAACTTGGGCCGAAGGAGGCCACCTCCACTTCAAACAATCATATAGATGTCGTTCGCCAATACATACATTTTGCTCGTTTACATCAATGGGGAGCTAGTTTTTCTAACATTCGTATCAGAATTGTGGCACAACCTCTTGTCAACATTCCGGGTTGTTTCAAATACGATTTCTCGTTTCATTTAGCGCACAGGTGCTAGTCAATTTGATGGATAGCTGCCGACAGGGATTCGAACAAAATACACATATACCTGTAATTGAATGCTTTAAAACCTAGGTTTCCGCGAAATGATGGCTCCCAGGCTCCGCGTGAAGCATCTAGTGTTAGTGGAACACGCAAACACACGCATCGAATACAGTGCCAGCAGAAACAAGAAATTCATAACGAAAGCCTTAGTCTGAATCGTTTCACCCGCGTGACTATATTGCTTTCGTGCAATATAAAAATTTGCTTGCATAAAAATTCAAATGCAAGCAAACCTTGAAAAGGCTTTTGTGGAAGAACATATGAATGGTAGCAATTCTGGTTAGAATTGGTTTAGATTTACGATACACCCAAAACACGATATACACCCAAAACACAAAAAACAGCGGGTTTTTTTTTTCTTCAGTATTTCGTGTCATTTGCGCTGCGTTATTGTATTGTAATGAACAGGGAGAAAACGTTTCTCTTTGGCGCCCGAGAAGGATTTTTACTTGCAGTATCCGCTCGTCGTCCTCATCAAACATATCTAAACAAAAACAAAATATGGGGGACACTTAAGTGTCTTGATAGCGTAGGCTATCACCTCACTTATAAAGCCGTACTTTAACCAAGCCCTATGAACCTGCCTACGTGGTTTAGGGGTAGTGTGTTTCCCTCAAAAGGGAAGGGTCCTGGCGGACTGATTCTGATGTCACTCTCCCGCATGAAAGGAAAGGCCCGAGTTGGCAGATCCTGCCAAACGTAACGTCAGACAACTCTAAGCCCAGTTAGTGCTCGGTCAGGTCAGTTACCAGCTACTACCTGCCAGTGCCATGCTAGCAATTTTGCGCTCGCAACGCAAACGCTCCTAACGCCACCAACAACGCCGACACCGAATTTTCTGGTAAACCGGTCCTTTATTGCCGTCGCATTACTATTGCTTCCCGAATAAAAATAAAATGCTGAAGGTTTTGTTCTCCATATCCTCTCGGGATTCCGGCGCAAGCAGTTATACTGTAGCTGCGATTGAATGACCGATTTCTTCTATGATAGCTGTTCTTAATGGCGATAGAGACTGCCGGAATACGGACTGCAAAACTGCAGCTTAAATAGATCCTTTTCGAAAGAAAACACAACGTGTTACACAATACCGCAGGGGCCATACAGCAATCGAACAATGACAACGTCCCTATCGGCGCTGCATATCACGGTACAAAGAAATAGCGAACTCCTGTTCCGTGTCGGAAGCAAACCCGTTACCTTGCGCCTTGGGAGCAAAACAATGCTTGCAACTATTGTTCGTTTGCGCGACCATCCCTAAATTTAGTATCGCAAACAAACAAACAAACAAACAAACAAACAAACAAACAAAAAATAGGGGGAATGCGCTTTTTTTTTTTTCTGTTGGGTGGGCGATAACTCGGTGGCTTTTACAAAGCTGCTGTTTCGCCTAAACTTGGAGGTTGGCGATGAATCAGGGTTTTATTTTAAGGATTTCTACCAAATTTTGTTCTTTCTGTAGTCTTATAGGAAACCAAACTTGTTAGATCTTCCGATTCCCACAAGACAACGGCCATCACTTTGTCAGCTAAACAGCGTACGGATGTGGGGGAATCAGGGGCTTAGTTAATATATGAAGGGAGCCAACTGACACTGACACAAAGGAAATCGTAGCGGATATTTTCTGTTGGTCGATGTGAAATTGTAATGTTAGTGGAGATAATTGGTTAGAAAGTTGAACAAAAAACAGCCATATGCCACCGGTGGGATTTGATCCCACGACATCCGCGAATTTCGCGTCTGGTCAATGCTCTACCGGCTGAGCTACGGCGATAGATCTCCACATTCTATTTTCTTGTATTTACGTTGTTTCTAATTTATAGCCTCGAGAATGTTAGCCAGCGCCATCCTCTGTCTGTCTTTGTTTTTGGTTTTTTTTGCATTCTTTGTCGACAAGAAGTTTGAGTAAAATCCTTTCATTCGGTGCCACTTCGTTTTAGGCTCAGTCACAATGCCCGGTCATAACCATTCACAGTGCCCTGCAGAAAACTGTCTTCGTTTTGATATTTTTTATTTACTTTTTTATGTTCTGAACTGATGATTCTGCGCTGCAATTGGCAGTCCTCGGTCAATATAGCCGTGGAACGCGACGGGAACAACTTCTCCGGGGGCCATCGCTTTATTCATATGCGAAAGCTATACGGTGCTCTATTTGAAGCATTATTTCTATTTTATTTATTGTTTTTTTTTTTACCTGTCTTAAATAAGCACATCAATGGTCTCATTGTAGGCTTCTGTCGTGGCTCTTTGAGCAAGACCAGCCTGAAGCTCATCGTCATTGCCCATCTGGCCATCTTTAAAATGATCAATCATGACGTAACCTGTCGATGCCTAATGACAACATATGATTGCGCAAGAGATGGCGTCGCGCACCACCTAGCTCCAATATCTTTGCGCTTTGAAACTTGGGTACAAAATTGTTTTCAGTACGACCTCGGCGCTGTCGAGTGGCCTGTTCGAGTAAGCAGCGCCTGCAGGGTGTTCTATAGATGCACGGTAGCTTGAACTATAATCAGATCACACTAGTCTTCCTCTCGAAACGGTCTGGCTTCACAAAACATCTTCTGCTTATGCTAAATCGGTACAGTGTTGTAACAGTCTTTTCAAGCTCTCTGGCGCGCAACACCAATTTATAACTCATATTATTATGTATATGACGTTCATTCAACAACATAGCTTGCAGTACGCTGTATTGGGCAAGTTTGAAGTAGTTCATATTGTGACTAGCGCAAAAGAGACAAAAGACCGAAGAAAGAGTATGCGCCATTATAACGAGAGAGAAGAAGAAGACATGGGCGATGCCCGTGTCAGTGCCCGTGTCGTGGAGCACCCATGTCGTCTTTCGTGGCAGCGCCTGTGTCGTCTTCTCTTTCCTCTGTCCTTTGTCTCTTTTGCACTCGTGCACAAGTGAATACAGGTGGCGTCTACAGTACGACTTTTCTTGGTAAGCGTCAGTTTGAAATTTAAGCTTGATATTGTACATTACGGCACACCTTACACAAAACAACCGCACAAAAAAAGATGCTCTGGACTTGGCTAGAGAACTTCAGTTTAAAGGATTAGTCATATGTTTGCAAAAGATGCCTTCTGACATTGTAGGCGTCGGCAAACTCGCACAAGGAGCCCGGTCACGCCTAGCTACAGTCGCCGTTACAGCTTCAGACACAAAGCTCGTTTGCCGTTTATACGTCTTCCATGTGTCACTCTCCTCTGTCGTCACTGCACCTCGTATGACCGGTCAAAATCCAGGTAACACATCCCCTTTGTGTCCGCATTGTCCCGTTGTGACAGATGTGCGACACACCCTTCTCTGTGTCGATTCCTTGGTGGCTTATGTCATACACCGTTGCGCCGCCTGACAAGATAGGATACGCCACTTAGTAGCCTCGTTATACGGCTGTGTTCCCGTGATGGACACCTTGTAATGTGCGCTTGGTCACTTTCCAACACAGTCTAAGCGAAGCAAGGCTTCCCAGCAAACAACGATTCGAACAGCTTAGTCAGGTGATAACAAACAAAGGTCATGATAACAAATAAATAAAAATCTAACTATTTACATATAACAAACGCAGGGTACCATACGCGTAAGACGTTTCTACAACGTTATAACCGTCTACGGCATGCCAAGCCATGTTCAGAAGACAAAGCTTTTCTTGTTTTCGAAATATACTCTGGTCGAAGCAACTGACGATCCACACGTAAAAGTGCACTAAGACAATTTTGAGGTTGTCTTTTAATTGCGGTAACTCGATCTACGCGCGCCAAGCATTCTGACATATTTCGAATCTGTGTGGCGAATTTCTCTGCTGAAATTAGAAAAAAAGAAAAACGTTCCGACTACCATCGTTTTTTTTTTATGTGTTTGTTTTGAACACTCCGCAGAAAGTAGGAGTCCCCCAACGCACGACGTTCGTTTCGGGCAATCGCGTGGCGCTATAGGGAGGGGGTTGAATCTCGAATGGGTCCGGTAGGTCATAAACTTGAAGTAGGTGACACACGATGAAAAAACAACACTTTAATCCGACGTTTCGGCCGGGGTCCGGCCTTTGTCAAGGAATGTTGTCTACATTCCTTGACAAAGGCCGGACCCCGGCCGAAACGTCGGATTAAAGTGTTGTTTTTTCATCGTGTGTCACCTACTTCAAGTTTATATATATATATATATATATATATATATATATATATATATATATATATATATATATATCGATTCCAACAAAATATTTGCATTTTATCCAAAAACCCCAATGATGATTATTTTAGATGCCTTTCCAGATTAGACTATTTTCACCGGTCATTTCCAGAATGATGAGGTCGGGTCTCGCGATGGAAATAGTACGGACGTATTTTCAGTACCGCGGGATTAATTTACGGCTGGTTATCTGCGACTAAAACTGCTCACGACCCCCCCCCCCCCCCCTCCTCAGAAAAAGAAATAGAAAACAAAAGATAGAAGCGAAAACAAAATTTTTCAGAGGACTCTTTAGTCCACCTTTCAGTTCCGTTTTCGCGATGCTTTACAGAAAGCTGGACAGCGTACGTTATTGTTATAGTTCTGTCGCGTTGACAATAACAGCTCCGTATACCACACAAAACAGCGGTTGGCACCGCAAGGACATCTAAGACCAATTCCAGATCGCAGTCATGCAATGCCACTACTTCTTTTTGCTTTTCTTGGATTTTGCAGGAGGTGTGCTTCCCTCCGTTTTGCAAGAGGTCAAGGTGCCCATCGTGAGCAACGAGAAATGCAAGAACATGTTCCTCGCAGCCGGGAGGCATGAGTACATACCCAACATATTCATGTGTGCCGGTTTCGAAGAAGGAGGGAGGGATTCCTGCCAGGTGAGCCTTCCCAGTCTTGAGGTGGCTACAAAAGTCTTCATGGCTTTCTGATATTGCCGGAGTGTTGCGCTGTTCAATCTTCGACAATAAAAGCTATGCCAACAGTGCGCTGTTTACCGCGAGGAACTGCTAATTCAAAATTGTCAGTCTTTGAGAAACACAAAGTCCCTCTGCACCTGGATTACAAGCTGGAATTTATGAGGGATCATCATTTGCGCTACTGGTGACATCTCAAAGCAAAATGTAAAAACGACCACTCTTTGATAATTCAACTTTTCAATGATCAAGACGACAAACAACCAACTGTAAACAGTATGCAGAGTTAGTCGACTGAAATGAAACGTCCATAATCAACCAGTAGGGCTGTGGCAAAAGATTGTGCACAGCTTCGTTCTTACCTATTCTATTTATTTCGTTACAGTACCGGCGATGGCGTCAAACTGAGCATGGCTATCTTCATAAATAAATTCATATCCTTTTTCGTATTTGTGCATAGAACTTTCACACCATAGTCATCATTACCACAGCCAGCCTAATTGTGTTGCCTGCACAATAAAGGCCTCCTCCTTTGACGGAGCAGAGTACGCGTACGGGTACGTCGATGACACTGAAAGGGTTAATCCTTTCCTTCTCCAGCTGGGACCATCTTATCCCTGCTAACATTTTGATATCATCCGCCCACTTAACTCGGCTGGATCAAGCTACGGAGTGAGGTAATAGGTCAATGACAGATGCGTATTTTGGAGTTAGAGTACCGTGAAGGGAATAGCAGTGCAGTCTATAAACGCGACACTATTGCACTGTTACCACTGAATTTAAAGTAATAATTTTTCAGCGCTGTAAGCGCACATATTTTTTTTTTCAAACCTATGCTGGCCCCTTCTTGCGACTATCTGTCACGTCAACGCTGGTTGCCATTCTGAAGAACCTATTACGAATACTTTTAACTAAGATGCATTGACGTGTTATGTTCTTTTTTCCTAAATTCGTATATTTGGCTAGAACGGACAGAAGTCGTGTATTCGGAATGAAAATGCATGTAGAAAAAACAGTAATATTAACCAAGAAAATTTGTGGAGCACTTCTATTCACATAATTAGCCTAAATTGGGGAAGTTTCCGTTTCGCTTGTCATAAGATTGTAAATAGACCACCTAAGACTGAAACAAAGACAATAAAACTATCTGCAAAGCGCAATGAATTCGATAGCATAATCACACTGCAACAGCGAAAGGTCAAATAGGCAGTAAATCACGAACACATAAGCACTTTTCTATATTGTTTTCACGATGTTCCCAGGGTGATTCCGGCGGTCCGCTCCAGATACAGGCCAAAGATGGCCGCTGGTTCCTGGCTGGCATCATATCGTGGGGAATCGGCTGTGCCGAGCCCAACCTGCCTGGTGTCTGCACCCGGATATCGAGGTTCAAGGACTGGATCATCAAGAGCACAACCTGACGTCGATCACCCGACCTGGCGTGTTGCGATCACCCCCTCCACAGTGCCCGTGCATTCCATCGTCCTTCCATTCCGGGTAATCACTGTGTGCCGTGCCCTGTGAAACCAAGTTTAACAGATCCGGCCTGCGACAAGGAGTGAATAGCATGTGGACGCTTTGAAGAGACATATGCGCATCTCCTAACCGTTTTGCGTCACCCAAGGGCATGCGGACTCGGCATGTCAACGCGCACACGAGTCAAAACACGATTCATTTTTTTAGAACTCGTTATATTATACGGACTGCTGGCAGTGACTTTAATGAATGCCTTTTTTGTGAAGTGAGTGACACTGTGAGCTCAGTACTCGGCGTCAGTTTTTTCATTTCTTCCCTGCCTTCTGACCTTTCCAGTGTTGTGACGTTTAACTATACTTCTAAATGCTGCTGCACCACACCATGATGTCGGATACGCACAAACAAGTAAGTAATCCATATGGAAAGTGCCGTGCTAAATCAAGTAAACGACAACTTAATGAACCTAATATAATAAAGGAAATGTTTCGCACTGCTTGTACTAGAGACTGAGCACCTCCAACTTTGTGTTACACCATTGTCACCAGGGCAGTTTCAAGTGGCTGTTGAGTAAAAAACACTCAATATTCTTAAAGTGGGAAGGAGAAAAGGCGGTGGTTCCCTCCAAAGGAGAGATTTTATTTCGATAAGTCACGCTGCACATTCGATTTCTTTTCCCAACAGAACAATCTAAGAAAGTCATGGTTCAGTTGGTACTCTTCCCTGCCTCCCCTTCAATAGTAGCCTGAACTCGACTGAACTCGACTGAACTCGAAGGAGTTGTCATGTTGCTACACAGCAAATGTGGTCGCCTTTGAAGTATTCCAACGAATAACTGTGAGACCGCGCCAGCCACATTAAAGTTACTGACGTGAAAGCATTCAGCCCACATGTTTACTCGAAAATGTTATAACCGTATTTTTTTTTCCTATGAAATATTAATCACTCTGAAAATTGATTTAGTTGTTTTGTAAGAATTGAAAAATTTCAAATAAGTTGCGAGGAAGTGAAAGCGGCAGTATCTGTCTCGCTTCACAGGAGGCAAACTGCGCAAATTAGCGGGGGGGGGGGGGGGGGGGGGGGGGCGAGCTGTTGGTGACGGGCGCCGGTATAATTCCGACCACTTGGGGGTCATTAACGTGCACTAACAATCCCCGGCATATGGGTGCGTCTTTTACGTTTCGCCTCCACCGAAACGCGACCGCCGAGGCCAGGTTTTCAGTCCCGAATATTCTGGCCGAATGGTCAAAGGCATTAGCCGCTGAGTCTGACTGAGTCTGAAGAAGCCTTGGCTAACTTTTGAGGACGCTAGTGTAGGTTTTATTCTTTTCTGATCACTATGCTTGCTGCTCAGTGCTTTAACCACAGGCCTGTATATATATTTCCGAAATGAGTTATATATTGTGGAGGTGCATAGCGTTATACTACTCTAGTCTATTTATCCAGTGCGCCAGACTTCCTCCGAAATATCCTCGCCAACTAGAATCTCTTTACCACCGACTTCGTCTAAACTGTGCGCTACCGTTTCGGTGAAATGAACAGCCCGTATTGTGACAACTGTGGCTCGATTGAAACTGTGGAACATATCCTACTTGAGTGCACTGCGTACGCTGACGAGCGTGCAAACTATGAACACAGCATGGAGGCATGGAGAAGCTCTCCCCACTGCCTTTAACAATGAACAGGGTTTTAGGTCTTTTATCCTGCCCTGGCAACAGAGACCCGCTATAAACCTTTTATTTACATATTTGAAAGACATTGGACTCCTTGACAAACTCTAAATTCACCTCGCATGTTTCCCTCAGGCATTTTGCAAGCTGTGAAATATATAAGCACATTTGTCGGATCATCCATTTAATTATTTGATTTTATGTCATTACTGCACGAAGCACCTTAACACGTATGTAATGGCCATGTTTTATCTCCCCCTTCAATTCTATTATTTCCCTCACCATTATCATTCGTTTTTCAATATTTCCCTCCCGAATTCCCTTACCCACACAGAGTAGCATGCCAGCGAAATCTAAACACCGACAAAATTCTCTGTTTTTTCATTAAAGAGTCTCTCTCTCTCCAGGAGCGCTACTGCAACGCCCGCGATGCCTTCGAAATATTGAAATTCGAGTTCCGCACTGCACTATTGACTCGATAGCCTGTAATGTTATCGTTTAGCAGTTTTCAATTTACTGTTCAATCACTGCACTATCGGTTCGAAGTCCTTGACAGGCATGAGGTGTGGACACCTAAACTTTTGTATGAGCACAACATCGCGTGCAGGGACGCTAAACTATGTCAAAACTCGGCATATATCTAGCCCACTCGTGACAAGCGGCGGATTCGGAAGGAATAGCTGGATTACTTCACTAATGGAATTCTTCGGAGAATGAAAAAAGAAAAAAAAAAACCCTTGCCGGTCTTGTCTTTTCGCGTTTCGAAGTGGAGAAGTGACGGTGAATTCTGTGTTAGACCGAGGGCGAGGACTTCTACTCTCCAGCCCCTTTGGATCCCGAGATCTTAGATGGAGCATTCTCGAGAGCGTCGAGTTCTAGCCCACCTGGTCAGCGAGATCACACCAAGGCGCCTGCCATACAGCGCAGGTTTTAAGATAAAGTCCCACATACAGCTTCTATATTGTATGAAACGCCTACATACACATCGCGCTGAAGTTTCTTGGGGAGGCGGACTGTTTATTTAAGATGGCGATGCTAAATTTATGCACAGGTCCCGCCAATCTAAAAATATAGCAGAGTGTTGGCCCACACGAATTAATCTTATCGTTACTTCTACACTGAAGTTAAAATATCTTGCAGTCATCGTGCGTGCACTTTAGAACTTAAGGACTCGTGTTTATGGGAATAATCGGTGGTTTAACTTGCTTACATAATGAACTCCATGTACAGTCGTGAGCAAAAATGGTACAAAACGCAGCCGGTGGCGAGCTTGAGAAAACTGCATTTCACATCCATCTAGCAAACACACAATCATGGCGCTCTATTTTAGCGACATGTTGCATGTGTTAAATGCTGTCGCTATCCCTGTCCGTGCCGATAGATGAAATTTCGATGCAATTTTTCCCCAGCTCCGCCACCGGCTGAGTTACACACCCCTTCTGCTCGCGACTGTACATTCGCTTTACAGAAGGGTGTAGTACGGGAAATGATGGATGCGGCGAGTATGTTCTATTAGCAATATTGTTTTATTTCAAAGCTAAAACTAAAAAAAAAATTGGAAGGAGGATATACTGCCTGCCGCGGCAATTCTTACCACCTAGCTGCAGGCTGCGGAAAGGAAGGGGTTGCAAGGTGAATTGCAGGAGGAAGCGGTAACAGAAAAGGACATGGAAAATGTATGTAGATTGCTTACATAGTAGGCACTGTGAAGGTCATATTTGACTGCTCGTAAAATATGAAACAACCATATAACGAATTAGTCATGAAGGTTCGAGCAATATATCATTTATATGGCAAACAAACAAATAAAAAGCCTGAGGAAGACGGTGCAAAACAGTAAGGAAATTGTAGTTAACACAAGTTAGTTAATGTGCACACGCTGCCGTGCGGACACATTCTCAAATTAGTACGCGGGAGATGTTCGTCAGTATTAAATGCTAAAGAAGTGCATTATTGAGGAGGAGGAGGAGGAGGAGGAGGAGGAGGAGGAGGAGGAGGAGGAGGAGGAAGAGAAAACATTGATTTACGACGATATGATTTGGGAAGGGAGGTGCGTTTCGTTGTGGAGCTGAGTGGCAGACCATATTCCGGGACGCCATTGGCCGCCGCCGCTGCCCGAGCTCTCTGGACCAGGACACGCTGGGCCTTCAGGTCCGAGCTGGACAGGGCCGCCTCCCAGCCCTCCCTAGTGGCTGTTTTATTGCTTTTAGTTTTGTATTTTGCTGGCAGGCCCACACCATGTGGTGTAAGTCAGCATACTGCCCGCAGAATTTGCACCTACCCGTGAATGTAAAGCGAGGGAGGTGCGCACGCAAGAAGGTATGTACAAGAATACTGCCCTAGTTAAGAAGACAGGAAGATGTGCATTGCACGCAACGTAGACGTCAAAGGGATTTCTCGAAGATGACATGGTCAAGATCACCTTGGAAATCGCGTGGACGTCTCATATAACATCGCTTTTCATCGAACCCGTGTGGTGACGATGGTTATACGTGCAATAAATGAACAATACCTTGATGAAGCCTAAATGATGAAGACAGTGGTGTACGAGTTACTGTATCCCGCGAGTGTGATAATGTCCAACGTGCGTCTGTCTCCTGAATGTGATCCTACCTGTATGCGTCTGTCTCCTTAGTTTCGTCCTATCCGATAACAATATCACGTAGTACAAAGGAATGTGTAGGCAGCTCGAGCGACAAAATCTTCCAAAAATGCACAGGAATAATTTTATGGCACTGTTCTCTTTTAGGCACTAAATTAAATTATTAAACTGACGGAACTATGTGCAAGGCACGAAATTGATGCAGCGCGGGAACCAGAATTCTATGGTGAACACTAAATTTTGATGCGATATCCGTAGTAAGCAGTGCTAGGATAGGGACGAGTTGGTTCTGCATGTTGGTTCTCAGCGCGCTGTGGCACGCTAACAATTGAACAAACGGAAAACAGGCAGGACGAACAAAGCGCCTGTTTCCTGTCGTCCTGCGTTACGCTTGTTCAATTGTTATTGTGCCGTAGCGCACTGAGAACCTACTTGCCGAACTCCGTAGTATTACCCAGTACAGCCTTATTTATCAAAAATATCCGCGCACCTTTGTGAGATAAAATTTTGAGGGCACTGAAGTCTGCTTCAGCGAAGAACGTTTATTTGTGCTGGTCATCCTGAATCACGACACTTTGTCACGTGACTCCCGCGTGATGTCATCACTTTTTGCAAGTTATTATCAATCACGTTACATTTCTCCACGTGACGCTGGTATGACGTCATCACTTTTGGCGTGTCATCCTGACGCGATGCGTCTTTTTCATGCGACTCCTGTGGGACGCGCTTATTGCCACTGCGCGCAACGCTCACAAAGGGCTGTCTGACAGGCAGTGACAGCTGTGGTTCTACGTCCGTGCCTGAAGATTCACATTTTCCCGGAGGGGGGGGGGGGGGGGGGGGCGTTTGAGTTTCCTTACGCGCGGAAATGCGACAGCATATCTCTCCTGGGCACACAGTAGCAGTGGTGCCATCTACATGGAGCTGTTTTGACGTCAGCCACTGTAACCATGAATCTAGTCCTAGTGATAGTCATAGCATGATAGTCCTCACGAGTGAGTATAGCTAGTAAGACGAAGTAGGAGACAATAAATGTTATTGCATCATGTGAGGATCAGTCTGAGTGGGCAACGAAAGTCACCTGACCAGATATTAAGAATCAGTGTCAAGCCGGTCAGGCAGGCAAAGAGTCGAATGAGGTAAAGCTTGCCACGTGACCACACTGACACCTTGGCAGACAGCCTTGGCCAAAATGTTCAAAGTTGCTCGGTGTTTTCTACATATTACCTTAAGAGATTCTACGTTTGAAAGGTGCTATAGATGGGTGTCCTGCTTCACGACTGAGAGTAAACCATTTGGCACTTACATGGCTAAAAGCCTCAGCAAAATCAAAATGTGACCAAGCTGACCTTTATTAACCAGACCAGATTACACGCCATGCATCCAGCATCTTAAATTAGAGAATGCCAGTTCCGAGGACAGGAGGCGGAGCTGTATCGTATGATATGGACCTGCTGAGAAAATCTAGAAATCAGTCGCTCGGCCAACCACTATGCGGTGGAAGATGGGTCTGTCCGGAGCGAACGTCAGTGCTCAGGAGAAACACCTCCAGAGAAAGCACGGACAAGGGCTATAATCAATACAATCCCTCTCCCAACGCTTCAATTAAACACGTCCGACCCCACTGGAGATCTGACCAAAGAAGGAAGACACCACATGCGTGACATCGATGGCCTCGAAGCACCTATAGGCGCCGCTACACATACTGATAGATAAGGAAACACACACACACACACACACACACACACACACACACACACACACACACACACACACACACACACACACACACACACACACACACACACACACACACACACACACACACACACACACACACACACACACACACACACACACACACATACACACACACACACACACACACACACACACACAGAGAGAAAAAGACACACCTGAGCGTATTTTGCGCTCCGGAATACGTTGCGCGGCCTGCTAGGTTAGCGACGCAAAACAAAAACAATAACGGACAGCCGAACTAAGGAAGCTAGGAGCCCGTAGGGGGGGCGGTGGTTTACTAAAAAGAATTAGCAGGAACTTAGCATTAGTTTAGCCCGGTTGGTTGCGAAAGCAATAATAACATGGCTACGCTTTAGTTCCGTTGCCGTTCATCTTCTGTTTCCTGAACGCGTCGTTGCCGCCTAGTTGCATTCCTACGTTCTTGACTGCTGAGTGAACACGTCGACAAAGAGTATTCACTGTTCAAATAGTCCATTACATTCCATTCGAAGTCGTCACCGGTTGAAGACGATTCAAGAGAAGCGCGCCACGCTGTTCCCCTTCTTCATCTGTCTTTGTAGCCCGCTGTCATTCCATGGCTTCATCGAGATGGTGTGTTTTGAAAAAGTTTGATTAGACACTACACATTGACATTTTTGATGACGAATGACCGAAACTGAAAACGTACACGGTTAACAACAAAAGACACTGTTACGACCAAGCATCCGCATTTGCGCGCTCTATTGTTCGCCTGTGGGCATGGATAAGTTTTGTGAATATGTGGTGATGGTCCAATGGCTCTAAGTGAGCCTGTTTCCAGCAATCCTGTTTTGTAAGCATGTTTTGCTTTGTGGACAACCTGCAAATGCCAAATTGACCTTGTCAAGAAAACGTCTGGAAAAACACAAAGAAACGTCCCCCTGCGGGAAATAGCAGGAAGTGCTTTCTTTCTTTTGTTCACCCTTCCAGTCGAGAAGTGCTATCCTCCAGTGATGAATGCCTCCTATCCAAAGGAGACGACAGAGTGACATGTCCGCTGACGGGCAGGACAAGAAAGGAGCATGACTCATACGGCCATTAAGTGATTTCCCGGGAATGCAGGAAAGATTTGCAATTGTCGAAAAGGGACAATGTTGGGAGCCCTATGCGGCGCCACGTGCACTCGGGTTTCTGAGAAGTAAAACCCCTTGTCAGAACCAGCCTGTGGTTTCTTTGCTGAAGAATAGAAATGTACCTCCTCTCCTCGCCGTTCCCAAGCTTTTCCCGCCAACAAGTGATCACGCCCAACGAATGAATGCCGGACCAGTCAGTGCTTCAGACCATCAGTGCAGTGATGTGTTCGATTGGATGCCGATACCTGAGGGGCGTGCCCTGGATTTGGTTGGTCAACATCTTCAGAGAGGGGCTGGACATAGGGGGGTTTTAAGGACGCTGCAGAGCACGAAATGTCGCTCTGAGCCCTGGGTAAACGGCTCATCCAGTCGCTTCTCGCTATGAACTTTTAACGCTTGCCATTTTGCTGATGTACCCTTCTTTTTCGTGTAAATATTGTAAATAAGTTTTCTCAAAGTGCCATTAAACCTGCTTGTACATATTTCACCAACTTCGAAGATTCAATCCTACTTCAACCCCGAGTCTCTGCACGCTACCAAGTGAAGGCCGGGTCGACATAGCCCCAGCGTCACGACAACTGGTGACCAGCGTTGGGATCTGAATCTACAAGCCACAACATCTGATGACTGGAGGTGGGATCTGAATCTACAAGCCACAACATCTGGTGATCGGAGGTGGCATCAGAATCTGCAAGCCACAACATCTGTTGATCGGAGGTGGCATCTCAAGCAACAAGCAGGCGCAACAATCGGCCAACAAGACAGCAGCTCGGAACATCGATCGCATGTGTGGGTGAGTGCTTGGCTTTTCTTCTGATGTGGACCAGGTTCTAGAACAGGGTTAGATTTTAAGAACTGGTAAAAAGTGTTGAAACGCCTTTAGGTTTGGTAGTTTGCACTGTTGTTTTGGAAGTAGCCGACACTCGGAGCGATCATGGACCTACAAAAGCTGCAGAAACCGGAACTGTTGCAATTGTGTGAGGAACTGGGAATTGATACAAGTGGTTTGGCACGAAAACCTTTCATTATAAAGGCAATCACAGATTTGGGAGCCGATGATGAGGAGCTCAGTGAAGCATGGAACCTCATCGCCCAAAAAAAAGAGGAAAGGGAGCGCGAACGTCAGAGGGAAAAAGAGGAAAGGGAGCGCGAACGTCAGAGGGAAAAAGAGGAAAGGGAGCGCGAACGTCAGAGGGAAAAAGAGGAAAGGGAGCGCGAACGTCAGAGGGAAAAAGAGGAAAGGGAGCGTGAACTTGAGAGGGAAAAAGAGGAAAGGGAGCACGAACGTGAGAAGCTTGAAAGAGAAGCAAAAAAGCTGGACCAAGAAATTGAGCTCCGGAAATTAGAACTAGAGTTGAGCAAGAGGCCGGGCGATTGTCCCCAGCTAGCGGTACCTCGTCTCAACAAGGAGGCAGATTTCAAGATGTCAAAGTACATGCAGCCATATGTGATATCAGGGGATATCGGTCTGTATCTGGCTAACTTTGAGCGAACCTGCGAAAAACTGTCCTTCCAGCGAGACACTTGGTCTCAGAGATTATTGACGGTTCTGCCCAGCGAGGCAGCGGAGGTTGTCGCGCGGCTAAGCAAGGAGGACGCGGACAACTACGAGAAGGTCAAAGCTTGCCTTCTGAGAAAGTATAGGCTTAGCGCCGAGGCGTTCAGACAACGTTTTCGGAACGCTACTAAGTCCAGGGACGAGAGTTACCCTGAATTCCTGTACAATTTAAGAGTAAATTTGGGCGAGTGGCTAAAGAGCACAGATTCCTACAGTGATAGGGAGGCTGTAGTCGAGCGAATTCTTTTGGAGCAGTTTTATAACTGCCTCCCAGAAAAAGAAAGAAATTGGTTACAGGACAGAGGCGAAATTAAGTCGGCAACTGAAGCTGCCGAACTTATTGAGGAGTATGCTTCGCGCCGACAATTCAGCAACCCAGCAGTGAATAGGCCCCGCAATCCCAAGTTCAGTGTGAAAAACCGTCAGGAAAGGCACTTTGCTAGAGTTGGAAACGAAGAAATGAAGGTTTCTTCAGGCAAATTCCCTAGAAAGGACGGCAGTGAGAAAAGTGGGGAAGTGACCAACGTGCAGAACACAAAGAATAAGCTTGAGGCTAGGAAGCCGCTCACATGCTTTAGGTGTAATGAGCAGGGTCACATTGCCGTCAACTGCCGGAAAGAAAAGATTGCTTTCTCGTATGTCAGGGACTGCGATGAAAATATGCAGCTTTTAGAACCCTACCTGCATGACCTAGTAGTCAACGGGAAGCCTTGCAAGGTACTGCGCGATTCGGCCGCAACGATGGATGTTGTCCATCCGGCGTATGTATCGCCTTCCGACTATACAGGACAGTGTGCATGGATCCGACAGGTAGTTGAGGAACAGAGTGTGTGCTTGCCGATCGCGAACGTGGTCATCGAGGGCCCTTTCGGCGAATTAACAACCGAGGCTGCCGTTTCAGGAAAGCTTCCTAAGTGCTATCCGTATTTGTTCTCCAACAAATCGGACATGCTACTGCGAAAGAGGGGCATCCTGTTCGGAGACAGAGTTGTGCAAGCCTTAACACGTTCAAGGGCGCGAGAACTAGCTACACTGCTCATACCAGAAAATTCCACAGCGGAAGAAACGGCAGTTAAAACAGTGGTCGATGTGGAAGATAGCAGGTCAGAAAACTTTGAGAGCGAGGCATCTCAGATATGTCAACTTGAAAGTGAGCTTGATGAGACGCGGAATGAGGACGTTCTTGAGAGTAACCTCTTGCCGCCAGTGTCTAGTAATCTCACGAGACTTTTAAGTGGAACCCGAGAGGACTTAGCTATAGAGCAAGCCAATGATCCCAAGATACAGGAGATAAGGGAGCGCCACCGCGCCACTAAGACAGCAAACAATATTTCTTTCGAGATGAGAAAGGGAGTGCTGTATCGCTTATTCAAGGATAAACGCGGAGTAGAGCGGGACCAATTAGTTGTTCCCCAAAAGTACCGCGGAGACTTACTGCGACTTTCCCATGGCAGCTCGTGGTCATGTCACCTTGGAATAAAGAAAACAAAGCAGAGGCTGTTGCAAGAATACTATTGGCCTGGATGTTTTAAGGACACGGAAAATTTTGTACGGTCATGCGACACGTGCCAGCGGGTTGGAAAGGCGCAAGATAAGTGGAAAGCGCCGATGGTGTTAGTACCAATCATTACCGAGCCGTTTCACCGGTTAGTAATAGATGTAGTTGGGCCACTTCCTGTGACAGAGTCAGGGTACCGTTATATCCTCACTATGTTATGCCCAGCCACAAAGTTTCCAGAGGCTGTTCCGCTGCGCGAGGTGACGTCCGAGAGTGTAGTGGATTCGCTGCTGTCAGTGTTTGCACGAGTTGGATTCCCTTCCGAGGTCCAAAGTGATCAGGGTAGCGTTTTCACGAGTGTCCTCACCACCTCATTTCTCGAGCGATGCGGCATTAAGGTAGTGCATAGCTCGATCCATCATCCGCAGAGCAACAGCGTAGAAAGATGGCACTCTGTTCTCAAACGAGTCCTGAGGGGACTGTGCTATGAAAACAAGCGCGAATGGGATACCTGCCTGCCTGCAGCGCTTTTCGCTTTGCGGTCAGTGCCGCACGAATCCACTGGATTTAGCCCAGCCGAGTTGGTGTACGGAAGGTCACTGCGCTCACCTTTGCGAATGGTGCGCGAAGCCTGGGAGGGGCGCGGAGAAGACCCAACAGTAGTAGAATTCATTCTGAACCTCTTGAATCGCTTACATAACACTAAGGAACTCGTTGAGGCCAGCATGAAGTCAGCCCAGGCTCGTTCCAAGGTGTACTATGATAAGACAGCCCGTCAAAGGACGTTTTGTATCGGGGACCAGGTGATGTTGCTGAGAAGTTCAAGGCAGAATAAGCTCGAAGTACAGTGGGAAGGACCGGCTGAAGTCGTTGCAAAGCTTTCTAACACTAACTACGCAGTGAAAATTCCCGGTAGGCGTAAAGAAGTGCGCATTTATCATTGCAATCTTATGAAGCCTAATGTGCAGAGGGAAGCCGTGGTAAATCTAACGTTAAACCTTCCCGAGGAGATGGGGGACAACTTGATTTGCCTCAGCGGAAAAGGAAGCAACGCTCAGGAGCTTCTCAAAAAGACGGAGCAGAGAGGAGAACTAAAGAAATCCCAGCTGTCCGATCTGGGCGAGATAATAACAGAGTTTGAGGCCTGCTTCGTGGACAGGCCAGGCAGAACTGATTTGACTGAGCACGATATTGAGCTGACTTCAGACGTGCCAGTGCGATCAAGGTGCTACCGATTTTCTCCAAGGCAAAGAGAAATTCTGGATAGGGAAGTAACTCGCATGCTGGAATTGGGAGTAATAAAACCCTCGGAAAGCGATTATGCTTCGCCTATGATCTTAGTAGAATCTCCAGGTAAAGACCCTAGGCCTGTGGTAGACTACCGAAAGCTAAATTCTCTCACCAGGGATCAAGTGTATCCTATTCCGAATATTGAGGAGAGAGTAGAACAGGTCAGTAGAGCGGCATATGTGACTACGCTGGACCTTACTCGAGGATACTGGCAAGTACCGCTCACTGAACGCGCCAGCAGATACGCGGCTTTCGTCACTCCGACGGGCAGCTACCAGCCAACAATGATGAGTTTCGGGCTCAAAAATGCTCCATTTTGTTTTTCCCGACTCATGGATAGGATTTTAAAGGGGTGTGAAACATTCGCGGTGCCTTATTTAGACGACATTGCGGTTTTTTCCGACTCATGGGCGGACCATATGGTACATCTAAGAGCTGTACTGAGCCTTTTGCGTCAAGCTGGACTAACCGTAAAGGCCGAGAAATGTTGCCTGGCAAGGGCGACCGTGGACTACTTGGGTCACAATGTAGGTCAAGGTTTCAGGAAACCCAGCGAGATTAAGATTTCTGCGGTAGCAGACTACCCGCGGCCGAGCACGAAGACGGAAATTCGAGCATTCCTGGGTCTGACGGGATACTACAATCACTACATCCCTAACTATTCATCTTTGGCTAGCCCTCTGACCGACGCTCTCCGCAAGACAGAACCGACAAATGTAGTCTGGGACGAACAAAAGGAAGCCTCCTTCGTAAACCTGAAGGCTGTGCTGATTAGCCGTCCGGTATTGCGAGCTCCAGACTATGGCCGAGAATTCACGGTCCAGTGTGATGCCAGTGATCGAGGGCTAGGTGCTGTTCTCTGCCAGAGAGATGACGACGGTAATGAGCACCCCGTGCTCTACTTGAGCAGAAAACTGAGTTCTAGAGAGAGGGCTTATTGCGCGTCAGAGAAAGAGTGCGCTTGCATTGTATGGGCCATTCAAAAATTGCAGTGTTATCTTGGAGGGGCCAAATTCACCGTAGAGACGGACCATTGTCCCCTGGCTTGGCTGCAAACTGCGACATCAAAGAACAGTCGCCTTCTTAGGTGGAGCTTGATTTTACAGCAGTACAATTTTGAAATAAGATACAAAAAGGGGAAGTTAAATGGGAATGCGGACGCGCTTAGCCGCTCTTTCTAAGCGGTCCGAGATGTTCCTCACCATGTATCCAAATTGATAATCAGGTTTTTTTTTTTTTTTTTTTTTTTTTCGTGCGCTTGAATATATGTGACTATGTAAAGCAGCACGTTTGGTTTTCGAGGCATACGTGGGTCCTGAACGTCTTGAGAGTGGGCTTTTCTCGAACAACAATGGCAGTTTTCTTTTAACCTGGTCTCTTCAGACGGGAGCCGAGTGCTTGCTTCGACATGTGGTTGAGTTTCAGACAGCTCGAGCAATTTGGCCTACAACAATCAAGACAACGCGACAAGCAACAGCGAGCTTCAAGCGTTCACGTGCAGGCCATTAAGTCGTCTCTTCATGCAGCAGCTGGGACTGCTGCCCTCCGAGACTCTTCTGGCGGGGGAGGAGGCTGTTACGACCAAGCATCCGCATTTGCGCGCTCTATTGTTCGCCTGTGGGCATGGATAAGTTTTGTGAATATGTGGTGATGGTCCAATGGCTCTAAGTGAGCCTGTTTCCAGCAATCCTGTTTTGTAAGCATGTTTTGCTTTGTGGACAACCTGCAAATGCCAAATTGACCTTGTCAAGAAAACGTCTGGAAAAACACAAAGAAACGTCCCCCTGCGGGAAATAGCAGGAAGTGCTTTCTTTCTTTTGTTCACCCTTCCAGTCGAGAAGTGCTATCCTCCAGTGATGAATGCCTCCTATCCAAAGGAGACGACAGAGTGACATGTCCGCTGACGGGCAGGACAAGAAAGGAGCATGACTCATACGGCCATTAAGTGATTTCCCGGGAATGCAGGAAAGATTTGCAATTGTCGAAAAGGGACAATGTTGGGAGCCCTATGCGGCGCCACGTGCACTCGGGTTTCTGAGAAGTAAAACCCCTTGTCAGAACCAGCCTGTGGTTTCTTTGCTGAAGAATAGAAATGTACCTCCTCTCCTCGCCGTTCCCAAGCTTTTCCCGCCAACAAGTGATCACGCCCAACGAATGAATGCCGGACCAGTCAGTGCTTCAGACCATCAGTGCAGTGATGTGTTCGATTGGATGCCGATACCTGAGGGGCGTGCCCTGGATTTGGTTGGTCAACATCTTCAGAGAGGGGCTGGACATAGGGGGGTTTTAAGGACGCTGCAGAGCACGAAATGTCGCTCTGAGCCCTGGGTAAACGGCTCATCCAGTCGCTTCTCGCTATGAACTTTTAACGCTTGCCATTTTGCTGATGTACCCTTCTTTTTCGTGTAAATATTGTAAATAAGTTTTCTCAAAGTGCCATTAAACCTGCTTGTACATATTTCACCAACTTCGAAGATTCAATCCTACTTCAACCCCGAGTCTCTGCACGCTACCAAGTGAAGGCCGGGTCGACATAGCCCCAGCGTCACGACAACACCTCACATAACATGCATTATGTCCAGGAAATACATCAAAATTCACTATTTACATTCCGAGAAAAAATTCATTAGGTGATCCTAATGATGTACAGTGTGTTTAGAAAAAGTTTTATTAGACATTAGACGTGCACATTAGACATTCACATGAGCGGCGACAAATGACCAAAACAAGAAATACACATGATTAACAACAAATGAAAGTGCACATAAGTTACATCTTAAGGAACAAATACATCACAAATCATTATTTACATTCAGAATTTACATTCAGAATCAGAGACGATGTAACTTTTCTTTCTGTTTATCAGGATGCATAGCGAGTGCCTCAGCTGTTGTTGTTGTGTTGTTGTGGCTGTAGGAAGAAGGAAAAGAATATGCACGGGCCTGCTACTGGCTCTGTAGCTGAGCTATCTCCGCTGCCTCGTGCAGATAGAAGAGAATATAGAGAAGAAAGAAAAGGAAGAGGGAAAGAAAGACGCGCGCCGCAACAACAGCCGTCGTCCACCACCAGCGGTGGCGTGTGCAATGACGGCCTAGAACAGATAAACATTCGGTGCCAAGCTAACCCCCGCCGCAAGCAGCGGAGAGCAACCTATACCAACCCCATCAGGGGAGAGCACTATAAGCAAGCGCGAGCATTTATATACCCATCGTTTTCCTCCTCCTCCTCTCAATTGCGAGAGAAGAGGTGACAGCAGCGCCTCCACTCGGTAGCAGCGCGGCTCCGGCTGCAGCACGCCGTGCCTACCGACCGCCGCCACCCGACGACTCGACTTGGTATCCCATCTCTCGCAGCTGGTATGACGTCACAGTGACGTCATCATGTCATCCGCGGCTCGCCGTGCCTACCGACCGCCGCCACCCGACGACTCAACTTGGTAGCCCATCTCTCGCAGCTGGTATAACGTCGCAGCCGTCTGGGGTCATTAAAGGTCACACGTACCTACCGACTGTGGCTACGATAAGGGCTGAAAATGGGAGTAGTATTGCTTTCGCACTCCCCTATCTCTCTTTCCACTTTCACTCCCACCTTCCTCCCTTCCCTTACGGCGCTATTCAGGTGTCCACAGGGCAAGTATTGAAGATACTGCGCCTTTCCCTTCCTGTGAACCATTTATTATTAATAAAATAAAAGTTTATGGCAGCTCAACTCGGTTAAGCCTGGATATGCGTAGCGAAAGCTGCCTAACGTAGTGTTCACAAAGTCCGATTTGAACGTTCTCGTCGCCGATGCACTGGCTGCAAACCGTATGGTGTGATCGGCGATTTGGCGTGTCTTGGCGTCTTCCGAATCTTCTTGCTCCATTTTACCGGCTTTTTTTTTCTCCTCACTTTTCTCTTCCATTCTTCTGTGACTCGAAGCAACTAGTTGCCATAGTTACGGCGCATGCGCAGCAGTGACTAGCGACACTGACAGGAAATGTGCCGTAGACTAGTCTAGTGTAGCTTTCGCTACAGAAGGAAGGAAAATAATGGTGCTGGCCGCGGCAATTGTTCTCATATCAAGCATCCGAGCTTCGTCCGGCGGAAATAAAAGAATTCTAGGGGGCACTTTGGATCATTAAACTGCGATGTGGCGAAAGTGTCTATCGCGCGGTGGTACAAAGACCTCCACTACGGCACCTCTTTCTCTGTTTTCACTCCCACCTTTGCGATGACGCGATAGCGTAACTTGCAAGTTAACATATAAAGTCCCGTTTTAACCGAGCCGTATATGAACGTGGTGGCCTAAGGGGTAACGTGAATGCAAGGGTTTTGGCAGGCTGATTGTGATATCACCCTCCCATATGAAAGGAGAGGCTCGAGTTGGCAGCTCCTGCCAAACGTAATGTCAGGAAGCCTTACGTCCAGTTAGTGCTCGGCCAGCTACCCTCCCACTACTACTACTACTACTACTACTACTACTGCTACTACTACTACTACTACTGCTACTACTACTACTACTACTACTACTACTACTACTACTACTACTACTACTACTACTACTACTACTACTTCTACAGCTACCTCTTCTTCAATAAGTACTTTCTTCTGGGCGAGTTGGTTCATATTAGCAAAAGGTAAAAGACTTGCGCAAAAAATAGATGAAGAAAGAGACGTGACAGCAACAAGACAGAGCTTGCGCTCTGTCTTGTTGGCACGTCTCTTTCTTCATCTACTTTTTGCGCAAGTATTTTACCTTTTGCTAATACCTCTTCTTGTTTTCCTTTTTTTCGTTTTCTTCCTCTTCTTCCAGCCTTTGGATGTAATGGACGGATGGTCACCGCGAGTTGAACACTTAAATGCTTTCGCCTTAAAACAGAAGGGAGAAGTACAGGGAGGAGCGATAGCAAAAGGGACAGGAGTAGCTTTGCAGACTATACAAAAAAAAAACTAAAAATAAACGAGTTCACGTCTCAGCGCGCAGTTGTCAAGCGCTGCCCAGAAAGCGGCCACTGTAATTATATGTACACAATACAGAAAAATTAGGCTGTATATGGGCTGTAAAATAATCCCTGTTCCGCCTTTGGCATGTTTTGTTTCGACGTATGCACACGTTCGTGGAACGTTGAAAACGTTCAAGCGGATGGCCAGAGATGAAAAGTTTGTCGGGTGACAGTTGAGCCTCTTTGAATCCACGGTAGCATAACCACCCACGACAGTAAAGGTATGTGCAGAACAAAGACGAATATCGGTCACCCTCCTCGACAACAGCCATGCCTAGACAGATATTTGCTGTCCTTCACTAAATACGTCGGAGTGCTTGCCAATGGTCGCATGCGTAGACAGAGGAAATACCTTGGACGCACCTGTGAAGTGGATTGGAAGCGCCACCGATGTAATTATCCTGAAATGCTATGTCGTGAAACCGTCAGCAGGCGCTAACGACAGCATCCTGACAACTGTTATGTCAGCAACTATAATACAGGCGTCCAAATTATGCCGAGCTACGGTTGGAATGCTGCTACACAGCTGAGTATTCAATTCGAGGGAACTGCCAATTCCTGTCAAGACAGAAAAGAACTGCGAGAGTCAGCATGTTTTCGGCCAGCAGGGATGTCAATAAACTGTTCGCCGTTTGTAACATAACAGCTGATGAAAAGGAACAACAAAATCTGTGACCAGATGTGAGAAGTAGCGATGCCTTGCAATGTCGAAGGTAAAGGCATTTTGAGAGGAGAGAAACGAATGAAAATAATACACGTGGAGGTCCTCGAGCAACATTTCGGGGCTGGGACGGTAGGTAAACGCCCCTTGCGGCAGGGGCTAGCCAGCCACCCCGAATTTTTATCTGTTGTAGGCCGTCATTGCACCCGCCACCGCTTAGTTGGTGGACGCCGGCTGTTGTTGTTCTCCTCTAATTTGATAGCACATACCCACACAGGGAGATCGGCCAAGAATCGGGGTGCAGGGATATTAGATTTTGAGAGGTATAACCACACCGAAAAAATAAATGGAAATAAATGCTACGGAATAGAGAAGGAAATGTAAATATGAGAAACCGAAATAAAAAAAGAGTAAATACTAACACACGCAGTAGGAGAATACTATGACTTATATGTACAGATTAAAAATTCAAAGCATGCACCAACTAGCTCAACTTATAGTTCTTTTGCATATTAGCAAGACAGACGTTTTGTTTCTATTAAGAAGCTTTGAATGGCGTTAAAAACAGACCTGTGGCTGTACCCAAGCACGGTGGCACCGAACGATAATAACATCTGGCTGCTCAAATTAAGACCCAGCTGTCGTAACGGCTTCTCTAAATACCATTTTCTCATCGGGGTAAAACGGCGGCAAAATATCAAGAAATGATCTATTGTTTCCGGTTCCCCGCAGAATGCGCAGACGGGAGAAAGCGCCAAACCAGACCTGTGCATATAGAAATCTAGGGGCGGAATACGACAGCGTAGCCTGGTTAGACCTCGGTCTGCCTTGACATGATTTCCTATTCTAGGAATACTTGAGATGCAGGTAGTCGTCCGATGATAATACAGATCCAGACTGCGTGCTTAATAAGGAACACCTCCGAAATCGTGTTGCTGTTATGTACGCTGTTGCCGGGAGGATGGGCAACACAGGGCCATTCAGAGATTCTTAAGTTAGTCTATCAGCAACCTCAATGGCTGTCATATTACTGTGGCCTGGTACCCACACTATATGTATGAGGCTAAAATGTGAGGGGAGCAATGAAAGAAAGGTGTTTAATATTGGCGAATCCATATTGGAAGAAAGCGACAAGCACAAGGAATAAGAGTCTGTAATTACAGCCACTGTTGAGTATGGTGAGTCTAGTTTGCGCAGAGCAAGCACCACCGCCAGCAACTCGGCCTCGAAAATTGGGGTAAAATCCGGAAGACGGACTGAAAAAGCCCAGTCTAAAAGCGGACAGTATATTCCAACGCTGGCCTTTTCATGAAATTGAGGAGCATCAGTTGCTATCATTACGCTAAAGGGAAGACTTTGTAAATGATCTTCTAATAATCCATTTAAAATGTGAGGTGATAAGTGTTTTGCATTATTTGGGAAAATGTCATCATAGACAATTTGAACCGAAGATGCACTTACTTTTGTTGGAACGATGTTAGAAAGGACTACGTGCAAAGGTTGTAAAAGATATTGCACTAGTATTACCTGCGGGGTATGAAACCGAGGCCATCTGACTCCAAAAAAGGAGTCTGGCTCGCAACAAAAAATTGATAGGGAGCGGTGGAATTGTGATTCATATATTTTTAGATACGTCTGGGCAGTCAAGAATTGTAATCTAGCTAACAACGGCAGTATTCTGGCTTCAAGGTATAATACATTGTTTGCCACAAATTTGGGGAGCCCAAGGCATAATCTAAGCGCTTCCCGCTCTAAAAGAACGAGCGGACGAATTTTGTAAGCAGGTGAACCAGAAAACAACTCAGATCCAAATTCTTTAATTGGGCGGACATACATTACATAAACCATTAAAAGAGCGTCTCGCCGCATTCCAGACCTTGGATTTCTTAACCTGCGCAACATACCCACAGCACGAGCTCCTTTCGCTGCAACATGATCAATGTGATCCCTCCATGCCAGATGGTCATCGTAAATCACCCCTAGATATTTCAAAGACTTAACTTGAGGAATCATGTCCTGCTTAAATATTAGATAAAGCTTTACCGGATCTTGAATTTGGAAAACAAGGAAAGCCCACTTTTAACGTTTAATGTAAATCTTAGGTCACATAACCAATTCTGAAGGGCGCTTAGGTACGATTGAAGGCGCCTGTTGAGGGATTTAATGTCAGGTGCAGCCGTAACGAACGCGATGTCATCTGCATAGACATACGTGCGAACGTCTTGATGAGTGGTAATTGAACTCATTAAAATGTTAAAGAGCACGGGCGAGAGAACTGCCCCTTGAGGAACACCTCTGGTTTGTTGATATCTGCCAGAATGCACACCGTTCAATGAACAGTAAAATTGTCTGTTTTGTAGGAATGTAGATATCCCCTCAATTAAATATCGTGGAGAACGTAGAGTTGCTAATCTGTGCAATAAAATTCGGGGCCCTACACTATCATAAGCCTTCTCTATATCGAGAGTCACCAATGCAGCATGCATTATTTTGCTCCGAGCAAGAAGAATTCGACTCTCAAGGTCGGTATGCGCATTCCATATTGAACATTTTGCGCAAAATCCGATTTGACAGGGACTAAGAATATGTTTTTGTTCCACAAACTCGGTAACCCGTTGGAGTACGACCCTTTCAATTAATTTTACCAAGTTTGATGTTGAAGATATTGGTCTGATATTGCCCAAAGTGTAGCCACCACCATTATGTTTCAGTAAAGGAATCACTTTGCCTAGTGTCCACTCACCAGGTATCCAAGAATGAATAATTGAGTAATTTACCAACTCTAACAAGAAATTTGGAGACACCTCAAAGAGGATCTTTAACATTTTTGACGTTGCTCCATCAGGGCCAGGCGCAGCAGCTGGCAATGTCATTACAATCGAAGAAAGCTGAGAAAATGTAATTTTAGGGACATCCTTAACCGTATCTACTGGGCCTACAAACATAGGAGATTTGGGAAGTGTTGACAAAAAACGCTTTTCTAAACCTTTAGCGATGTTTTCTACTGTTTTGAGAGCTCCTTTGGGAGTCGGAACACATGAGGGTAAATTTTCTGAGACAGGAATCTTTTTCCGTGAGTTTAAGAACCTGAAAAGTGCACGTCGCTTATTATATTGTGAAAGGTAATTGAAATGCTCAGTATCATAATCACCTTTCGCTTGTGCGACTGTGCGTTTAAATGTAGCTGCAAAAAATTTATAATCATGCCAATTTTTGGGGCACTGGTTGTGAAGGAGCCTCTTCCATGCAGCCTTTCTTCTTCTATAATCACGCGAACAATCTGCATTCCACCATTTTGTTGACGTATTGCTTTTTGATGCACGTACTAAGAATTCACACTTCTTACGACAGGATGCAATAGCCTGGCATAATGTTTGCGATTTTAACTCTTCCGTAGCCTCAACCACTGACTCAAGAGACGAAATCAAAAATGAATGAAACTGGTTATAATTAATGTATAATCTCAACTGAGATGTCGGCTGAGTTAAGCGGCAGTTAACCTCAAAAACAATTGGTATATGGTCGCTAGAGGTGCCGCCATCAACTGTCGACCAATTGAGTATAGAAACATTAGTGCCGGAAAAAGTTAAATCTATCACAAATTGACTGCGAGCACGTGCAAAAGTTGGTAAGCCATAATTCATGCAGTTAAGGTTATTGTTTGAAAGCCAATCCCACAGACGCTTGCCGCAGGGATCCGTCTTGTAACCCCACGAAACATGGTGCAAATTAAAATCTCCAGCCAAAATAACCGAATTTTGACAATTAATTAGTAAGTGGTCTAGAGATCTGGTGTCCTGAACACCATGAGGGAAATAAACATTCGCTAATGTAAACGGACTGAACCCTGGAATTTCAAAATCTAAAGCCAAAAATTCTGAATCTAAAGTAGAATATTGAAAAGAAATCTTAGCCCTATGACAAAAATTTTGAAGAAGCTAGAATTAGTAACCCACCACCTCTTGACTGCCGATCTTGTCGGAATGATCGATAATTTTGTAAATGAAAATGTTTTTTCAGTTGTAAGCCAAGTTTCTTGCAAAACAATTATGACTGAATTCTGCTTTAAAGAAAGATAAACTAAATCTGTAGTAGCTGAAAGAAGAGATCTATAGTTCCACTGAATAACTTTTAACGTTCCTATGGTTATGTAATCCGAGTAGCAGCAACAGCCTGCCCCAAAATGTTTTCCTTTGGTTTAGAGCCTAGCTGTTGCTTTTTTTATTTCGCCTGTGGGCGAGGTGATGACAGGTTTCACAACGGGGATCCACTGCGTTTTAGGATTCGCGTATCTGTCTCTCTCATATCTGCATTATGAGCCTCGTCTGACTTGTCGGAATTTTTCATAGGTGATGCGGAAAGAGATTCATTTTGCGAGCAAGACATTGCAGCTAAGGAGTGCTGCACTGATAGTGAATGCCCAGGTGCCGTAGGAGAAACCGTAGCAATTTGCACAGCCTGAGAAATGTGAGCTGCCAGAACGTTGGATATGCACTCTGTGACTGTTGTCACAATCCTATCCACCATTTTGGCCATGGTTGCTTCCACAGCAGTTATTATGGCACTCGACATCGAGGGATCTAATGATGCTCCAGAACGGGCTGACACACCTGCATACTCATGAGCTCTCTCTTTAATTTCTTGAACTGCCTCACGCCTCGAGCAACGTTTTCGGTCAATAATCCCCAGAATTTGCATTTCATGTGCTCTAGAAGGGCATTCCAAAGAATTTACTGAGTGAAGTCCGCGGCAAAGACAACATTTGACATCTTGATCAGAGCATAAATGTGCTTTATGGGCATCGCCGCATTTGCAACACCGCAAAGTGGATTTGCAACCACCAGCAGTATGACCATAACGCCAGCAGTTGTTGCACTGCAGAGGCTTTGATGGTAAGGGATCCACTCTGAATATTAAAGGCCACGCTTGTGCCTGCAAAGGTAGCAATTACCGACTCTGTCGGCACACGAACATTATTGACCTCCCGGCTACAGCGATAGAGCGCAACAACGCCTGCCGTGGAGAGAAGGTCAAGGGTTTCTTCTGGACTTAATAAGGAACCTACACCTCGGACTAGACCTTTTGTGCAGGCCAGGTGCGAAGGGATAAAACTGCTTACCTGATGAGATGCAAAAGTAGAGCATTTTAGCAGATTCTTTATACATGACAGGTCTGGTGAACGGCAAAGAATCCCGCCGCGACCAAATTGGCGGACCTCGACTATTCCTTCGTAGAAGGAAGTGGTTTCCTTAAGGGCAGCTCGAACAGCTCCTGGGTTGTTCATTTTAATGGTCCTTAGGAACGAGCGCCACAGGGATGTTGCGGACACCGGAGCTCTGAAAAGCTTCCAAGGGCAGATCATCGGTCAGAAGGGAAGCCGACCAAGGGGAGCGCCCTTGACCGTGAGACTGCGTCGACATTACTTTAAAATGACAACGTCACCGCGTGCGTTAGTCAACAGAGAAAAAAAGACGCATAGGGGAAAGACAAAACCAGGACCAGCAACTCAATACTTAGTCGATCATCAAGCGAGCTCAGCACAGCGTAAACCTCGTCTTCGCAGTCATGAGCCCGAGCTCCTCCCTCTTCTTTTCCTTTCTTCTCTATTTTCTCTTCTGTCCGCATGAGGCAGCGGAGGTGGCTCAGCTACAGAGCCATAGCAGGCCCGTGCATTTTCTTTTCCTTCTTCCTACAGCCACAACAACAACAACAACAACAACAACATCGCCGCAGCATCCCGGATCACAAGAAGAGCTCTATGTTTTTCATCTAGTACATATGGATGACCAACGTGTACTCGCTAGAGGCGCTACTTCTGACGCAACTAGCACCACGAACGCCAAGGTTCTGCTTGCATCTCCTCAGGAAAAAGCTGGACATATTTTGTGGGAAAGAGTGCCTAATTTAATATTTTTTCATATATTAAGAAGTTCGCAATAAAATCAGTATATCCGCAGATCTCACTCTACGGACTTTAGTTTCTCGTTAATAACAAAAAGCACATTCCATAGGTTTTCCATGGCTGTCTGACTTATTTTTGGTGAACGCACGGAAAAATTCGGAGGCCAAGTTTGCTACGCATCCGAAGCTTAAACCATTTATAATGCATTCATAAAATAGCTTACAGTAGCCTATAGTTGCCTAAATATTATTGAGAAACGCACTCCAATGGTGTTCTAAGGCCTCGTGCAAAGATCGGTTAATGTATGTTGTATTAATAGAACATATTTGACCTTTCATCGTCAGCAATTGCACAATCCTCATCAATATGTTCTTCCTAATACCGTTGTGCCTTCCGTCTCTACCAGATAATATTTATTTGGACGTTACCCTTCTCATATATTATTATCACATATAAGATATAATCGACGTCAGTGCACATTAATGAACCACAGGTGGTCGAAATTTTCGGAGTCCTCCACTACGGCGTCTCTCATAGCCTGAGTTGCTTTGGGACGTTAAACCCCGCAAACCAGACCAACGAAACCAAACATCGTTAGTGACTCTAATCGCACCCTTAGCTTCTTACGCCGAGAGCTTCCATTAAATGATAGCATACTTGACTTTTGTTCGACATGAAATCAGAATCCGATCCAGCGGCATAGGAACCTTATCTGACAAGCCTTTCTGGTGTCATCGAAAAAAAAAATCAAAATCACGCTACCCCTTCGTTTACTCCGATTACTCACATTATTCTAATGTACTTACCATAAAATCGCGAGCCTCCTTTCCTAATCTTGAATGATGACGGAAAGTGTTTTGATTATGCGCTTTTTTAAGTTTTATCGCTCATCTTTAGGAGTATCGATCATATCACCATGTTTGTGCTAGCGGGCCCAGAAGAACGTCTACCCACCCCTGCTAGAACCTCTGCTCATCTCCGATCAACCTATGTCAAATCATTTATGGATAGGAACGAGCTTCTGGTGGAAGCTGCTCACCTTATCAACCTCATCTAATTCAAGAAAAAAAAATGGCATTTTCTAAATGCCACATTCATTCCTCACGTAATGTCTCTTACTAAGGGCCGTCGAGGTATAGTTAGTTTTCAATGGCAATATTAAATGCTCGCTATGAGCTCATGAAGAACTTTAAAAGCAAATTTGGACACACATCGGAACCTTAGACAATTCCTAACAAAATGTGCGTAACAGGATCTTATAGCATCCCATAGTTATTTCACAAATAAAAAAAAAAAAGTCCCAGAATCCTGGACTTGGAAAGTCTGCAGTTCCCTGCCAAGTGAAAGTCGCCGGCACTGTCAGTGATTATTCAAAGCTACTGTTTGCACTGCGGCATGAAAGAGATGCCAAAACTATAAAGCACACTGTCACGCTATTATCAGTTCTCGTGTATGCTACGACAGCACAATAGATGTACTGTGACTAAAAAAAGCATTGAAAACACTGCAGAGATCTGTTTTGGAGAAATGCGAAAGCATGTGCGTCGGCTGCTCTTTAGTGTTGTGATTGTGACGACTAAGCACTTTTTTGAGAGAGAGAGAGAGAGAGAGAGAGAGAGAGAGAGAGAGAGAGAAATACAGTAGAAAGGCAGGGCTTTTAACCAGGCGATGCCCAGTAGGCTACCCTACACGTGGGGATGGGAACAAAGGGAGAAAAAGGAAAGAAAGAGCGCGAAGGGAGGGAGTCTATAACACGGATCTAGTTAAAAGGGGTAAAGAGCGTGCAGTTAAAATCTTGAACTCAACTTCACTTTCAGCACTTCTGAAAGTCATGACTAGGTTCTTGTCTGGTTATGATTTCGACTGACTTACACAACTCATGGACTGCATAGTCATGCACATTGGATCTCCGATCTGGCTGACCCATGGCAAGTGACTATGACTCCTGACTAAACTATAATGACTGACATGACATGACGGGCATGACATGACATTTATATGAGCATAATGAACATAGAGCAAAACTATAATGACTGACATGACATGACATGACGGGCATGACATGACATTTATATGAGCATAATGAACATAGAGCATAATGTAGGCCAGCGAAGTTGGCATTAGGAATTAAAGAACGTTATCCGAGTCACCGTTATGCTTCAAATGCAATGCAATTGAATGTATTGATGCAGTTGCATATTGTTCTCGATGGCGTGTCATTAATAAATTACTTGACTTCTACTTTTCATCTCCCACGAACCCCTGCTGCGTATCAGCATTAAGTCGGCTGAAAGTTGCTGAATACAAACTTTTTACAAGGCGCAAGCTGCTATCGGTGTTTTGTTCAAGTGAATTCATGCAATACAAAAAATCGTAACGTGCATGGACTCCGCAACTTCGCAGTGTAAAATATGAAACCAATAGCGAAAAGGGCAATCAATCAGTCATTGGCACTACGTTCATGTGGTGCCTGCCCACAAAATCTAGAAGAGAAATTATTTTTGAAGCATTTGGTTTCCAAGACTCCATATTAACGCGACCAAAATACATGGACCCTAATGGTATCTGTGCATTTTCTCCGTGTCCATTGTCCGGACAGCGAGTTTCCATATTAACGAGACGTAGTAAATGCGTGTGAAAAGTTTGGTCCCCCGAAAAACTGTCCATAATTCGAGTCGTCCATATTAATAATAATAATAACGAGGCACGACTTTATACACATAAGTGACTGCAGTCTCATCTTAATACGTGACGTCATATCACACGTTACATTTTTTTCCCGATGTTTTGCGGACACGTTTTCGCAAGCATCGCCAAGTAAGACTTATAATAATGCGCACCAATAAAAAATAAAGTTAGTGGTTCAAATCACTCGCCGTTTTCTATTGCTTGCTGCACGCTTGCGATAAGCCCCTTCGCTTTCAGTGAAGTGGCGATGTCTTCAAATTTCAGCTTGGCCTTGGGATAGAAGCTGATAAACACGATGACATATACAACAGCGACATATACTGACAATTAACACGTGGGATGCTATAGGCTGCGGCGATGGCTATGATCTGATTATTTTAGTCAGGCTACTAAAAAAAAAAAGAAGTCTGTGCAGATATATACTCAAGTTTCCTCCACCATTGTACAGGACCATGTATAGTACAGGTCTTAGGCAAGATGTATTAAAGGGAGTGAAAAAATAAAAAACAAAACAAAGCCGGTAATTTCTGCTAAACCTAAAAACTTCGTTTTTCTGCTACTCAGCAAAACTTTACCTGTTAAAACGTGCTTCCATGTGAAATAATTATTTGTAACGTTGAATTTACACTAATTTTTGTACAAAAAGAATGAAATAACTATTACGCGTTTTCTCGTATTCCTGCGATTAAGCTTTTTCGGGGACCACTGATTGAAGGAATTTAATGGAAAAGAATGCAACTGTGCAGAGAACCCAAACATAAAGCAGCGTTTGCGCAAAGTAAGAATTTGTTTACATTTATGTTTGCAAATGTTTCGTTTGCTATTTCCCCGAATTAATTTTTGTACTATGCTGCGATGCACCGCCTCATCGCATTCGCCTTGTACTGGCCCATCGGCGGCGGTCCAGGTGAATAACCGCAGCTGAAGAACTATACAGACAACTGGATAAGGAGGCGCTGGCATTTGTGTCAAGTGTGCTAAAGCTTCCGCGGAAGGTCATTCCAAATTTTCACCAAATTCGAGCCTTGCTGGGACTGTTCGACGGGAGAGACGCGGCTTCAAACTTCACAAACTTGCTACAAAAAGAAAAAAAATCTGCATAGCAGCGGTGAACTTGGAAATACAGACGATATGCGTCGTTTGCCACTTCCAGCGGCCTTCGCTCTTGGCCTTTGCCGGAAGCACGTACAATGCACACGGGCCGTTTTGTTCTCTCTGACCGTCGTTGTTTGCGCTGGCGTTGTCGGCTCCAGTCATCTTGGGGTATTGAGACGTGTCGTTTTAAGTTCCAAAACTGCTCGTCGGCATCTTTGAGTAAATTCCAGTACCTGTAGATAGCGGTGTCGCAGTCGTTAGGACCCACGACAAATTCATCCAAAGATCCGGCCCAACATGAGACGGGCAAGCAGACTGCCCAAACGGCGCCGATCAAACAAGCCGCGTTTCGGCCGCAAGCCTTTCGGAACACCTAGTCATTCACCGCGCTAAGTTGAAGCCGTCACGCCTGTCCACATGCCTGCGTGCATACCTGTGTCTTGCTCCCATGGGTGCATTGATCTTTCGAAGGCCCGCAGCGGGGTTCTTGATCGCCGGGTCCACCGCTATCCGAGAAGAGCTCTTTTCTTTTTTCCCGCGTTGAGGGTCGACAAAGGAGGCGCAATGAGACAGACGCTGTGGTACCCACACCACAAAAGTACGGTTTGGTTTAACGATAGCTATGATCAGACACCGTGGAGCAAGGATCCCAGTTTCTACCTCCAGAGATTCTTTAAAAGTTCACTGACATGGTAAACGAGCGTTCTTGCCTCTTGCCTCCGTGAAAATGAGTCTGCCGCGGACGCTGTTCTACCCTGCCGCCTGGGCTTAGTAGCCAAACGCCATAGCTCCTAAGCAGCCATGGCAGATCGATCGTTGCTACATTTTTTTTTGAACTGCACACGAAGACAGAAGTCAGAATCTGGCTGCGGTGACAGCATTTCAACGGTGGGAATTGCAAAAACGCTCGCACAATGACATCATTTCGGTTAATGAATTAAGAAATTGTACAATTAGGAATTTCAAATATATCGTGCATTGGCCCCCTCGAAACAAAAGCAAAGCCTGCCGCTAGTGCGTCGCTCATGTTTTGTTCCTATGATTTTGAGTATGCGTGTCATCTTACTGAACAAGAAGTTTGAGAGCACATACACTTCAAGATTTTTTTTTTGTCCGCAGAATCATTCGTGCTATTATTCGTGTACGGTGGATACACTCATGTTCACACACTAGAATTTCTAAAAGGCATATCTACCTCATAATTCGTGTCGGACTGCTCTCAAAACTTATACACATAACAATAACGAACAGGATGATTTTCTGAACAGCTTACAATTGTATTTTACAAACCACGAGAGATGGGATTGTGCGGTATGTACATGCGAGTTTTAAAGAGAGGCGGGCCCAATCTCATGATAGAGAGAGATGATTAGACGATAAAATAACGAAATTTAACGAAACAACTTTGATTTGTTTTACTAATATTGAGAAATTGAAGGGCGTCAGCAGCAGTTGTGAGCCCTGTTTCAAAATTTTATTAGGCATTGGGGTTACAATTATCGAAAGTCAAATGTACGAATTTGAAAACTCGTTTTACTTGGCATTCATTTTCATAAAATGGCGTCTGCCACAGTTATTACAAGAGTATATGAAATACTGACACCTAATATTTTTTTTTTTTCAACCCAACATTTCAGGTCAAACTCGGCTTCTTCTACATGGGTGACTCAAACTTCTCCAACTTTTGTTGCAAAAACCCAGCCAGGTAGATTTCCAGTGAAGATTCTCTCGTTTTCACATTTCTTATATGCATCTGATACAGACGCCGTTTACGCATCAGATAATGTTGGTGGTGGTAGTGGTTTATTATTATTAAATACTCAAAAAGAAAGAAAAGAGTGTTGCCGGCCGATGCAACTGCTGTCTAAATCATCTGAAGCCCCTGAGCGGCGGCCGGAGGGAAAGAAAAGGGGATAGGGAGAGAATAACGAGGGGAAGTATATTGGAAGAAAGGACAGGGGAAGCTTTGTACATTATTTACAAAATACAAAACGGTCATTGAGTTCGCGTCGCTCGCGCGCAACTGTCCGAGCACTGTCCAGATAATGTTGGTCCAAGGCATACGCACGGTAATAATCTGAGCGGATCTCAGGCAGCGCGAATGCCCCCCCCCCCCCCCCCCCCCCAGGTGAATAATCATTGCTTTATATCGGCGTTATCTTTCAAAAAGGAAAAGATTCGCACACACCTTCACATGGAGCGTTGTGAAAGTGGCGTTAGCTGTGTGGAATTCAGCATTTAATATGTGTGCCAGCCATCTTCACGTTTTCCAAGGTCTACGCAGCGGCGAATGTCGTACGGTTTTTAAGCAATTGCTTTCTCTTTAATGTGCGGTGACTATTCCAACGGGAAATCAATAAGCTTTCACGTTATTTCGCGGATTTGTCTTGTTTGTTGTTAATTCAGTAATCGCGTGTGCGTAAATTGTGCTGCCTTTTCACATTTCTTTTGTTTTTTTCGAAAGTTGTTTATTCATTTTGATTATATGATCAAGTTTTACGGCTGATTAGCTCGTGGCTATATGATTTAATATTATTTAAGCGTAAGCAAAATAATATATAGAAGGAGATGACCTAGTGCTGTATGCTAATAAGACATGACACAACAAAATATAACCCAAGATAGAGGACAAAATAGAATAAACATTACTTTCTGTCAGCGCCAGCTTTCTTTCAGCGCAAGGTAACGATTATCAGCTTGCGATGGCAATCGAAAAATCTTCGCAAGAGTTAAAGCGGGAAAAAATTTTGCATGCAGCCAAAGAGGCTGCCTGAAAGGAAAAAACAAACAAACAAACAAAAAAACGATAAGGAGCGATGCGCGCAGTCTCGAACGCAGAAGTGGAACACCTGTGAAGTTTAGTCACCCGTGTAGCTTTGCGAGTCAGAGTGTAACCGGAACGTCTCATTAGGTTAAGTATTCGACTGCCTTCCAGGGGGCAGCAGAAGCGTCAGCGATGTCCCGCATTCCGTAGTATTGAACAACAATGGAAATAAGGCTGAATGATGACAGTGTGAGAAAGGGGAGGGGGGTCGGCGGTGAAGAGGCTAGGGAGTGAGACAGAGAGGAAAGGAAAGGAGATAGCCCAGATGCGTGTTAATAACTTCGCCCAGGGCAGACGAACGGAAAGACTGCCTTCCGTTGTGATGTCGTACATTCTGAAATCAGGTCAGTGTCGTCCATTACACTCTCGGGGGAAACGAACAAGACGGCACACACTCGTACTACGTAGCCGACGAGAAGGAGAACGGGTCAGAGCCGACCTGACCGATACGGAGTATATAACCTGGTGAGGAGATGCGTGCGGGACTCCTATTCAAATTGCCGCGTTGCAAAGAAACGTCGGACCAAGACAGAGACGGCAACGTGTCACGGCTGACCTGGCCCGCTGCACGCGCCGCGGGCAAAACAACCGGTTCTTCAACAATGATCAGTTATTGCCGCTCCCGCGCGCTGCCGATGAGACGCTCGGAGGTGGTGATACGCGGCGAACCTTTTGTTTCTCGGCCCAGGCCGGATCTGGTAACGGTGAACGCGACCAAATGTGGCAGGTAATGCTCTGTACGATGAGGGTTGCCGCTACGTCGTGTGCCTTTCGACGCCTGTTGGCGCGTGTGTCGGCGACGGTTATTTATGAGATCCCGCTATTTATTTTATCTCTGCTAGTAGTAAACTTGCTTTCTCGGCCTTTCTCTCTTTCTTTGTATATGGTTGGGGCCCGATATAGATTGGGTTAGAAGAACGCTTTGTGGTAGTCATGGAATAAGCAGCTGGACTCTAAATGAAGCTGAATGAAGATCATGTTCGTCAAGATTTTTTTTTCTTGAAGTGCCCTAAAGTAGTAACATTTGCACAAGTGCTATGCTGTTGCACTGGGAGAGAACGTTGTGACGAAATAATGTGACAGTAGCAAGTAAACTACTGCTGCTTTTGCGAGCTAAGTACTAAATCAATCAAAAATAAAAAAAAACAAACTTGTTGAGAGCAAATACCGTACCGCGTTGTGGTGGACCTGTTCTTTATTACATGTCTGTAATGATATAATTACTCGTACTGAATAAACATACATGCCCTCAGCAAACCTCGTTCAACTGCGATTGATTTATGCGCCGTTACAACAAAAAAAGTATACTTGCTTGTTTAACTAGCCGATATTTCGGCTACCCCCCCCCCCCCCCCCCTTCCCTCCAAATCTAGTACTATGGATTTTGCCTTCAAGCCCGTCCAAATTTATTCGACGGTTATTCCGTGTTTGAAATTCAATAAAACTGAGGGGCACTAATATTTGATCATCTATGTGTTCGCTCAGCTGCCAGAATGGCTCACTATTTTAACCAAAGTATACGTGCACTGACTCTGGCATGCAGTATGCTTTGATGGTCTTTCAGCTTGGTTATAAAGGGTTTATATTATCGGGGTTTAACGCGGCTGTTCAGCTGAGTGGACTTGTTTTTGATGGATACTGATATAGGTGCGACCTTGCGATAATTTCCCCCCAGTTCCTCCACGGTAGCGAAACTTTAAAATATTTAACCCTGAGAGTTTTGGCACTGACCTACGACCTATCACACCTACACCACCACGCGCACAAATACGCACAGTGTACTCACCAGCTCATGATGCCACCATTTTTAGCCTAGATCAGTGTCTTAATAGAATTTCATGTCTTGAACTGTAGCGTTTACCACTCCTGCCTTTTTCAAGGAGTCAAGCAGGACACATCTCTCCGCGTTGAAATCTGGGTAGCACATAATGCAGTGATATTAACGAGGTTAGGAAGAATTAGGGTCTTTAGATACATATGTTGCCGATTTTAAAGAGAATAATTGGTTACGAAAGTGAACCTTGCAGAAACGACAAATATTTTCCGAGGAAGGCTATAAGCACGAGCTCTGATGACATCAACAATAAAAGGCATAAATACGGATAGGTTTGCAGGGGAGAGTGGGACAAAATGAGAAACTGATCAAAACTCAACATATCATTACTCAGCTCCTCTAACTATCATAAATATATGCGATGCCATACTTGCTGGATATTAACCTGATAGGATACCCTTGTACGTTAAACGTTAAAAAGAAAATTACAATTTTTAAATCTCACTGTCGCTTTGCCACTGCGTTTGAATCTGGAGCTGAAAAATAATTCGCATTTTCTAAGCAGAGAAATAATTACTACATAAACCTCGATGAACGAGAAAGCAGTCGAAAAGGTGCAACGTCCTGCGGATATCATATTTTGCTTATCTGGGCAGCTCATCTGACCAATACTCCAAGAACAACATTTGTATCAATTATTCACCACATTGAGCACACAATTTAAGAATGTTTGCACCACACGCTCTAACCAAGAATTTATATTTGGTGCCAAGGCTGCACATCGGGCAAAATATGACATTGTGGTTTTCCGCATGGTCTTAAACAAACGCAAATATTTTTTTATTCAAATGTATTTTCTTGTTTTCTCGTTCTCTAGGCTGGTCAGAATGTGCAAAAAAAAAAAAAAGAAAGAAGAACACTATTTGCCCTAGGCGAAGCCATTACGAAGCACTGGCGGGCATGAAGTAGCACCGGTTCCTCTATATTTATTAGCTCATACAAGTATACGAATGATCCTCTGCGCTACTTCACCCACGGTAGATTTTTTTGACGACCATTGTTCTACTCTCTCGTCCTGTGTCCTCCACTGGGGCTTGCCCTGTGTCCACCGCGTTGTGCGTGCTTCCCTCTGCGCTTGCATCCTTCTTTCTTTCAGGCATGTTCCAGCTAGCCCCAAAAGAAGTTCCGCTACAGTTTGAAATTGAAAAGTAGCACAAGGCTGAAGGAAGCCAGCGGCAGGCGGAAGTGGGCTGCCCGTTGGGCAGAAGAGGAAGAAAGCGAGAGCACGAGGTCACGGCCGTCAATCCACAGGTGAGCGACCCCGGAGGGCGGCCTTCACCGACCGCGACCTTGCATTGAGCCGCCACCCGACGCCACAACCACAAGAAGCACAAAAACACAGCCACAGGGGCCAGCTGAAAGCTATAGCGGTGGCGGCGAGAGGGAGAGAGACCGCAGAACAAATCGCCACGAATAACGGAGGCGCACAAAAGCAATGACCCAAAGCGCCAACTTCACGTGCGCGAGGAAATCCCCCTCGGCCGTCGTGACGCCAGCATGCGGTAAGAAGGAGGAGGAATGGGAGAGTGGGGCTGCCTTTACAGGCAGTCCCGTTCGGCCAGAGGTCATTTTCCCACTGATGCACAGCCAATGTCCCCTCCGGGGTGTGCAGCCTCTGTTATGGTCTCGTGGTTTAGGCGCGAGGCGTAGAGGCCAATGCCTACGGAAGCAATGTGCCGTCTTCGTAGATTGCTTGCACTGCGACGCGCACATTTCCTTCTTAACGCGTTCATTGTGGCGGAAAGAAGGTACACGGAGAGGGAAAGAGGCTTTGCCCACGGCTTGGCCCGACCTTGGGGAAACACGCTCTGGAAGAGGAGGCATTTTCCGCGGTCGTTTATACAGTGCTCTGTTGTGTGGTTAAGTTCGGTACGCAGTTGGCCGGCCATGATTTCGGCACCATTATTATTAATGACACTCTGTTTTCATGCATTCCAGCGCTTAACTTTTGCAAATGAGGCCCACCACGCACTCCATAGCATGCATTCCCTGATCGACAGTGGTATGCAGTCGGCAGGGATGTCGGCGCAGTTACTATTAACGTCACTCTGTGTGCATGCGCATAAAGCGACGCCCACCACGCATTCCAAGGACATCACTTTCCCGATTGAGGGCATTCTGAAACTACCCAACCATTCCGTCTGCTATGTGAGATCCATGGAATAATTGTTGCCTTATTGCTTTCGCCCCGTTTGATGGCAATGTATGACTGCGAAAAAACCGGTTAGCCAAGATATGCTATCGCGATATAAAGGAGCAGCAGAAGATGCTTGCTTCCTACAGTGCGGGAAAAACTGTGCGATCGTGCAATTCGCTTTAACTGTTTACTTCAGAAGTTTTGATAAGTACTCTTTTAACTTGTTTTATAGCTCGCTTACTTCGCTGCTATCTACATATTTAAATAATAAACTCTAATCTTTGTACCGGTTCTGTCGTTTTCCTACACGTTAGTTAGGTATTCGTAAGTGTGAGCAATTTTGCGGTGAAGCTATAGTATTCTAGTTTAATCTCGCCAAGCGGCATTACTTTTATAAACAGACTTTTTTTTTTTTGCCAATTGCTACTACCGTACAATGTCAGTCATCATTTCCCCTCCCCACTCGCGACGTCAAAGTGTTTGAGCGTCCTTAGGTATATGCACCAAAACACCGCGTATATACCTCGAAGATGTGGAGCAAAGCAGTGCCATGTAAACTACACGTTAGCATCTATGCCAAAACAGAACCACAGCAAGCGTAAATGCCCAAAAATAAATTCTTCATGAGGGCGTTGATAGTTTGCCAGTGTGTTGAGCATAGTGGAAACTTAAATAGTTGGGAAATCGTTTACACGGAGCATAATTCCATAAAAAGCAGAATAGAACACATCATATGGACAATAATTACCTGCACTTCATTTCACAAGTTGCTCGCAGCACGGCAAAAGGGAAGAGAGATCTGGCACAGTCAGGACGACGTGCACCAGCATGACATACCCTCCTGCGCGGGAGCACAGTAATGTAGTGCCTGCCACCCTTATTGGCCCAAATAACCCTTACTTTTTGTATTCCTGCCAGCAACTTGTGAAACTAAGTACAGAGTCGTCATACTCGTAAAAGTTGTAAGTGCAGACAAAGACATCTACGTTTCTATCGATCAGACACCTTTAACTACCGTTCCATTAGTCAAATGAAAAGAAGATTAGTTATTGACCATAGTTTCTCCAACGCAGTGATACATCGTCGAAGACACGCGGTTATACCATGGTCGCCTTACAGCGCTGCATTTGCCTGTGCCGACAGGCGCTACTTGTACAGAGCTTCTGCTCCAGTAGGCACGGTGCAGGAAGCACCGCATGGATGTTACCATTTGGGGGCGTGCTCCGAATGGATTCCAACCGTCAAATATTCTCAGCATGGGCAAGTACAAAATCTCAGTCTGAGCAGTAGGCCAGTAGATTTTGTTTTCCACAAATTATCAAAAGCCGCATGCAGTGATATATCCGTGAAGCCAAGAAGGGGGTAAAGTATGGAAAGGGTAAAGCATGAGACCACTCCTGTAACAAGTGTGTTTTTCTTCTTTATTTCCTTTTGTTTTTCATGGATTGTTTTATTTTCAAATCACGCGCTGGGTTTCTTAGTCTGGCCGCCCTAAAACGGCTTTTCTTCTTCAGACGTCCATCTGAGTGCCGAAGCGAAAAGGGATCGGTACTTTCCCAGCACAAAGCTCCATGAGAGCCTTTCACTCAAGGAAACATGAAAGGCCAAAGCCGGCTTCCAAACAAGGCGGTCCCCGCGAGAGGAGGATGATTCTAAAAGTGGCAAAGGAAGACCAAAGAAGAAACAAGGATCCATAGACAAGAGATCGCCCCGTTCGCCTCTTCAGTGAGCAGGTTCTGTGGTGTCTTGCCGAAGGGCACCACAGAAGAGCTTGTTTTAAACAAGATGTATGTACGCACAAAGAACGAGCAAATGCAGATCTTGTCTGTGCCTCATGCCGAGCCGTGTACCCTGCTAGCGCCGTTTCCCTCACGTTTGTTTTATCTCCTCCTCCCCTATCTCCTGTTCTTTCGGTTCCCGGCAGCGTCTCCTGGAGTCACGTGTGTCTTTGCTGGTCCCTTGCGCGAGAGCGTTCGACAAGCAACTTTACTTTAGAAGAAAGTCTCAAGATCCCGATCGTGAGATGAAGAAGAAAGCCGCCAGCGTCGTTTTCTCTGTTCCTAAAGCCAGACGGCAAGTGCGCCAGTCTTTTGGGACGTTTCCACGGCTTCGGGTACAAACGGCGCTGCCTTGACTTCCCATGATGCCTCACCGAAATTTGAAACATTTTTGGATGCGAAATCTCCAAAACAGACTACATCTGGACATTATACTCATTTATTTTCTTTCTTTTCTTGTCCATTTTTTTTTTCTTTGCCTTCTTCAAAGAGAAATGTTTTGGGCTGCAGTCGAAGGATATGTAACCAAAATCCGTTGCGTACTCCAAAGCGGTCAACACATCTGTCAATCATCGAGGCATACGCGCCACCATCATCCTAACTCGCTGACGCCGTATTTCGCACAAACTGATTTATTCAAGTTTTCATTTTTTCGTCGCCCAGTAACCGACTGGAATGATTCATTATTGCCTTTCTCCACACTTTGACGTTTATTACCTTTGTTATTATTGTTTTGTGGCCATGTTACCACCATGCTTGGACCTGTACAAGGTTCGCAGTATTGAATAAAGAAAGAAAGAAGAAAGAATTACATCTTCACGCCACCCCTTTACTTCTCCCCCTTTCCCAAAGGGGAGCGAAAAAACAAAAGACAACCCAGTCGGTGCATTCTCCTTGCCACACATAGCCACACATGTTCCAAATATTCGTGACGAGGAATGAGAGAGCCACTTTTCTCAATATGAAAAATCTTCCTTCAATGACGATTAACAAAGAAATTTGATATCACAAAAAATTCGCTTTATTTCTACGTGTCATAGAAATGACCATTGTTTTGACTAATAGCCGAATGCTATGGTTCGGAAAAGCAACACATATACAAGCAATGAGACACCTAATTCGTGAAATGAAAACGCAAAGGTCATCCTTCTCTTAAGCATAAGTTATGACAATGGTTGCATGTTTTGGTGAGGTTCCATTTAATGAGCTTGAAGCATGAAAATCCCCCTTTCCGACCTCGGCGCCTCAGTAGTTAAGACATTCGACTGCCGAGCAGAGAGAGCATGCATCAGGGTTCGATTCTGCCGGCCGCGGGTAAGCGCAAGGCGCCCGCGTGGTGTCACGTGCCGAAATTGTCCGGAGTGGCTTACTACGAGGTCTGTCATAGCATGGGTCGCTTTGGGAGTGTAAAACCCTTACACCTAAACCACGGAGTTAACATGAGAGATTGCAGTCTGGATTTCCTTGCGGTGACGAGTAGCTGCTGAACAGATCGCATTGGTACTGAATGGTCTCATATTGCTTTAAGTAGAGCGGCGGAAGAAACGATTGCATCTCGCTGGCTACGTTGTTAAGTTTTGGCTGCTGAAACAAAGCTAATCCTACAGACACAATCTTTGCACACATTTTTGATGCTCCAGCTGTGGAACTGCTGCACGTGCCATGATAACTTTGACGAGTTGGGCGCGCTGTTGGTGGCTGCTGGCGTGCAAAAGTACCGAAGTGTCTAATACCGGCCGACTTCGCAGCCGTCACACAAGCTCAGACGTCCCGCAGTGTTTCGAGCGCTCTCTATAAGACACTGTCCCATGTCGTGAAAGGTAGCTCGTTTGGGCCGCCCGTAGTGTACAACTTCTGAAATAAAACTTGGGTACCTTTACGCGATATTCGCGGTTGTTTCTTTGCGGAAGCTGCAACTATATACTGCTCAACGCTTCCTGCATCGTATGTCAAAACAACGTTACAAAGCACAATAAAATTCTGCTTGCGCCTTCGGTATATACCCTTTTTCCTGTCGCGTTCTTGGGAGTTGTCAGAAATTACGAGGCTTGCGTAAGTATCTACATTTTAGATAACTTTTTTTTTTTTTTCTGTAGTGTAAGTATACTTAGTTCAGTTAGGTGGCCGGCTTATTCCTAATGTAGCTTTTATTCTGCCCGCTTTATAGTGGCTAGACTTTACTAAATAGCAAATTACTAAAATTCGATTTCGAAAAATGCGCCAATATTTCGTTAAAGAGAAGGAGACATAGACGATGGCCTGCCTCGATAAAAACGAGCGTTTTTATCTAAAATAGACCACTCCCACAGAAGAAAAAAAAAACGAGAATTTATAAGCAAGAAAAGAAGAAAGGACGTACGCATTACGTACACGCATCTTCAGCAGCGATCAGCTTCACAAGTATAAAGCACATGCGACGACACCACTTTTTCGGGCGGTGATTCAAGAAATATACATCACCATTGAAGGCGTCCATGGCCACTTACCATGTGTTTCTTAAGGAATCGGTGGGAAGCAACGCAGTCTACATTGTTTCCATCGTGGACTGCAGAAGCTTTGCCGCTCAAAAGAGCTATTGACTGGAGGCAGACTTCGATATCCAATTTTTTCGACAATAAATGCATTTTCTGTGAGCCAGACAAACGTCAGCATAGCCAAAAAATGTCAGAGAAAAATTTGTTACTAAGAATAATAATTTGACAGACTTGTTCGCGGCATGTCTCTAACAAAGATTTAAATAAATAAATAAAGCGTGCAAGCCTCATTAATGTTTTCGCGTGAGACAAGCTGACACTAATAAATAAGGGACGGCCATATGAAGCGCCAGGAGAGAAAATCGCGTAAGATAAACAGAGACACATTATTTATTTGTCAGAAAATAGTTAAATTTAGTAAAACAATTCTGAATCCTGGCACTGCTTGCTCCTATTTCTGTTTCATGTGCTGATTACGCACGCCGCTTACGCGAAGGCGAAACAAACTCAAGAAGTTGTTCCTCGGCCAGTTTATTTAGATGCAGCATGTTCTTGCTCAGCACTTCACTAATCAGGTCACGTTATGCTTTTACGAGTACACTATATGATGTAGCCAAACCAGTGCGACCATGCTTACAGGTCTGCAGCATTTCCAAATGGGTCAACTTCAGCCCGGAAATAATCAAGTTATGGCTTATGTTTGCTTTACGGGATTTTAGGTCCCAAAGCAACATCGGCTATGGGGGATACTGTTGAGGAATCCGAGAATTTCTACCCCCTGGAGTTCTGCAACGTGCAAAGCGTTTCGTCTGCAACGGAATGTCGCTTTGCGCTAGCCAGCGTGGCATCAGAAGTGCCTTGTAGTTACAAGATGATCAACTAAGAAAAGCAAAGTCAGAATAACTGTCATGGCAACCGGTCGACGTCGTTGTCCTTTGAGGGGTCTTTCACGCTTTGTTCTTGAGCAAAGTTGAAGCGCTTAGCTGAATGAGGGCAGACCGCAAAAATCCGCAATATAGCTGTCCTTGCTTTTGCTGGCATACATTTTGCTTCAGGACGCTCATCCTTGCAGTACATCCATATACAGTGACGATGTCACTGTCCTCATGTAAAAGTTCCGAGTGACACGCGAAGGTCAGGAGCCGACACGAGTCGTCACAGTGGACCAGCGCAAGCGAACCCCGCAAGTGAAACGACACATGTTCTTTGAATTGCGTGGATGGGGGAAGAAATGACTGCTTCCATGGAAAAACACCTACAGTCAACATTCCTCACCAATGGCACCCTGTTACAAGCCGAATGCAAGGGCATTGAACAAGGGTGGCTTTCTTGTTTGGGGGCAGTTCGGGGCTGGCGAGGAGTGTTGCAAAGGCAGCTACTGCTGTTACCTGTCCATGAGCATTGTAGCAGTAGGGGGAGAGCGGGATTGACGCAGACACCTGTCGGTAGAGCGAAAGTCGGGGAGCTGTTTCCTCCTCTCCGCGGCAGCAGCGAAGGGTGAGCCACCTACCAATGAGGAGGGGGAGAGAGCGGCGCCGCGACCTGGCCAGGCGCGCGAGCGCGTCGCCGCGCGGCTCTTCGCGAGGAGAGACTCGCCAGCCGCCGCCGCCATGAGAAGCGGGCTCCCAACGCTGCTCGCCGTGGTATCCCTGCACACGTGGACCGCGCTGGCGCTCAGGGTCCTGGACCACAGACTGTTCGGTGAGTGGCGGCGGCTGGCCCGTATCAGCCCTTTGCCGGTGGTGCTTCCGGCCGGTGGCAAAGGTGGCGTCGATCGTCAGTGCTCTTCCGAAAACTACTCGCCTGGCAGAGACGGCTGCTCTTTTGCATGCGACGTCGAATTTGTTTCCGCTCGGTCAGGCTCGTCTTCGCTCGTGGCTGTGATGGGCGGTGAACGATAAACACAGATCAGCGACGCCTCGGAAACTTCGTCAGCTGTGCAATCACACATATTTTGCCTTGACTTCGCATAGTGAACTGGTTCGATCTCGTGATGATCGCATCTTGATATGCGCGTTCTCTTCTTTATTTATTCAGTCAGGACTAGGCTATATATTTGCGTCAGGTTTGACAAAGGGACTTTTAGTTTTCGCCGTTTACCGCGCATGACGCCTGATTGTGCGAAACTTGGCGAGTGCGGAATGGACGTAAATGTGTGCCGTTGCAGCAGTACAGGTCTGTGAAGGGTACACCGCTCTCAGATAGCTACTTACAACGAGCAATGCCCTATCTTTTATTTTCTAGCACGTGTGCTGTCGCACTAATAGTATGGTTTTAGTGCGCCTTTGTTTTTGCTTGTTGGGGAAATAAGATTACGCGCCAACTTAGCGACGCAAAGTGTTCCCGATTCACAAGTTAGTTTCGTTCCTGGGGTCAGCGCGGAATTCGGGTTCTCGAAAGTGTCATTCGTTCCTCTCGCAGCACTGCGCACACTCAACTTAGCAACCGGAATAGTGTCTCTGAAGTGCTTGTTTTGTTCGAATAGCATTAAGAATAAAGCGTGTTTCTGCGTCGCAATTCAGTTCTCTGCCATGCAGAGCATGGTAGTGCCTTTAAAGGGAACGGCTGCACGTGTTAAAAAATTATGCTCCTTCACAAATAGTGAATGTTCTTGCGAACTCTGTTTCTTTTTGCACACTTTCTGTCAAAGACGCGCGCTATCTCTGAGAGTGGCAAGAAAAATATCGGTGTCTATTTCACATAATAAACAGAGGAAATGATGTATGCGTATTTCGTCTCCGCTTGTCTAAGCAATTCAGCTGCCACAAACAGACACGCAACACCGAGCAAGCGGCCCTGCCACACCAGGCTCGTATCCCTACAGCTGAGGTGCTTACACTCGCATTGGTGCGTTCTGGCGTTTACATCGTTCCGAACGGCTGAGCTTGCTAGGCATGTGACCTACGCGCATTATGCAGTTGTTGGCCTTGCTGCAGCGACATGTTCATGAAACTAAACCGAATTTCGACGGAAGAGGTACGCCGTCTTGACGGCTGAGTTTCCGAGCTAAAAGGCATCACTTAAAGAAAAAAAAAATATATATATATATATATATATATATATATATATATATATATATACATATCCACCGAAAAGCAAGGCGCCCGTGTGCTGTGCGATGTCAGTGCACGTTAAAGAACTCCAGGTGGTCGAAATTTCCGGAGTCCTCCACTACGGCGTTTCTCACAGCCTGAGTCGCTTTGGGACGTTATACATCAGAAACCAAACCGAAAAAGCAATGCGAAAATACCGGAGCTGCACCGGCCATCGAGCGAACGTCACGTTTGTAAAAAGCGACAACGGCTTGCTCGGGGTCACAGTCACAATTCCTCGCCGCCTATGTATGACACACACAATAACGTAGGCGACATAAATGATATGCAGTAGTATTATTGATATTTAATTAACACTGCGGTAGCCGTGTGGGCTTACTAGAGAAGCATAGTACGCGGTAGCTCCGCTGGAGCATGATTCCCTTTATTATTCTTCTCGAACTGTGTGCTTCAGTGCTTTAATGACGATTCAAATATTCTGTGACTTTTTCGTGGACTGAACCAGATAAGCATCGCGAATCTCAGACTCCGTTTTTGGCGACGTCCGACCACGACACCGCAAAACGCACGCGAAGGACGTAGTTCATCGCGAAGGCAATGTTTTGTATTTCGTTGTATTTTCGCTGTATATAGAATCTGGCAGTGCTTTAAATAGCAGTACATAATATCGTCAGCTAGAAGGAACTGCTGCAGAGGCGCCCAATTTTCCCCGAGCGCGGGTTGTGGTTTGAGTTCGCAACCGATATGACAGGCATAAGTGTAGCCGGGCGCACGTGCTTTATGTTTCGCCAAGTTCATTTCGTTATTGTACGCGTGGTATTCCTCCCTATCAGACGACGTTGAACGACGTCAAGTAGTGGATAGGACGGCACCGACACACTAGCAAACGTTGCTAGTAGAACTTGCTGCTTGCAAAGCTTAATTAGTCCTGGCATTTAATGTTCCGTTCTCACTTGCGCCGCTCAATGTGATTTTCTGAGAAAGCCATAAAGCTGAGCATATGCCCACCATAATGAGACGCTACAACCACGATGATTCTCTCAGACGGTTTCGTCAAAAGTCGGGAGGCACCAGATTGTATTTGATGATGCGCAAAAGTGAAAGTAGATAAAGTGCAGGTGTGCAAAAGAGGCGTGTACTTCGCAAAGATTTGCACATACATTTAGTAGGCTCCACATCGAAACTTAAGTGAGGCTCTCGGTCGCTACGTAGGACATCTTATCGCTTCTTCTTTAAACGCGGAAACAGAAACGGAGGCGCCGTACGCTGTTGTAGCCGAGAAGAAAAGACAGAAATAAATGCATCACGAAATAAATTGCGGTCTAATGAAGGTATAGGCCCCGGCGGCAGACATAAAGCCGGTAGTTTTCACCCCTAATCACAGCCAGGAAGTCTGGACGGGTTTTCCTTTTGTAGCTTTATATTATTATTACTTTTTTTTTTTTTTTTGGACAGGCCACGAAATCCCATGTGGCCGGCGGCAAATGAAGACCGCCGCGGGAGCGGTCTTCCTTATCTCAGTCGTCTCGGCCCGCTAGAGGACCTTCTCCCCTCTTCTCATTCGAAGCACTGGACCGGCTTCGAATACGGATGCGTCAGACATTACGCTCGGTGCATTCAGGCTGCCGAAATTACGAGCGGGCTACGGTCGATGGTTCGATCTTTTCTTTTTCTTTTTTTTTTTTTCGCTCCATTAGCCGAGGTTGAATTAAGGCCCCCGGTTTTATGAACGTGAAATCATGAAAGCTGGTGCGTCGAGTTCACGGAAATAAGTTTGCCGTATATTGGGCGGTTCGTTCTTGCCTTAGTGTTGTCAAGGTCGTCATCATGACCGCCTGCTGAAGAACCACGAGAGGAGCACACTTCCAAGTTGAAGTTATGTGTTCTTTTCATTTGTGCTGGTCGTGAACACGATCCATTCCTAATTTGTCGGTTCGTAACTGAGGGACAAAGATTTTGAACAACGCGAGCTTCCCCAGTGCGCACACGATTGGTACCAAGGTTATAAACCCATGTAAGAGTAAAACAGGTACAAAACGCTTCATGGACATGCGCTGTTCCCGGATGTAGCCTAATCGCTTTTTTTTTTTCCTTCTGTGTAAGTAAAAATGTCACTGACAAGCGGAAATGCGTTGGTGGCTTGAAGGAATCGTGTTAGCCTGATACATTTTTCTTACTTGCCTTAAGTTATGTATAAAATGTTAGCCGTTTTGGGCCCTTGGGCAGTGCACATTGATATTTACGCTCCCTTCCTCGGCCTGCTCGGGCTAAAGTATTGTGCTTGTAATTCGCTCCGTCTACACTCCTACGGTGCACACGATCTGTGACTACGGTATCAACACAACGCAGTTGTCACTGGCCTTCCATGCACGCACTCCGAAATTCTCTTTCTGTACCTTAACCTGGCTATAGTGGCGTCAAAAAGGCAATCCCAGAAATTTACGAAGGTGTATTATATATGAACTCAGGGCTGTAAACATACGAATAGTGTTCACTTTGCCCTTGTGTTCAGGCTGTGCGATGTAACAGGCTCAGTAAAACTGAAAGGAGAGACACGCGGAAGCTCAGGGAGACCGGCAAGCCAGGAGCTCCCAAAGTAAGATCTAGACAGAGTAAGCCAGCCGAAGAAGCTGTCACGCGTGAGCACCGGTCTCAACGACGTCTGACCAGGCAAAGAAAAGTAAGCTGGAGGGGCTATGGTGCGGCAGGAGTGGCGTCCGGGTTCCGGTTTGGGCAGTAAGTACCGTAAGTGGGCGTGTACCACTCCTCTTCGAAGGACCGTCGAGAGCGCATGCTTACCGCATTCGGTCACGCAGTCTGACGGATCGTGGGCCGTTGGGTGTGTGCGGGGGGGCTGCTCACGTCACCTGCGATGAGGCCGCACTTTCAAGCTAGAACTTTTTGTTATGCGGCGGCACGACTGAAAACGGAAGGCGCGATCACGCACCGATCTAATCCGCGATACGACCTGCAAGAAGCCGCTGTCGCCTTTTTGTGGCGAAAATCCATCCCTACGCGTGACCGTTTGCCGTACCGACCAGCGCGGTAGAAACCGAAGGCCACTGGTGAGAGCTGCGCGGATGACAAACGGGATAGACTCGGATGTCCGCTGACTGTAGAGGACTTGTCTCTTCTGACAACCGCAGAAGGAGGAAGCCTGTTTAAGGCCGAGACAGGGAGAGATCGAGAAGCATAACGAAATTGACACCGTTGTGAGGTGCAAGTCGTGAGTTGTCACAATAATACGGACAGGAAATTGCGAACACAACCTTAGAGAGACATCATTGATTACCACAAGCGATGAATGTAACTGCAACCTGTTGGTACGAAGCGCCGCATCTTGCGAATCCATGACGAAACGGACCAGCAGTTTTATTGCCTCGAGGACATTTTAAAAAAATTCTGACTAGTTTCTTTTTTATTTGTTATTTTTAACGGCTTTACACTACTGCGTTTTCTATGGTCTACAAGACGTCAGCACGAATATATACTCACACAAATTACGGAAGAAACAGCGCGGCTACGACCAGTTTTGGAGTGTCTTCCTGTGTTCAATCTGCTAAGTTGCAGCTGCAGCTCAGATGGAGACAAGTCCCTTATCGAAACGTTGGCTCGGCTTGCGAACTGAAGCTCCCCCAACCCTTCTTCACTGCTTTTTCATGCAGCCGTAAGAGAGCGATGGGGGGCACGAATTTCAGTGTCTGCATTCCAGTAACGGCATAGAGTACAATGAATCAGTAGGCCGTTTACATAATTTGAGAATTGTGTCGGACACGAGCAAAGGAAAATGCGTAAACAAATTAGAGAGAGAACTTTACACGAGGCACCAAAAGCGTCTCCTAATTGATACCGTATCCAGTGTCGAAATTGAAACCAGTTTTCCGCATTGGAGCAGTTAGACTGAAGTCCTTCCTAATGAAACAAACTGACAACAAAGCATGAGTGTCCGCGGCACGCAGCCTATTCAGTCTAGCCTCCGAGAACACGGTGAAGCCAAAAGAAGCGGACCCCGAGCGATTAGCCCGCTTCTGACAAGGCGCATAAGAGAGCCAACAGCCGGTCGGCCCTGAACTTGAACTTGTTCACCGAGCCAGCAGCAAGAGCAGAAACGGTCGCACGCAATCCCTCGGGGACGATCAACAAAGCAAAGAGAAACGACCGCGCCTCGGTAATTGCCTCGTGTCCTAAAAGCAGCCATGATGTATGCGCCGCGTCGTGTCGGCCGCCGAGGACCAAGCCCCCCGGGAAACGCGGCCTTTCCTCTCCTCCGCTGCCGCCCGGGCGTTCGTCTTTTTCTCCCTGCTTAGCCCAATTTCGAAAGAAGCAACAGAGTTAGTCCCTGGGTGCAAATCGAACGACCCAGTAGGTGATTATTGCCACCCGAGGCGCTCCCACCTCCTTTCTGTTCTTTCTCTTGATCCTCGGCGGTGACGCGCCTGGGGCAAAGTGATCAGCCTCCGCGGGGGCCGTTTATTCCGGCCGCTGAGGTAAACGCGGCGGCTGCAACCAGGAGAAGCGCCAGCAGCATCAGCAGCACCCTAGAAAACCGACCTTGGCATTTGCAAAAAAGCAGGCGATGAAGGTGAACGACCGGATGTCCTGCACTCATCTCTGGCTGGTTGGCTCGCTGCGCTCCTACGGGAAAGAAGAAGCCGCTCGACCCTCGCCCAGTTTTGCTTCTTTTTCCTTACCTGGCCACCGTCGGGGTGCTCCTCCTCTTCGTCGGGCTCCACGCGGCGCGCGAGTCTTCCGTGTTTGCCGGTTCCGCCATTTGCCTCTCCCCCTTGCAACCCGTTTCCTCTTCTAACCGATATTTCGACCAGCAAGGTCACGCGGCGACTGTTGCTGCTGCTGCAAAGGAGGGAGACTCGTCTCTGCCGGCCCCCGTTTTCGTCTACCTGGGGAAGCGGGAAAAGAAGGGAGAGGAATGGGGGCTGGTGGGTAGGGGAGGAGGGGGCCGCCAGGGTGAAGGTCAATGTGTTTGCGGTGCTGCGGCGTTCTCTCGCCCGCAAACGAGACCTTATTCCCGCCTCCTCTTGGTGTTCCCTGGCCTGCGTATGTTTGAGCGCAACGACACGTCACGGGACGAGGCACACTTATTTTTATTGTTGTTGTGGTTGTTGCTCTTTCCTCGCCCCCGTGTGACCTGCTTGCATTTCCGAGCAGACCGCTCGGCGCAAATTAATTTTTGTTTTGGGGCACGCGCGGTCTGCTGTTGTTCGGCCACGCCTGCCGTATGCATACTGCTCCTGTTGAGTTTGCAAAGCGCACCTAGCCGTACCAGTGTCAATTTCTTCTTGTTTTTTTTTTTTTTTTTTTGTTATTCTACGCCGTGCATGTCTTTTTCCTCTTGGGTGCGTTCTTGAAAATGTAACTTTATCTGTGGGTGTTCAACCTTGACAGCGGATAATTTCTGAGTTATGCACATTGTCCTGTTCTTCTTCCCACCTCTGTACAAGTGGCTTGTCCTGTTGCTGGTGTCGCACTATAAAAAAATAGCGTTTTTTTTTTTTTTTTTTTTTTTCAGGCGCTACGCGCACGATAAAGCTCAAGCCGTGCCAAAACAGGGTCACCGGCCAGGAAGGCACCTGTATGTTTGCATGGGACTGTTTCAGTGCTGGCGGTACTCACCTTACATACTGCACAGACTCTTTTTACACGGGCAGTTGTTGCAGACTGCCACCGGGTGTCAGCGTGCAACAACATGACACTCCTTCGGAACCTACCAACAGTATAGACTCTATGCCGTACGAGAGCGACGACGGCTATAAAAAGAGAACGAAGCGGCCTCCGCCGAGCACGACCAAAACGACGTCACCGTTGACAACGAAGACGATGACGACGACACCAGGAGCAAGTGTGGCCTACACAACGACAACGACGACCAAGCCAAGCCATAGACCGTTGCCAACAACTACGGAGTCGACGGCGTTCGTCGGACTGTCGACGTTTACGCCAGGCCTCATTACCTGGAGGCCTAACGAGACCACCTTGCCATATGTTTCAGATGAACCGTTCACAACAGTGCCAAATTTTTCCGCCTCAAGTGCGAGCGCGCCCAAAACAACTACCTCTGCCACGACTGCTACAACTACGACAAAAACAACCCGGCCGGCAGTGACGACTACAAGGATACCCATAATGTCGACCACATTTCTCACTACAGAAGGCACGACTGAGAGCCAACCTGCAGAATTCACGTACGAGGCAACGGAAAAGGTCACGACAGATGAACCCGCCCAAGAAACTAGTGAAGTGACGGAGACAACAGTGTCGGAGGCCGCTTCTGAGGTCTACACGAAGTCTACAGAAGTGCCTCCGTCTTCGACACAAACTCGAACCGATGAGAGTACCACAACAGAAGCGACTACGCAGAGGCCCTCCACTTCGTCTGTTCAAAGTCACACGTGGATCGTCAACGAACGTGAAACTACAATGGCTATTCCGCAGTCCGTGCCAACCGAGCACACATGGGTAGTTGTTGACGAGGCTGACCCCGCCGGTCAGCAAACAACTACGCCAGCGCCCAGTGAGCCCGCCAGCCAAAGTACCTCCTCCACGGCGTCAATGGCGGACTGGTCAACCGTGACCGACATGGTGACGTCAATTTCCTGGGTGGACATGACTGAATTCTCTACGACTCAGAAGCCACCACCGGACGTGACCGACTCAACACCACTACCGTCGAAACCTCCCCCACAGGAATCATCCGAGTCTACCAGTGCTCCTTCCACGTTAACCGTGACTTCCGGGGCAACGACCAGCACCGGAAGCGCAGAAACGGATTCAATCTCGGTCCAACCAGAGACAGAGTCGCCATCTGCAGAATTAGTGAGCACTACAGAACCTGTGACGACCACGAAAGGCGAGATTGGTGCCTCGGTGCAGACGACGAGTACTCAACAGAGGAGGCCGACTACCCAGACGACCACTACAATGCCAAGTACATCAATAGTCGAGATAAGTACGGCTACTACTACGCGCCGAAGGCCCATACCTATAACGTTCGCGCCTACTACGAGTCGAACCACGACAACCAGCAGTACTGAAACGACCACAGTGCCGACCACGACTATAACAACCCCTAGGACTACTTGGAAGTACACGACAGTACCGGCGTACAGTGTGTCGGAAGAACGCACCTCTACAACGCAGCCACCGATGACAACAACGACGAGGGAAACGACCACTGTGTCGCCGACTGTTCCATCAACTCTTCCAAAGACGACGCCCCCCAAAACAATGCCCACAACGCCAACCCCAACGACCAGGACGACATTAGGACCAACGACACTATCTCCGGACAGGGACATTCGAAAAAGTAAGGTCACGGTCATCTTCTCCACTCGTCTTGATACAAGGTGAGGCCTGTTTGGATGGCACCTTCTAACGCAAAATTTTTACAGTATGCGGCCGGCCTAGGACTCTGCCAAGTGCAAGGATAGTGGGAGGCGAGCAAACGAAATTCGCGCAATGGCCTTGGATGGTGAGCATACATTTACCTAAGTGGATGTTCCTGATAAAAAAAAGAAGAAAAAAAGAGGCATTTGTAAATATTTCCACACATGATATGCATACACACACATGAATTCATTTCACTGTAGACAACAAGAATTGAATATGCTTCACAATGCCATAACTATTATACGGTCATGTGTCAAAGGAGTCAGCTTCAAAGGTCAACTTGACTCTCGTTCTCATCTTGTCACCACTTCCTGTTGTCACGTTACCCCTTTTGATTGCTCATTTAAGTATTCGTACGCCGTGTTGTAACTTTCCTTTTCAACTTGTTGAAAACAATCTTCGTCTTAGATAACGAGCCTGCTCGCAATTAACATCATGTTCTTTTGCAATACTTCAGATATCCCTGCGGCAGTTCAAGAGAAACAACTTCCTGCACAAGTGCGGAGCTGCGCTGCTCAACGAATACTGGGCCATAAGCGCGGCGCACTGTGTGCACAAGTAAGCTTATTTGTTTCATTCTTCCTGCTTGTGTGTGAACTCGTTGTCCGACTTTTGTACCTACTAGTTTTCTCGAAAGAAGCGGTTCGCCTTGTTTGTGCCTTATTCGCAAGAAAGCACGCATTTTACTTGGACCTGGAGGTGAAAACTGACATACTTCTCTTGTAGTAATTGCCTCCCCGATTTGCACAGTGTTCTATCCCCATTTCTTGTGTCTTTAATGTCTATATCTGCTTTTCATTTCGCAAGATAATACTTTATTAAGGAGCGCCTGCCACCAGATAATTACAGCGGCCATAAAAAGCGCGAGTTCAGCCGTGACATGCCGCTAGTTATAGTAAAGGGCTGACTCTTTCCTAAATAGTTGCATTGCTGTGGTGACTCGCGTGTAGCAACTTTTGAAAACAGCTCCTATTCCAATAGTAAAAAAAGTAAAAGAAAAATATTTTAATATATATTTTCCACCCGTGCAAAACAAAAGCAACCTTTGGGTGATGTTCAGATTGGGACAGAGACTGGGCTATTACGAAGCTTTTTTACTGCTGCAGGACAAGTAAATTTGTATAAGATTGAATAAAAATCAATCAGGAGGATGAAAAGAGCTAATCACCTTGGAGAAAACAGGCAATAGAGCTTTTAACGGTTGAGCTTTTGAAAAAGCTCAATAAAAAGATAAAAAGTTCCCTTGACCATTTTGTTTCTTTCGTGTCGTGTCATTACACTAGTCTCAACAAGCTGGCAAGTGCATGTCCTGAAAAAGCGCCTTTTTTTTTACGGCCCTAAAAGCTTGCAGTTCAGTAACGATATTCGCATTTTGTTCCACTGTGTACAGGCGTGCGACACGTGCGCCGTGAAGCGTGACGTCATCAACCGCTCACTATGGTTGGACCGGTCATGTCTGATGCCATTGCTCTTGTCTTCTTTTGTGTATCTCCGTTTTTTGCTTTATACGCCTTCCACTGTATTACAATGCATAATTGCAAAAAGCTACACCCCGTGCAGTGATTTCGTGCCTTGTGTTGTCTTGTATCTCCTGGAAACAGCCTACGACAAGCAGCGCGTGAAACTGCGGATTCATAGTTTCGATAATTGTCATTTCTATAATCATCAAAAAAGAAACGCATATCGTGAGTAGCCAAGTTAACGTTTAAGCTTCTCATCATCTAAAAACGTGACCAGCCACATTCCCTGGCCCGGTGCGACCAGACATAAGCTTGAACCGTGGCTGTTTACGCAGAGTATAGCCACTGCAAGTAAAAACAAAGAGGTCACTTAGAAACAAAGAGGCACTGACATCAGGTTCCGGTGTTACCGCCAGTCAGATGGCTTGACGTCCGGGAGATGGCGACACTTTCGATGACGACACAAACTTGGAATACGGGTACTGAACCGCGCCGTGAGGGAAGGGAATAAATTGAATTTAACGCTCATAGGTGTTTGTATATAGTGAGATGAGACCTAATGAATGCCCGATGCTCCGGTCATAATCAATTAACATAACGCAGAGGCAAGTAACAAGGGCGATTTGACTCCGAAGCGAGACGGGCCTGCTTCGAAGCCCGCCGCCATGTTGGCAACGTCATTTGAGCATACGCGAGAGTCGCTAACAAGGAACTCGAAAAATAGCGTATGCAACCCGAGTTTACGTCTAAGGTTGAATTTGAAATTGCGTTTTGAGAATGCATGCTTTAAAACATGCCCCATATCCTTATATATGAAAGCTCCATATTGCCACTACGCTCTGCAGCGTGAGAGCTTCGCCTCTGCACTCATCTTAGCTTTGGTAGTGCTGTGAGGAACTAATGAAATAGAGTAGGTGACCGCGCAGAACGACTGTACATAGTATTAACTTAGAAGAATAACGAAGTACAGATTTGATCACACTCGCGGAGGGCGCTCGAGCTGTCGTGTGAGGAATAATTAAAATCTGGTAAAATTAAGGCAGGTAGTGACTTTTACTGATAAAACTTGCACTCTAGGCAGCCGTGAGTTCATGCGATTCGCACAGACTGAAGCGCACTACTCGAGCGCTAAAGTGCAATTGGCTATCTTTGCGATTTTTGTACTTTTGCTGCACATAACTTTGTAAGATGAAATGTCTTGTGTTTTTCATAGGCGAGTTCCGCAATGCTGCATTAAAATCACGTCCTTATTACTTGATGAAGACCGTAGCTTCGCGTGTTAAGTGGGCCATACGCAGCTTCTTGAATGCAACTACAAGACATGTCGCACTTGCTGCCGTGGCGGGGCGCGGCGTCGCGAATAACTCCGTTCATCCGCGGCGAGCGACACCGTGGCTCACTGGCGCGCTGGTGCGCAGCGTGTCGCCGACCGACATCCTCCTGCGGCTGGGCGAGTACGACCTGAAGAGCGACCGCGAGGCGCTGCCGCACGTGGAGCGGCGCGTGCAGATTGTGGCCACGCACCCGCGCTTCGACGCCAGCACGTTCGAGTACGACCTGGCGCTGCTGCGCCTCTACGAGCCCGTGCCCTTCCAGGACAACGTGCTGCCCGTGTGCGTACCCGCCACCAACGACAGCTTCGTCGGCCGCAACGCGGTCGTCACTGGATGGGGACGCCTCTACGAAGGTATGGATCCTTGGTAGCGCTTTCTTAGCTGATGCTATCTCTTTAAGACAAAAAAAAAGAAAAAGAAAAGGCTGCAAGCGCTACAATGGTCAGTACATCCAGGGGGCTAAAAGCGTTGTCACAACCATGGGTCCATCGAATGTAAACCATTCCTCCTTGAAATATCGACTTGAAGATTTCTTTACGGATTAGCCGTTCCTCATAAAGGCAGTCGTATCTATGCCCCTTTTCTTTCTCTAAGATTGATTACATGTCTACTGATGCCCAGCTTTGGCCTAAACGTGTTCTGATCACGATTCCCGTTCGTTCGATATTGTTGGACAAGAGTACGAGCTCTGAAAGTGACCAATGTAGAAGTCGTGTGAATAGTGTACGAAGTATATACATGCGAACTTAGTAATGCGATGCGAATGAATAAGATTTTCCAATTCGTATGCACCTGATCGGGAAATAAAGTTAAAATTCTCTTTTTCACTTGAGTTCGGGGGGCAGTGAGCTTTCGTTATACTGCATTAAAGCGGGAGTACATTGGAGCTGTGCGAAGACACCTCTTGCCAACATGATTTTAAAATATTCTGATGTTATTTCCCTCTGTTACTGCATGCTGAGTGCTACCACTGAATGCTTTCCCAGGAAGTTTACCGGCGCGATACGCATAGAAAGAGAGCGCGTCACAAAGAGGCCTTATTAGCCCTCTTTGCTACAGTCATTGCTTCATTTTACTAGCTCACCAGTGGTTTTACTGCGCTCGACTACTGTTCCCAAGGACGTGGGATCGAATCCCGGCCTCGGCGGCCGCTTTTCAATGGAGGCGAAAAGTAAGGCGCCCGTGTACTGCGCGATGTCAGTGCACGTTAAAGAACCCCAGGTGGTCGAAATTTCCGGAGTCCTCTACTACGGCGTCTCTCATAGCCTGAGTCGCTTTGGGACGTTAAACCCCACAAACCAAACCAAAGCTTAAAAATTTGACTTACCTAAACATTCATGATCACACTCGCGAATTCAAATTATCTGCAGGGGACAATGATTAGTATGTATTCTTCAAAGCATATTCACCCCCCCCCCCCTCCCTCCTTCCCCCTTAATGAATAGTGTGAAAGTTTGTAGGGGCGCTGGAACCGAGGGAGCGGAGGGGGGGGGGGGGGGGGGGGGGGGCTAGCACCCCAAAGTATTCTCCAGTGGAATCTTAGCCCTCGGTGCTCCTCCCACTTGACTTCCTGCCTTATTTACGTCTTTTGTTCTAATTCGGCGGTCCTAGTTTCGATAAAACTGTCTTCTACCTCAATGCAGTAAGGTAATTTTACGTTGATAACGCCCACAAAACACGAAAACAGGCAAGGATTGATTACAGGTGCTCAGCCTCATTTTGGCATCATAGAACAGCTATTTAAACATGGAAGCAGGCTGGCGTGGGTACCACGCTAAGCGCAACTCGCTCGCTGGTATCTTTCTGCGCAAGAGTGCGAGGCAGCACGTTGATTGAGCTAGTACTAAAACCTCGAAGCTTTGGTTTTTCAGGACAGTCTTAACTGCTCGATAGAGACAAAGGGCTAACTTTAAAGCATTTTTTAGGAGTGTAAAGATTCGATCACTGCTGCCAATATTTTCATTACAGTACTACATTATTCCATATTTGTCAAAAAGTTATTGCCTAAAACGCACCTCATTGGTTTTCTATGGCTGTCCTAACTGTTTGGTGTGAGCGAACAACTAATTTGTGAGATCTAATTTTCACTAACTGTGGGAACGGATCGATTACTATTCCATCGCACATATTGCAAATTTATTGTCATCAACGTGTGCGTAAGAGTATTTTGCAATGTTCCAAAGTTGCCTCACAGTTAACGGTGCATGTCCAAGTAAGCCTGGCTTGTTTAATGCAATAAATGCATTAAGGACTCCGAAAGGTTATCGCATTTCTTCTCTCGAAGGGAATAACGCAGCGAACAACAATGATAGAAAGAAGAGTGAAAAAAATTGCCCTTTAATATTTGTCAATATCTGCTAGAATCCGAACTTCTAGTGTGCCAACGTGATAGACGCAAAAACTAACTAGAGCACCCTGTTAGTTGCCGGACATTTTTGGGCCACACCGTTCCCGTGGAAAGTCAGATCATTTTCGCGCAACGTCTGGTAAATGCTTTATTTTTATATACGCACTTGTTGATGCCTGTACAGCTGTGGTGATTCACGGCAAGGTATACTAAGGAAATATCACAAGCACTGCGCCATCGGAGCAGTGATTCCTCGTGCATTTTTTTTTTTTTTGACTATGCATTAGTGGTTTGTTGCATTAGCTTGATTTTATAACAAAGGGTTGTTAGGCAGGCTTGGCGCTTCTCCTGTAACGAAGGAACGACAACAGTTCGTTGAGTATAAAGGCAGGTTTATTTACTAGAGTTGGCGAATAGTCTGTGGATTTCACCGATCAAACAAAAAATTCTTGAAATATTCATTGGATCTCTGTAAAGAAACGACATATTCAAGACAGCTATCAATACCCATATCGTTTCCAATGGACGGCAGAATGTGTCAATGTTCTGTTTTACCTCAGAATGATTGGAATATTCATGGACAGCAATAGCACCGGTTGACAAGAGGTGAATAGCCTAACGAAGTTTGGTTTTCTTCCCTACTGCACTTTTAAAAACTGATGGTACGGAAATCTAACAGCTTACAATGGGCTGGCGGCGCATGCCCGAAACTGCGAATGATGCAGAAACAGTTTTCACAGTGCAGAAGTATAACTTGCTCAGCAATTCAGCGAATTTTCGTCGCCAGTCCTTATACGCAACTTTCGACCAAATGCTTTGTTCATTGGCAGGGCTGAACGGTTCGATTAATAAAATCCCGAGGACCGAACACGAAAACAACTTTCTTCGCATTTTTAAAGCTTTAAGCCTTCAATTTTTCTGCACTTCTAAGAAATGTATTTAAAACTGCAGTTCACCTAAACCTCATTCCCGTGGTCATCGACTTGTGGTGCCCCGACTGTAGGAAATTTAGCATTCGATGCTTCATAACGCTGACACTTTCGTAGTGTGCTGTCCTATGTAACCCCTCAAGCCTACATAACGCCAAAGAAGACTAGCCATGCATAATAATGAGGCCAAGGTAAATGAGAAGCGACATGCTGGTGCTCTGTTGCAAAAGTTTTTATACATTATTCAGTGCAAACGACGTATATTTATCAAGATTTCGTACGAGGAAAAATATAACGAAAAGTGAGCTGTTGCGAGTTTGCAATATTGCGTATCTGGATTGATTGAGGTAAGAGAATCACTCACGCCGTGTGGCTGTCGAATAGACAGAATAAAATGCTAGTGAAGGATGTTATTTATATCTTCTAATAATGCCATACACACACACACACACCTAACTCTAACATCATTATGGGCTACCCTAAGACCGATGTACTACACACTCGGCTAGCGTTGTTGCCCAGAAATTTGAAGCGTGACTTTAGATGATACTGCGTAATCCTGAAATGTGTACGAGTGTTCGTGCGCATCTCTAATGAAGTCTCTTATGAAGTCAATTCGTGGTGAGCCATGTCACGCGCAAGACAAGACTAGTGCACGTAAGCGATCTGATTTCTCTGCCACAAGAGACCTCATTAATTCATACACACCGTGTGCCCTAACCTATGGTGGAATTGCTCACGAATTGTTAATGATGGCCAACCATTATTCTAACCATTTCACCATTCATGCCGATATGCTGAAGGTATAGTATACTTTGTATAAATGGTTAACTAAACAAAAAGGTTGCAAATCACAGCCACAATAAAAGTACCAACAAACTTCCTCAGACACGCCACTGTGCTTTAGCGGATTCTACTAATGAACATAAGGCCGCAGGTTCGATGCCTACCGCTTTCCTATGGAGGCAAAAAGCCAGGCGCCCGTGCGCAGTGTCAACCCTAGCTGTCCAAATTTCTGGAGCCCTCCACACCGGCGTCACTAGCCGGAACCACTTTGGGACGTCGAACGCAGTAAAGCAAACCAAACCGAACATCTTTAGCGCACACCAGACAGTTTTACAAAAGATAGTCATCCACTGTTTTTCATGAGGCAGTGAATTTTAGCGGCGACACTGCATTATAGCTCAGTGGCTTGACACGCCAAGATAACGCCTCAAGTGTTGAAAGCCGCCAACGTACAGCGCAATCTTCGTTTCAAATAAGCACGACTCCTAAAGTTGTCCGCTTCATTCTCTTAATAAATAGCCTACGCTACTAACCCGAAAATCCTGTCTCTAACATCCTCTTATCGGTGCAGTAAGACCGATGCTACTAATAACAACAAAAATTGGCAAAAAACTTTGTCATTCTGGCTACGGCGATAGCGCTTAGAGACAAGCGCTACTGGGGGTCACGAAACAGGGAATTCCCGCAGATAAGAAACGCGGACCTGGCGAGGCCGAGAGGACGCGCGCAAAATGGGGGGCTGATTGCACCACTAGGCGAAATCGCATCTTTCTGGAGCCGCGCATTTGACCCGAGTATCTGGTCTCACCAGCTCCAGAGAAATAGCAGAGCACGCTAGACACCGGCGCGGAAGCTCTCGGACAACGTCACAAAAGAAAAAAGAAAAAGAAAGAAAAAGAAGATCGCAACGAGAAACGACCAAAGCATTCATTCACAGCCCCTAAATGCGGATGCCCCCTGAAAGTGCTGTCCGGATAGCATGTGACCTGTAATTTAAAAACCGTTAAGGATGCCGTCCAAACGAACATAAAGAGTAAAGTGGATGGAGCGGCTATTGAAAGACGAGCTCCCAGTGTTTCTGCATGCATCCACGAGCATCAAAGTGTTATCACCCTGCGTTACCTCACACGCGTTCTTAAAGGGTTATTGGCCATTGCTGGTGGCCAGGACAGGATGAGGAACGCTGATGACAGAGAGCCAAACGACCACTTTAGCCCCCCCTTTTCTCATCGTACTACCCTGACGCGCTGAAATGACCATGTGAAGATCGGCCAACAGCGTTCCCTCTTTGTTATATATACCAGACAATTTTATATGTGCGCTCGTTTCCTTTGTTTTTTTTTTTGTTTTTTTCTCTTCCCAATAACACAGTGGTACTGAAGCGGCCGCCACATAGTCGAAGTTCACACCGAGACTCTTGTGAAGGGTTGGCGATATGATTGCTTTTCTTCAATCGCCAACCTTGGATGCAATAAACTGTTATTTAAAAAAAAAAAATTGCCAAGAATTTTGAAATACTGTGTAAAGCAGAAAATGAAGCTGGAAGTTGGCTGCATGGCTAAAGGCGGCAATCACTTCGAAATAAATTAATTATCGTCAATACTGTCGAGCTTGTGCTGAATGGCTTAGCTTGTACATTCATGAAGTGTCTGCACATAACCCAAGCCTGAATGTATTTTCCCATCAGCAGGCACCAGGCGATGTTTCTTTCACCAAAATAAAACGAAGTTGCGCTAAGTCGTTCAAATTGAGGTGACAAAATGATAAACTTGTGAATCACTGTTTACTGAAATAAGGTGCCACACGGCCGAGAAACTCTGCTTTAAAAAGATAGGAAGTGTGAGGAGAATATACATAAAAATTTTGGGCAAATGTTGAACCCTGAGAAACTCATGGTGTTCTGTTTTTGACTTCGTTTTCTAGTGGCGCAATAACAAAAACGTAGCCTCGTGTGCACATATATTTTTTAAAGGCACAGTAATGACTATTTGACTCTGCTTCTATATGCATATCTGATTTCCGTGAAAAAAAAGAAAAAAGTAGCTTAAGTTGCGCTACTTCAACTCACATTCCCACCGAACGTAACCCGTACCTCATCGAACGCCAAACCTTTAAAATTGCGAAGCAGAGAGAACAATGGATACGGAATTGGAGAGGGGGGGGGGGGGGGGGGGGGGGTAGCTTATATACTGCCGCAACGCTGGACAGGTGCAACAACTGACGTTGCGGTGGTGTTCTCATGTTATTACCGTATCCACAAGCTTTCAAGCAACACTTGAGAAATTTTTGATATGCTTGTGTCGCCGTACAATGCGACAGTATCATGCGGAACAAAACATGAATATTTTTGCTTGTTTATTGTTTACTGGGTACCTGCATCACCCCGCAAAGGGAATGCAACAGGGGGCTACATACGGGAGCATGACCTGATAATTAAACTCAATACATTATATGGAGCATCATTTGATGGTATATGCACGTACAGTTCTAGGCAGCAGGCTGCACCGCTATTGTGCAGTTTTAATGAAACAATCTTTACAGACACAACACCTAGAGGTCAATTCCCATTCAAGTCGGGATCCAGTCGTGTCTTAACATAGGTTGGCGCCCCAGTATATTTTTTCATCGTTCAATCTTGCCCCATAGGATGATAAATGGTGTGAAAAAGTTTTAATCTGACATTTATCGCGCGGTCCTTGATATTTAGGTTCATTCTTATTTTCCGTCATGCTGAGTTTCAGGTATTAATTTACTGGAACAAATATGACTGCCCTATTCTGATTTTTCTTTCAATTTCAATTTACTGTTTAGGTTAGATGTGTGAGATACCCAGCAGATACATCCATCAAAAGTTTACATAAAAGGAATTTTTTATTATTACGTCAAAAGACGTTGTTGGAATGTATCAGTAATGCTAATCCAGGCCGCACTTAAATATAATTTTAAACCTAGAATTGTGCTGCACAGGACGTGTACAGCATACCTTGGATGTAAGTCGGGTCCTGCAAAAAAGCAACAAAAATAATATTGCAAAGCAAACGTCGCATATGTCTCGAGGTGAAGGGACTGTAAGGAGAGGTTTCTCTGGGAATGGCGTAAGTGATATTTCGGCTCCACTCTATGCGCCATACAAGAAAGAATCACGTATTTTTTTAAACTTCCTCTCAATTAATTGTTAATTGATAACATTGTATTACAGCGCAGACAGACAAACGCAGGCAGAAACGAAGTGACAGGACAGAGCGCTAGGCAGCATTACAGTTCACAGATGTGGAGTATACCCAAAACTGGACCCATACGCACCGCTAACATTTTAAAATTGGGTACAAAGGGTGTAGTAAGTACATATTTGCAATTAAAAGTTAACCCTGTAGTAAGCAACCCGAGCCATTCTTTTAATGCTTGCCGCTGACGAAGAACAAACATGTATCCCGACGGGATGGCGCAGTGGTTAGAGCGCTCGACTACTGGGCCCAAGGATGCGGGATCGAATCTCGGCCAGGGCGGCCGCAATCCGTGGAGGCAAAAAGCTAAGCACTCGTGTGCTGCACGATGTTAGTGCAAGTTAAAGAACCTCAGGTGGTAGAAATTTGTAGGGCCGTCTACTATGGCGTCTTCATAGCATAAGTCAAATTGGGACGTTAAATCCCGTAAACCAAACCAAGAAGAAGAATATAAATTATGTTTGAGTGTGAGAGCACCAATTCACCAAGCCTAACTGGCTCACCGTGTTAGTGTGTCACCAAACTGACAGACGCTGCGGACTGAGGCTTCAAAATCCAGTTTTCCAGGAACCTTGGGTCCCGAGTTGGACACGCTTCGCCTATAAGCCACGCAAGAATGTTGGTACTGCATGGTTAAGGAGGGGTTTTATATCTTCATTGCTCCTGACAACATGAACATTATAAATCACGGTCCTCCTCCTGAGCGTGCCTCTGAAAGGTGATTTCGAGAAGACAGCGACGGCGTTGAATACATTATCCATCTATCATGATAATCTGCACTCAACTAGTGCATTCGAGCTTGAAATTTAGCCGCATTAAACCTATGGAATTCATATTTATTGGGATACAATAAAGAAACCTTTTCAGACGATAACCAGGAAAAGACAAGAAAACTAAAGAATAAAATGCACAACACAGCAGCAAGAAAAGAACCATGAGGAAACGGAAGGAATAGACACTTACGTACCGTTTAATGCATTGGGTGACATGCAGCAAGAAGATGCGCAGCAGTGCTTAGTATCAGTATGTTATCTCTATCTCTTACAAGTGAAGCTCATTACTTAAAGAGATTCCAGTAGTTCTCAACACCACTTGAAACCCCCTATTCGTTATACGTGTCGGTCACGCGTTTATTGCTTTTGTTTCACCTTGCCGCAGCAAGCTCGGCCGCCGAAGGACGAGTACGAGCGAAAAATTACTATTGTAATAATTACGTTAGAGTCTTGCTAGTGGCTCAAGATACGCAATTCCTCTTATCAACTTCTGTAATGCGGCTTTTTGGTTTGGATTTGGAGGTTTAACGTCCCCAAGTGACTCAAACCATGAGAAACGCCGTCGGAAATTTCGATTACCAGGGATTCTTTAACGTGCTCTGACATAGCACAGCACTCGGGCGCCTTGCCTTTCGCCGCCATCGAAAAGCGGACACCGAGGCCGGGATTCAACCCCGCACCATTAGGCACAGTTATCAAGTGCCCGAACAGCTGCACTGTATACAGCGGCGGGTGTAATATGGGTTTTTCTCTCCTGCTAAAATACTTCCACCTTAACATTATCGGAGAATTTGTTCAGTAGATTCATGGTTATATAGAATAATGAACTCCGTTCTGCATACCTGCACACGTAGGCAGTGTAAATAGCTACTGCAATTTCTGCCACTTTTTGAGACCGTTGAAACAACGCTTTTAAGCACTACAACGAACGACGCATGTATAGATAGAATCGCACACATTTATTAATAACATTAAGCTCTAATCTTTCATAGAAATGATGGAGGGGGCCGTGGGCAAAAGCTGCAAGACAGCCTGACAATACACCATGGTCCCCTCTACAATGTCACACAGAGGCACACATGAATATACCGAAACTCGTGCAATAATACAACGGGAAATGTTCGGTTCAAAGCTACACAAAATGACTCGAGGGTAAGGAAGGACAAGAGAATCGAAACTTTATATTCGTGACACACATAGTGGCCTCTTTAGCTGTTTCTTGATTATATATTGCTCTATAAGTAGGAGTCTTATTTCGCTTAATTATGACATAGAAATGCATTGCGAACTTTAGCTAGCAGAGTGAAAGCACTTACCCTTCGAACAACCCAAGCTTCGTTAGGCTGAGGCCATCGAAACCTGTGTCGTGACTTCACCTGTTTCTTGCTATCCGTTTCATCGCAGACGGTCCTCTGCCGAGCATTATGCAGAAGGTGAGCGTGCCCATCATCACCAACAAGGAGTGCGAGAGCATGTATCGTAAGGCCGGATTCATCGAGGACATCCCCAACATCTTCATCTGCGCCGGGCTTGCCAAGGGGGGCAAGGACTCCTGTGAGGTGAGATGACATAAGGTTTGGTCGCCTGCGAACACGCTTGGTTGGCGTCACTCCTTCATGTTATCACGTGTTGGGGACAGTGCATTTGACGACAAGTAACAGACAGGCATAGTACTGAAATCAACTCTTTATTGGGCTGACTTGCGCCTACAAATGAACAAAGCAACTCGGTGGAGGCGATGGCAGCAAATATGTTCGCTCCTTGTCGAATTACGAACGCCGATGCTTCCGGAAGCGCTAAATATACACTCGGAGAAGAACATATAGATAAATAGGCCAAAGAGGACCAGATCAGCCTGGAATGAAGTTTAAGCGGGCGCGCGCGATTGCACTCATTCGAGACACATCTCAGCCACCCACCAGTAAAAATGGGTACAAGCGTCCCCCGGCCTGGTGCTCGGCTTTTACAGGGGTGTACGTTTGGGAGAAGCTCCGTAAACCCCGCTGCGCGCCCCTCCTCCGCAGTGGGCCCAAACCCAGTTTCGAACCTCGCAGCCTGCAAAGGTGGTTCTGTTTGTCTTGCAAAGGTACTTCCTTTGACCCTCACCTGAAGTGCTCCCTTAGAGCCTCAGCTGCAGCAGTCCTAAATAAAGTTATAAAGTAGCTCCTAGGCGAGAATGACTGTGAATAAGCAAAGGGAGCGAAAAAACTTGCTGCACCGCCAAGATCGTTCCACTTGTCACAACCAAAGCAATAAGGCCGCATCCTAGCGGTTGTGGGCAGCAACAAATAAATACTACCATGTTTCATGGGAATATCCGGTCAAAATAGCTGTGGGTATGATCTACAACAGAAGATGCCATGGTAGATAACTGCATGGGCTCACCAGGGCATCTGTTATGTACAGGGTCGTCCGCTTTTAGTGCGAACACGCGAGTTGGTGATCGCTAGCTCTTATCAAGCGCCATTGCGTACGACGCGGCCGCGCAACGAAGCAGACTGGTGCAAGCACAGATGGATGGGCCTTGAGGCGGTGCTTCGCACGGCCCGTGAATTATATGAGCGCGGCCGGGTTGGACGCATTGGTGTTTTCGAAAGAGGGCTTCACACGTTTCGCTTGTTCACACTAATATTTCGCGACAATGCACACAGAGATTTGAAGGCTATGGTGCACATTTCACATTATTTCGGCGTATCCTTGCAATCCGTACAAGCGTCTTTGCACCGATTTCTTCGTCAGCGTTGAGTTGATCGGTTTTTGTTCGTTGCAGGAAAAGTTTACGTTGGCCAGTGCTAGTACTGAGATTACTTTTACTGCGCTTGCGTGTTTTAACAGTTTACAAACATCTATATTAAAAAATATGGCAGGTACATCTGTTCAATCTATGCTGATGGAGAGGTATACCAGACACCATAACTCAATATTACGTGGGCTATGGGTTAGACAGCAATAAAACAACTCATTTTCTGTGTAAGCAGAATTAAAAAGTGAATGTTCCAAACTAAAACCTTGTTGCCTATTCTTTATCGTTTCTTCTGCGGACGTGTAATCATTTGATAGCCTGTCGCCATCGCTAACAAGATATAACGAGAAAAATTGAAATGCGCGCGACAAAGTTTCTGTTTTCAACTCATGTTTCAAATTTCTGGTATGATTATTTGTATTCTTTCCGCGCTATGTTCCTTGTTATATTTTATACATTGTTATCTTTTTGACACCAATACCGCATTTTAGAAATTACAATTTGTATCGTTTTTTTTTTCTTCATAAAATACACAGATGCCGCTTGTGTATTTGTTAACCTAATTTTGGGGACATTACCACCCATAGCGATGTCATTACAAAACTACGCCATGTTGGAAAGCCAACTAACGAGCCTTCAAGTGCGTGTTTTTGACGTTTGACATATCTATCTGCACTGACGATTAAGAAAGTTTTGAAACGGGCTCATCTTTGGTGTTTACATTTATTTCCGTTTTACATTTATTTTAAAACATATATTAGAGAGGTTCAGATGCAGACACCCACTCCGATAACGTTTTGATTAAGGGTTCTCTCTACGCAATTTTAGTTTTCATTTTATTCATATCGGCGTGGATCATGAATTAAATTGCAAAATGGATTGAAAAAGGCAGCGTATTATCCGAACGTTACTCGGGGATCTCTTTTGGGGTTTAGGAACCTGTTTCAATATTGCGGCCTTTCTTGGTCGTATCTCTAAGGGGGCAAAAAGTGCCTAGTGGAAAAACATAGCAGATGTCTGAATCCGGGAGTAATTTGAAAATTCGTTCTTTTTTTTGTGAAATTTGTGATGCGATCACCGTAACACAAAGCAAAATCTTTGTGCCCGTTTCGTTTTTCAAGTTCGTGGGACACAGTGCAATAACAATATTAACAGACCTGTGCTGAAGATAGCGGGCTCTGCTTTGACAGACGCAGTCATATTGCCCTAACACAAGGCGGCGTCGAGCACGAGCTATTTCAGAAAAAATTGCGTGCGCCTCCTAATGTAAGCCCAAGACGTACGGCAGACTATGGCTCCTTCGCATGCGCATTACTGCGCTTCATGCTTCTTGGAGGACCAAAATTTTGTTTCTGCAGATCTCAATTACGAGATAGCTGAGAAAAGGTCCTGTCTTCAAAGAATAATCCACTCGCCGAATCTCGCGCCGAAAAAAGGAAACGCTAAGCTGCCACAGAGGCCTTCGATTCTCGATGTTTTTTTAAAAGCACGCTGACGGACTTCAGATTCTCTTTTGTTTTCTTCTATACACGTGGAAAGTAAACGAACCTCCCGCCTTGCTTAATGGGATATATTGTGTGCCTACGTAAGGATGCTCGCCTCAGCAAACGCAAAATAACCCCTAAATGTCCCAAAAAATTACCCACCGGGATATTTTAAATCTCCTTGTCAGGACGTCCTCATTTTTGCAAAACACGTCCAAAAATGTTTCCACAGCTAACAGTTAAAAAAAAAAAAAAACTGTGCATCCCAGAGAAGGCCCCAAAGGGTTACCTCGCGATTTCTCGTCATTGATGCGCCGCGCTCTTTTTTGTTCTACAGTATTAGGTCATCGTATCGGCCATGTGTGCGATATTCGTGCTTTCGGCACGAATGCATCTCAAGTTTTCTCCTCTTAATGTATGTAGTGCGTTGAAGTAAAGCTAAGGAGCAGACGTATGTATGCACCTTTTAAAACGTAATGTAACACTACAAATAATCTCGAGATACAAGATTGGCCACATAATGCAAATACTGCAGATCCCTTGCAGTTATGAAAAATAAGAAAAACAAAAAAACAAATGCAGCAATACAGGAATACAGTGCACGCTGAAAGCAGATCGAGATGGCCTGGGCAATTATTCGAAGGCCTAGAGAAACATACAGGAAAGTGTTGACGCATGTAAAAGAAACTTGTGAAAACAAAAGTCAGAAGAAGCATGCGACTGGCATATATGTTGTAAGCTGTTGCGAGAAGTGGTTATTTGCAAGTCGAAACCTCCCGCGCTATGTTATATATATATATATATATATATATATATTGTAGGGGTTACGAAGGGAAGAACGTGGGTCCCAGTTGGAATGAGCGTCGTTGACGTACATGGCCAGCATGTCACTCAGAGTACGGTTGAAGCGTTCTGTCAAGCCATTCGTCTGAGGGTGGTAAGAAGTAGCGGTGCGATGAATGATGCGACATTCTTTCAGTAGGGCCTCGAGAGCGTCGCACAAGAAAACGCGTCCGCGGTCACTGAGCAGTTCCTTCGGAGTCCCGTGGCGAAGAATCAAGTTGTTGAGAATGAACAAAGCAACGTCTGTTGCAGAGGCAGAGGGTAACGGTGATGTTTCAATGTAGCGAGTAAGATGGTCTACTGCCACAATAATCCACCGGTTTCCAGCAGGAGTAGTAGCAAGAGGGCCATAGAGATCTATGCCAACGCGGTCAAACGGACGAGCAGGACAGGGTAACGGCTGCAACGAAACAGGGGACTTCTGAGGAGTTTTTCAGCGTTGACAAGATTCGCAAGCGCGCACGAAATGTCGTACGAAGCGGTACATTCCACGCCAGTAAAATCGCAGACGTAGGTGCGTGTAGGTTTTCAATACGCCACCGTGAGCACATTGTGGGTCACCATGATACGCAGCACAAATGTCGGCACGGAGATGACGCGGGATGACTAGAAGCCACTTCTGTCCATCAAGCAAATAATTGCGGCGATAGAGAAGACCGTCACGAATGGAGAAGTGGTGGGCTTGGCGGACGAGCGCTTTGGATGAATGACCGGGAGTAGGACTTGAGAGAAAATCCAAAAGTGCATTGATCTAGGGGTCATTCCGCTGCTCGGTAGCCATGTCGATAGTGGTAAGAGTCGACAAATCGTAGGCACAGACGTGGTCAGACGAAGTATCTCTAGGCAATGGAGAGCGGGAAAGAGCATCCGCGTCCGTATGCTTCAGGCCTGATCGATAAATGACATGAATGTCAAACTCCTGGAGACGAAGAGCCCAGCGAGCAAGGCAACCGGATGGGTCTTTCAGAGAGGCAAGCCAGCACAAAGCGTGGTGATCGGTCACAACGTAAAACGGTCGACCATACACATAAGGACGAAATTTTCCGATGGCCCAAATAATGGCCAAACATTCCCTTTCTGTGACTGAATAATTAGATTCTGCCTTTGTCAATGTTCGGCTGGCGTATGCCACAACATACTAGCTGTAACCAGGTTTACGTTGGGTAAGGACAGCACCAAGCCCAATACCGCTGGCATCAGTGTGGATCTCCGTAGGCGCAGCCGGAACAAAGTAGCGTAGAATGGGCGGCGAAACCAAAAGGCGGCGTAAAGTGTCGAAGGCTTTATCGCAGGCTGGAGTCCAGGCGGAAAGGTCGGAGCTGCCGGCAAGGAGCTGGGTCGGAGGAGCGATGATAGAGGCGAAGTTCAAGATGAAACGTCGAAAGTAGTAGCAGAGGCCGATAAAGCTCCGGAGCTGCTTCAGGGAGGTTGGCTTCGGGAACTCTGCAACTGCGCGAAGTTTGGTGGGGTCGGGAAGAATGACTTCCTTAGAGACTACGTGGCCTAAAATTGTGAGTTTTCGAGCGGCAAAGTGGCACTTCTTCAAATTCAACTGAAGCCCAGCGTCGGCCAGACACGTGAGGACATGCTTTAGGCGGAGAAGGTGAGAAGAAAAGTCGGTAGAAAAAACTACGATGTCATCCAGGTAACAAATACAGGTCTGCCACTTGAGTCCACGAAGAACAGTGTCCATCAGGCGCTCGAAAGTAGCTGGGGCATTGCAGAGGCCAAAGGGCATAACGTTGAACTCGTATAATCCATCCGGTGTTATAAAGGCAGTTTTCGAGCGGTCATCATCAGCCATCGGTACCTGCTAGTAGCCGGAGCGCAAATCCAAAGAGGAGAAATACTCGGCTCCCTGTAAACAGTCCAAGGCGTCGTCGATTCGCGGCAGAGGATAGACATCTTTGCGTGTGATTTTGTTAAGCCTGCGGTAATCGACGCAAAACCGGATGGAACCATCTTTCTTGGTGACCAAAACAACCGGAGAAGCCCATGGACTGTTAGATGGCTGTATGACGCCCCGGCGAAGCATGTCGTCCACGTTGTCAGCAATGACTTGGCGCTCAGAGGCCGACACGCGATAAGGACGCTGTCGTAAAGGTTCGTTTGTACCAGTGTCGATTGTGTGCGCAACGACAGACGTGCGACCCAGAGCAGTGTGAGGAAGGTCGAAGGCAGAAGTGAAGTTTTGTAGAAGAGCAGCGAGTTGATCGCGTTGTGCGGGTGGAAGATCTGCGTCAATAGCTTGTTGAAGAACATCGGGTGGTGTCGAAGCGGTCGCTATATCGCAAGAGCTGAGCACATTAACGTCTAATGAAGTAGGCGTTGCAGGAAGAGTATTTACAAGCGCGGGATCAAGTTCTTCAATACGACCGAGACACTCGCCGCGTAGCAGGACGGACGGGAACGAAAATGGGTTTGAGACGTACATTGCACTAAGGCCATCTTCGAACTTGATGACAGCAAATGGAAGCAGGAGGCAGGGATGGCGTGAAGCGGCGTCGGAAGGTGTGAAGAAGACAGTCGAACTAATAACGCTTTCACAGGAGGGTGGAACGAGGGCAGCAGAAAATGGAGGAATCTCTGTGTCATTGGCGACGAGGAGTTTTGCAGGCCGGGTAGGGACGTCACACAAGGCGGTATCACAAAGAGGTAAAAAGGAAACTTCCGCGCGGGCGCAGTCAATAACGGCATGATGAGTGGAAAGGAAATCGTAGCCCAGGATGATGTCGTGTGAGCAGCGAAACAGTACGATAAACTCGATGGTGTATAAGACGTCTTCGATGAGAACACGGGCCGTGCACGCCGCTGAGGGATGAATGCGCTGTGATGAGGCGGTGCGAAGCGAAAAGTCGGAAAGTGCGGTGGTCACCTTACGAAGACGACGGCAAAGAGCTTCACTGATGACGGATACAGCAGCGCCCGTGCCGACAAGAGCGAGTGCTGCGACGCCGTCGACAAGCACTTGAATTACGTTAGTGGGAGAACACCGAGGACTTGAAGAGTTCGAACCAAGTGCAGTTCTTGCCCCGGGAACTGCGACTGTTAGTTTCCCTCAACAGTGCCGGTAGAACGTCGGAGTGGGGACGGGGAACGGCGACGAAGGGAAGGTGATCGGCGAGTTGTGTACGTTTGTCACGAGATACAAAGTCGGAACTGGGCGGATTTCTCGGCGAGGGCTGGTCTGTATTGTAGGAGTAGTTCCATAGTTCAGGTCGAGAAGGTGGAAGGGGTTGGCGGCAAAGTCGTGGGACATGGCCCGGCAGCCCGCAAGAGTAGCAGATTGGCCGGTTGTCCGCGGTACGCCAAGGGTTCGTAGGGCGTTGGCGTACCCTTGGAATAGGGACATGGAATGCAGACCCAGGAAAAGGTGAAGGAAGGTTGGAAGGAGCGGCGTGGTAGGGAAGAGATGCTGATGGCATGAGCGGCCTGGCCGCAACTTGGGCGTAAGTCAGTGGTGCCGTTACTTGCGGCGGCACGGGGCTGGGCGGCGGCACGGGGCTGGGCGGCAGCACAGGGCTGGGCGGGAGCATGGAGCTGGGCGGAAGGACATCAGCGATGTGATCTTGAACGGCACGCCGTATGGTAGGGGCCAAAGACGGAGCCATGTCAGGAGCAAGGCGGCCACTATCCTGTAACTGAGGGACCAGCGATAGCTGGCGGGCGACCTCTTCTCGAACGAAGGCTTTGATTTGCTGAAGTAAAGGGCTGTCCTCTGATGGGGTGGAACCGCCCAGCGCTAGTGTAAAGATGGTGTCGTCTCTAACACCGGACCGCTGGGTAGAAGCGCGCTTCTTACGAAGCACGTCGTAGCTCTGGCAAAGCTTGATCACGTCACTCACCGTGGCAGGATTTTTTACCCAGAGCATTTGGCACGCGTCGTCAGAGATGCCTTTCATGATGTTTTCGATCTTATCCGCTTCGGTCATTAGCGGATCGACACGCTTGCATAGGTCCACGACGTCTTCTATATAACTAGTGAACGACTCTTCGACTTGCTGAGTGCGCTCACGCAAGCGTTGTTCTGCCCGGAGCTTGCGAACTGCAGGGCGGCCGAACACTTCCGCAAAATTCTTTTTAAATGCAGACCAAGATGGCAGGTCTGCCTCATGGTTGCGAAATCAGAGGTTCGCCACGTCAGTCAGATAAAAGATTACATTGCTTAGCTTGATAGCGTCGTCCCATCTGTTGTAGCTACTGACGCGCTCATATGCCGACAACCAATCGTCGACGTCCTGGTCGGCTGTGCCACTGAAGAGGCACGGATCATGCTGCCGTAGAGCTCCAGAACACAGCACGGTGGTTGGGAGGGGCGACGATGTCGAGGCAGTGTCGTCCGGCATGCTGGAAGCAGAGGGTATAGTGCGGCTTCTTAGTTCCAGGGTGGACGGGAACGTACCCAGCACCTCCACCAATTGTAGGGGTGTGCTTATTCGGTAAACCCAGATGGATCCAGCCGCTCAGGAGGGACTCGCAGCGGAGCGTCAGGCGTGGCGAAAGAGCAAGGCAGCGAACTTCTTCGTCCTTGAGAGCGGCAGCACGCGACGCATGTCAGTGGTTATATCGATGAAGATTACCACACTACAATATATATTTTTTTTTCTAATGCAACATACCTTGATAACGCTGGCAACGGAAAGTTAGTGGCGAAAGGTAAAATAAGGGGCAGTAAACATTCGTTTCACATGGCAGCCTGTCCTGCGGGCCTTCGCATACTGCAGAGAACGCTCCAACATTCGCACGACACACTTGTAACCACCCTGCGAGATTATTGCTCGCTTGGACATTGCGGGGGTGCGTCGCCCATTTCCACGAGCTCCACTGTCGCGACGCACCCTGAGAAGCGGCATGGCGGCGCCATGGAGAAGGACCGTGAAGTTGTGGAAAGGAGCTGGGATGCATCACCGCTGCATCAGTTCTGACGGGAGGGGTGTGAGCACTCCTAGGCGCGCTCTCACCTGTAGACGATGTATCCGATGAATCCCCCGACAGCGCAAGAGCCGACGCTTGTGAGGAGTCGCACGCAAACAGCCGAGCGCTGCGCAACACGATGCCTAAGATGGCTGCTTTCCAGCGAAGCCGGGCATCACCGCAGAAGGAACCATTGCAGGCAGGGGCACGCTGAGGACATGACGGACAAAATATTCCACGAGGGTATAAGCGCACTCCTAGACTGACATGAACAGGGAAAGTGGTCGAAAAGGGTTATACCTGCCACCGTCCGTCCACGTGAGACGCCGCGCGTCGATATAATGCTACGCCACCCGTTTACTTCGGCTCGCAGAGAGAAACTGTTAACAAGTGCAAAGGCAATGCCTCCTCGCCTCACCGCGCGAACAGTCTTTGTCTTTAATTTGTAGAAAAGTATTGGTGCCGGATTTTTTTCTTTCTGGAGCATTTATGGGACTATTTTCTTATTGCTTGTGTTTTTTGTCAAACTATTGGCCCCGGGTTTCCCTTTCTGGATTCAAGTTTACGGAACCAATTCTAATTGTTTGCTTTTATGTGCCACCTCTACGGTCTGCAAATGCTCGCAAAAATGTTGCACCGGAACCGGGATATTCCGTCCTTTTTGGGCTCACAAGGGGAGGTTCTTTGCTTGCTGGTTTGCACCCTTAAAAATTGAGTTTCATTTCTGGTAAGTTATGCCATGTGTCATTCTGGTAACAAGAAAATGAAAACTAGTGTTTGCAGATGATATGTCTAAGTACTTTTTTTTTTTTTTTTACCGAACCATGTGGACGACGTAAAACAAAATGGCGAACGTCCTGTCCACGATTTATTTTTCACGCTTGCAGTCGGTGCTGTTATTGCATAAAGTGTTTGTGTTTCCGCGGCGATTTTAAGCGAGCGGACTGCGGTATATTACTATATTCGGGTCATCTATGTCTTCAGCACCTTGCCCGGCTGCGTCTAGTTCGCAGCTGTTTGGTTTTCAATAGTTCGGGTCGCAGCTGTTCATTGTGCAGCCATTAGGCAGACAGGTATTTGATGTGCACCGCTAGGGGCCCCAATGTTCGGTCTGTACTGCGGCATCTAGTTGGTGTAAGTCTAAACTACTCTACTCTTTCTTTCCTCTTTCACCATTCCCTTAATTCCTTCTCTCAAGGAGTGTTTAAGGTGAGCAAGGTGTCATAACGTATTGCACATGCCTAAGCAATAAAACACGTGAAGTGCGTTTTTCACTGGAGAAGAAAAATACATGTTACGTAACAGCTTACATAAACTAGAACACTTCCGTAACTTAAGCAAGGAATTGATCATTTTTTCATTTAGCTTTATACCTGGCTTCTGGCTTTTTTTCTTCTCAAATTTTGAGTAAATGCAAGTGGCATAATAGCACGAGTAAGCGTGAAACAGCAGTTTTTTTCCGCATTGGCAAGCAGGAGCGAACGCTTGAAGAATAAACGCAAATTTCACGGATTCGTAGTGCCTTATTGTGATGCTTATTGCACTAAACAAAAAAAAAAATATGCATAAAAGAAAGGCGGCGGCATCCTTTATAACTTTCTCATCTTTTTATCTTCTAGGGTGACTCTGGTGGCCCGCTGGTGCTGAAGGATCCCAAAACCGGGCAGTGGTCTCTCATCGGCATCATCTCGTGGGGCATCGGCTGCGCTCTGCCAAACCAGCCCGGGGTGTACACAAGGATCACGCACTTTGCCGACTGGATTCGGCAAATAATCGTCTTCTGATCTCGACGCACAATTTTAGACGGCTATTCTACTTCATAATGCGCTCGATTTTGCATCACCTCTCGGCTTTTCCAGTGCTAAAAAGCCTGGCTGGTTTCCGGGCCAAAAGACCTCGCAGTATGTGCCCGATGGGCTAAATCTATAGCCGTGTACCTAAAGTGCGATGCATTGTATTGATTTAGATCGCAACTTACATTTGGTGGAATCAATGTCTCAATGCTTACATGCTTTCCCACAGGTTAAAAAGCTGCTGAACTGAATTTCATGGTAGTAGATGATCAAGCGCATAAGACAGCCCGCTAAAGAAAAAATAATGGTTTAAGAGGACAGAGGAAAAATGTGGGATGGGGAAGGTACACAAAATATCCTACTTGTCACCTTGCAAGATATCCTAAAAGATAACATTTTATGTAGTTTCATAGTTCATGACAGAAGAGCTATTTTCACCTAAATACATCAAAGCAATAATTATCACGGTTTAGCTCTTGGATTGGGATTTCAGATTATTGCAATTTCTACCTTATTACAGATGAACGCTTAAAAAGTCGTGCTTTGCATAGTTGTTTTGCGACGTTGTTACCAGCTCTGAGGTTCTAATTTGATTCAGATTATTTGGGTGTTACTTTGTGGCAATATTTGTTTGGAGGAATGTGGATGAACTGGGCTATATCGATGGCCAAAAAGCATCTCCCTGCATGACGATCTCCGTCTCCGCAATTTTCAAAACTTCAACATGATCCACAAAGGGCGTGAGACAGCCGAGTGACCACAGATGTTCTTTTGTTATGTGTCTTTTAGTGCCGTGAAAGCTCTTTCTGTCTTTCAGCTCTTCGGTGACGAGTTCCCAATTCGCCATTATGCAAGGGTGTAAAGAATGAGCTATTTCAGTCTCTTCTCAGCAGTTCAGCCCCTGTGATAGTTACAACGTGCCTTTATAAATGTCTTGATTTAGCTTTAAAGCTTTAATGCTTTGCGAAATTGAAGAAAACTTCCTATTATAGATATTACCACGCTCTACATAAATCTATTAATACCGTGGTTATTTTTGACCCACGCAAAGTCTCACATGAATTGGGTCAACCTTTTAATTCAACAACCTTTAGTTAATCTAAGACATGACTGGCTTTCGTGATCTAAGATAATAGTTCAAACTTTTTTTTGTGACAATTTGATGCTCCAATGTGCTGCAGCTGATGTGTTATACAACTAATTAAGGTTTATTGGAGCTGTCCTTTTATTCTTTTTCTCTCACACGCCCATTCTCTGGAGAACCTGGTCTTGCTGCACTACTGTGGAACTGATACTACAGCTGTACTTATTGCTGTTTTTTAAACAAAGCATGCCGCATGGGTACAACCTGGAACAGAATCACTGTTAAAACTAGAGCCACGATAAGCCAGACATTGATATTTTTACTAGTGTAGATCCTTGGTATTTCACTTAAACAATGATAAAAAACTTCCTGCATGGCAGGTTCTTTATGAATAACATGCTATGATGTATTTTAGGACTTCTGCTGCTTTTAAGTGGAATTTCTTTCTACTTATTTGTATTCATTCAAAGCATGAGAATTCTCACAAAGCATGAAAGCATCGCAAGCAAGAAACATGCACTTTGGGCGTTGCTGAATTAACTGTTCCTTTTATTCCAGCTGCAAGTTTGTGAGACTCTTGACATGGTGCAATAAGTTGCTGCATCTATTTTTATGTCAAGCACACATTTGTTTGACTGGTTTAAATGCACTAATACCTTCTGTGTGCAATCTTAAGTTTTATCAAAACATTTTAGCAGCATCAGTTCTGTTTTCGACATTGTTTTCCTTTGATGAGCGTGTTCACTTGTTATGCAAATGCATCAGAGGTTTGTATGCCTCAATGCCACATTCATGCTTTTCACATAGAAAAACTATTTTTACACCATGTATGTAGTTATTTATTAAACATACTCATCATCGACTTCCCTGAACTTGCTTGGTGATTGCCTGTTAACATCAGCCATTGCCTATTAGTTCAGCCCCATTGTGCGAAGTTGGTCAAATGGAGCGCAATCCAAGGATTTATATGCATTGTTGGTTGCGTCATTTAAATCTCCTAGTGGTGTCATGTTCTTGGTGAAGTCAGCCAATCTCTGCTTAGGTATCTTGCAATACGATAGAGGTCTAATAAATGTTCTGCTTGTTAGAAGGTGACCGAACAAAGTGAACTCAAGTCTGTTTCAAATGGTATACTTGCTCAGAACACATAAAAGAAGGCTGTTTGGGATGGTTTAAAGAAAACGTAGTTCTGAATGCAAAAATAGCAACACCAATGATTAATTTGTTCGGACGTTTACGAACCTACACATTTTGTTACTTGTTACTAGCGGAAATTTTTGCCATTCTTACATTGCCATCTGCATTCTCAGCAATAATGAAAAGAGAGATTTGCAAGTGCAGTTATTGAACTGTTCATAGATATGGCAATACTATTTAGGAAAAATCAACAACACTGACAAAAGAATTAGTCATTGGAAATGTTGAAGTGTAAATAAATTAACTAGCAGTAAGAACTGCCTTAGTCAGCAGCTCAAGAGTTAACCTGAAATGCATTCATCAATAAATAATTACCTAGGCAAATCAAAATGTTGGGTCTAAAATTATTTTGCAAAGCTATTGTTCAATAATATTCGAAGGAAACAGCCGTTTACAATAGACAGTGTAGCGCTGTATGTAGTAAAGAAACACATTTACCTGGGACTAGCTGTGATTGTAGATACAGACCATATTAGCGAAATAACTATAGAAGAACAAAAGCGTGGTGGAGAGCACCTGTCAGGTATTCTTGGAAAATGAATAGCAGTTCAACAGCATCCTTCATCTAGAGAGAGAGTAGAACTTTATTTGGACCAGGGGATGAAAGAGTTTCGGGATGAATGGCGAAGGGTCCCGCCTCAGACGTAGGCCAGCATACATTGTTGTCCCCGTTTGTTTAGGCCCCTCCCGGGAGGAAAGGAGTAGTCCTAGATGATGTGTTCGAGGGCCCCTCTTGAGTGACATTTCATACAGAATACCGATCTTTCGCCTGGAGCATATGGCTCACCAGGAGCGGGTGTCAGATAAGCGGACAGACGCCCGTGGTATCCTGACCAAGAATGATCCTCTTTAATGTTTCGCCATCCAATATATATACACACAGCCAGAACGGTCACATGACTTCCGTGAGAGCTGGGTGAGGGAATGGAAAGGGAAAAGATGGGCGCGCACAGTGCGTCTTAGGATGACGCCACAGTGGGTATGGGAATGTACTAGTCTGGAGGCAGCGCCAGGAGACGGCCTGCCTGCAGTTTAGGGCAGAAGCTGGCACAGCAACCATCTGCCTATAGTGCCTCTATAATTTCGCTGTAAGATTTGCTGCGCGCTACACTCTCCGCTCCAGGAGATGGAAAGTAAAATGCCGTGTAACGTTATGAGACATGAAGAGAGCTGAGTGGATCAGGGAACAAAAACGAGTTAAAGACGTTATGTTAGAAATCAAAAAGAAGAGATTAGCATGGGTAGAACATGTTATGAGAAAGCAAGATAGCCATTTGCCGCCAAAGATAACGCAAACGACTAAGAGGAGCGTAGCAGTGGGTGGCAGAAAGTTGTGTGGGCGGTTGATATTGGGACCTTCGCGGGGTTAAGAGGAGTGCAGCTGGCACAAGACAGGGTTAATTGCAGAGGCATTTGCCCTGCATTGGACGCAGTTAGGCTTATGATGATGCTGATGAGAAATAATATTGATTTTTGTCATTTTGTTGCGTACATACAACCACTCTAGTTTGTTCTAAAAGCTGCTGAGGTTGACTGTGACTGTCCAATACAAAAGCAAAACAAAAGGAAAGCAGCTATTTCATATTGCTAGATTTACCGCATCTATTATGATTTGCCAATTATCTTTTTCTTTGTTCCTTCCCTCATTCTCTTCATCTTTCCTCTTTCATCCTCCTTTCATTGCTTTCTCTCGGCACCGGGAATCAACAGAAGGCTGACATGGTGGAATGAGCTGGTAAGTTTTTAAATGGTAAGGATTTTTGGTAAGGCTGTAGTTAAAGGTACAGCCTTTGTCAAAAGTTTAGAGTCCAAAGGGTTTTTTTTTTTTTTTTTGGAACCACGTGTGGTTCGTAATGCATTCTCAGTGTCCCAGATCTTCTGATGGTAAGATTTTTGTCTTACCCTATCCAACGGGAAGGACTCCTTCGAATGCAAAGCAGACCCTATGGGCTCTAAACTTTTGACAAAGACCGTGCATCGGACGCACCCAGTACACTTTTTCGGGTATGTCGGAAGGATCTGATAGGCTGTGGCTAAAGGTACCGCCGTGCGAATCCAGTACGTGCTTTTTTTCCCGTGCATGGCGCTTTCCAACTCCGACGTATTCGACGTGTCTCGCAAGGCCTTCTCATAGGTTCGGTAACAGGCGGAATGGTACATGTGTTTCGGTTCATGATGCTGATGGGTTCATATTGTCACGGTGTGAAGTCTCTGATCAGAAGTCACCGCGGGACACAGGAGTAACAGAAGTCACAGTGCGGCAGGAAACTAGCAGGCCCGCTTCGACAGAAGAACTTCAGTTTCTTCGCCTCGAGGAGACGAACGTCGGTTTCTTCGCCTCGAGGAGGCACACGCTCGCGATCAGCAAAGAGGGAAAATAAAGAATGCAGCGTGTCATTGCCCCCCGGGTACAAGAAGCATCGTCCCGATGCTGGGAGTGTTTGGTAGAGATAAAGAAAAAACCATTGCACGAAGGGCAGTTGCTCACGCACAGAAAGAGTCAACACTATCGGTCGTAATACGGTTTCAGGCGGACCACGTGGACCACGTCCGGGAGCGTGGAGCGTCGGGACTTTTTAAATCCATCAGGAACAACCTCATAGTTTAGGTCCCCGACTTGGCTTACCACTTTGTACGGGCCAAAGTAACGACACAGCAGTTTCTCGCTGAGGCCTCGTCGACGTACAGGAAACCAAACCCAGACACGGTCTCCAGCTGTGTACCGGGCGTCACGGTGTCGGAGGTTGTATCGCTGGGCATCGCGGCGTTGCTGATTCTGAATTCGCAGCCTGGCCAGCTGACGGGCCTCTTCGGCGAGGTGCAGAAAGGTGTGAACATCTGGTTGTTGGTTGCTGTCGTCTAGATGTGGTAACATGGCATCAAGCATTGTGGTCACTTCGCGGCCATGGACCAGACGGAAAGGTGTCATGCTCGTTGTTTCCTGGACCGCTGTATTGTATGCAAAGGTAACGTACGGGAGCACTTCATCCCACGTTTTGTGCTCTACGTCGACGTACATTGAGAGCATGTCAGCGAGTGTTTTGTTGAAGCGTTCGGTCAAGCCGTTCGTTTGAGGATGGTAAGGTGTTGCCTTCCTGTGTTCAGTATGACTGTGAATTAAAATCTGCTGCAGCAATTCGGCTGTAAATGCGGCTCCTCTGTCAGTAATCAAAATCTCCGGTGCGCCATGGCGCAGGACAACGCAATTGATGAAAAACTTTGCAACCTCTAAGGCAGTACCGTTGGGTAGAGCGGAGGTTTCCGCGTATCGTGTAAGGTAATCCGTGGCAATAATGACCCACCGGTTACCGGAGTGTGAAAGGGGAAATGGTCCCAGCATGTCCATGCCAATCTGCTGGAAAGGCCTCGACGGTGGGTCTATTGGCTTCAAGAGTCCGGTGGGCTTAGTCGGCGGCACCTTACGACGCTGACAGTTGCGACACGTTTTCACATAGTGTGAAACGTCTGAGTGAAGTCGAGGCCAGTAGTACTTTTCCTTGAGCCTTGCAAGCGTGCGGGTGACTCCCAAATGTCCAGAGGTTGGTTCATCGTGGCAAGCTTGTAAGATTTCATCACGTAGACACATAGGTACAACCATCAGGTACGGCGTTTGGCTGGCGGAAAAGTTTTTCTTCATGAGGACACCATTGCGCACACATAACGATGACAGAGCACGCTTGAAAGCTCTCGGAGCGGTTGTACATGCACCGTTTAGATAGTCCATGATGTGACGAAGTTCGGGATCTGCAGATTGTCTTTCAGCGAGGCACTCTGTGCTGATGGCATTTAGCAGTATGGCCTCATCAGGAATTTCATCTGCGGGGGGATCTACAGGGGCCCGTGAGAGGCAGTCTGCGTCCGAATGCTGACGGCCAGATTTGTACGTGACAGTTATGTCGAATTCCTGTAATCGTAGACTCCATCTTACAAGACGGGTTGAAGGGTCCTTTAGGGTTGCAAGCCAGCATAGGGCATGGTGGTCAGTTACTAACTTGAATGATTACCCGTAAAGGTATGGCCGGAACTTCGACGTCGCCCACACAATGGCTAGACATTCTTTCTCTGTTGCGGAATAGTTCGATTCCGCTTTAGATAGACAGCGACTGGCGTAAGCGATTACACGTTCTTGGCCGCCCTGGATTTGAACTAGAACGGCGCCCAGGCCTATGTTGCTTGCATCGGTGTGAAGCTCCGTGTCGGCGTTTTCGTCGAAGTGAGCCAATATGGGAGGTGTTTGTAGGCGGCGTTGAAGCTCTTTGAATGCTTGTTCCTGTGGTGCGTCCCAAGTGAAAGGCGTGTCTGTCTTTGTCAGACGTGTTAGGGGCTCGGCGAGTCGAGCGAAATCTTTGACGTAGCGCCGGTAGTAGGCACATAAGCCAAGAAATCGTCGAACAGCTTTCTGGTCTTTGGGTGGAGGGAAGTTGGCAATAGCTGTCGTTTTCTCTGGATACGGCAAGACACCAGCGTGGCTTACGACGTGCCCCAAGAACTTGAGCTCCGTATAAGCAAAATGACATTTCTCGTTCTTTAACGTAAGGCCAGAGGATGTTATGGCTTGCAAAATAGTTTCAAGGCGCCGAAGGTGCTCCTCGAACGTCAAGGTAAACGAGACATGTCTGCCACTTGAGATCTGCAAGTACGGTGTCCATAAGCCGTTGGAAAGTAGCCGGAGCAGAGCAGAGACCAAAGGGCATAGCCTTGAACTCGTAGAGCCCATCCGGAGTAATAAACGCCGTTTTCTCGCGGTCCCTCTCATCTACCTCTATTTGCCAGTATCCGGATTTCAAGTCCATTGAAGAGAAATATTTCGCGGAGCAGAGACGATCCAAAGCATCGTCGATGCGTGGCAGGGGATAGACGTCTTTCTTTGTAACTTTGTTTAGCCGGCGGTAATCCACACAAAACCTCAGCGTACCATCCTTTTTCTTCACAAGAACGACAGGTGCAGCCCATGGACTCCGCGAGGGCTGGATGACATCGTCGCGAAGCATCTCTTTCACTTGGCGGGTGATAGCGGCGCGTTCAGTCGGAGACACTCGGTAAGGTGACTGTCTGAGAGGTGGCACGGTATCATCCGTAATAATGCGATGCTTGGCGAGATCGGTTCTGCCAACACGTGAAGAGTTGGAGAAGGTCGCCCGATAGCGCTGGAGGAGCTGGTTCACTTGGCGATGCTGCAGTTGAGAAAGCGCAGGGTTAATGTCGAAGTGTAAATCGGTGGTAGGCCTCTCCATTTCGGTCAATGACAGGGTCGCAAGTCCAGAGGCTTTTCGAACATGCGTGATACCGCAAATATGGGCCACTACAGTCCCAGTGCTTAAATGCTGGTGCTCACCGCCAAAATTTGTGAGTAGAACGTCTGCTTTGCCGTCTTCAAGGCGAACGACTCCTCTGGCTACAGCAAGACTGCGTTCGAAAAGTAAGGTCTGTTTACTCTCCACGACACCTTCAAAGTTTCGCAGTGTATTCGCAGCCACAGACGTCATCACGCTGGAACGGGGCGGAATAGTGACGTGATCATCAAGGATGTGCAGTGCTGTCGGTCGCTCTGAAGCACTGTGTATTGCGGTCGATAACGGCTCCATTCTCTGCTAAGAAATCCATGCCAAGGATGACGTCGCGGGAACACTGGACAAGTACGACGAAGGTTGCTAAGTACGTTTCTTCTTGCACAGTTACCCTAGAAGTGCAGGTACCGGTCGGCGTTATCAAGTGGCCTCCGGCGGTACGAATTTGTGGGCCTGTCCAGGGTGTAGTCACCTTTTTCAGAGTGGCGGCGAAAGGCCCACTCATCACAGAATAATCGGCGCCGGTATCCACAAGCGCTGTCACGTCGGTTCCGTCCACTGAAATGTTCAGGTCGGCGGTTACGGCTGTGGTGTTACCGGAACGTCGCGGGGTCCGGTCACGGCTGCGGTGTGGTACTAGCTGATTTCGTGTCGTCGGAGAACTGGAGCGCCGAGGCAGCGGATCATTGTGGGGCGCGTCGTGTCGTCGTGAAACGGAGTGGCCATCCGGTTGCAGCGGTGGAGGAGCTTGAGAATTTCGTCGATGAGCAACCTTCCCTCCAAAGGTTGCCGCGTCTAGTTTTCCCGATGGGGGCTAGGGGAGCGGACCCGCGTCAGGCCGGCATTACCACGTGTCTGCGAGGAGTATTGACCCGGTGAAGGCGACCGCGAGTAGTCATAGGGCGTTCCGGATGATTCAGCCAAGTACGCGTCAATGGCAGGGGGTCGTTCACCACGCTGCGGCTTTCGCGCGTCGGCGCTAAATCCCGGCAGACCCACTCGTCGGTAATAGCAACCGCGGAACAGGTGACCAGCTTCGCCACTGTGGAAGCACAGCGGGCGATTATCGCGAGTGCGCCAGACGTCGCTTTTGCGTGGACGCACCTGAGAAATTCGAGCGGGAGGTGCTTGACGAGTGTATGCAGGGGCTGCTTGGTGCTGACAGGGAGGTTGATGCTGACTGGGAGGTGGACAGGCACGACGAGTGACTGCGGCGTAGGTCATGGCCTGCTGTGGTGGCATTGTCGGGAGTGGCTCGGGTGGGTTGAGTGCCTGGTTGACCTCTTCCCGAACCATCTGAGAAAGGCTGGATACTTGAGGGGGTGCTGCCGTCGAAAATAGTTTTTGCAGCTCCTCGCGTACGATGGCCCGTATGGTCTCACGGAGCACGTCAGTGCTACCAGTGTCCGCGATGGCGGCAGCAATAGGGATGGACGGCCGCTCGTAGTGCTTAGCTCGCATCTCTAGAGCCCTCTCAATGGTAGTGGCCTCGGATACAAATTCCCCGATGGTCTTGGGGGGACATCGCACTAATCCAACGAAGATCTGTTCCTTAATTCCCTTCATGAGATATCGAAGTTTTTTTTCTTCGGACATGTTCGGATCAGCGCGACGGAATAGCCTCGTCATGTCCTCGAAGTAAACGAGGACGCTCTCGTTAGGGAGCTGAACTCTCGTCTGTAGGAGCAGCTCGGCGCGTTCTTTCCGAAAAACGGTGGTGAAAGCTTGCAGAAACTGGTCCTTGAAGGAACTCCACGTTGTGATTGTATTCTCATGATTTTCAAACCATGTACGAGCTGAACCGTCGAGCGAAAAAAATACATGTTGCAGTTTCTGGTCGTCGCCCCAGCGATTGTACTGGGCTACTCGCTCAAATTTATCTAGCCAGTCTTCCGGGTCGTCGCCGGGAAAGGCTTGGAAGATGGGTATCTCCCGCGGCTGCTGCAACACGAAGGAGGGGGCAGTGGTGTCTACCTGCGTCATTACGGGTGGTTGTGTTGTCTCCGAAGGTGGTGCTGGAGAAGATGGTAGCGGCCTCGCAGTACGAGAAAATTGTAGAGGCGCGAATTCAGGATCAAGCCCTCGAAGCCGTCGGCTACTCTGATGGGTAGGCGTAATCTCGATGGTAGGAGATCCTTGAGGGCTGGAGTCTCGGCTGGTTGGAGGTGTTCGGAGCATGGGTTGCGTTACCCAGCACCTCCACCAGATGTCACGGTGTGAAGTCTCTGATCAGAAGTCACCGCGGGACACAGGAGTAACAGAAGTCACAGTGCGGCAGGAAACTAGCAGGCCCTCTTCGACAGAAGAACTTCAGTTTCTTCGCCTCGAAGAGACGAACGTCGGTTTCTTCGCCTCGAGGAGGCACACGCTCGCGATCAGCAAAGAGGGAAAATAAAGAATGCAGCGTGTCAATATCAGTTTTCATGTCCGCTGTTACGTTTCTCCACCGAGAAGTGGGACAGCTGACGCGGCCACCGCATAGCAACAGGCAGAACCGCGAGCGGATCGGCCATTTCGACGCCGTTCATCGGCCGCGCAACGCTTCCTCCCGCCGACAAGTCTCAGCGTGTTCCTGCCACGCGCCAAATGTGTGTGCGTGCGTGTGTGTGGGCAAACGCCGGCCAAGCCTGGAGCTCGTGAGAGAGGGCGCCGCCCTCGCCCGTCTGCAGGAGGTGGAGGAGATGAGTTCGGACCATCTGCGATTGAGTCATTCGTCCTGAACCAACATGTTTGGCTCTCCCTTTCCTGTGAGGGTTTACCCTTTCCCTGTGAACGGGAAAAACCTATAAAAAGCAGCGGCCGACTCCGCTGGGATAGAGACTACTTTGACGCGCCGTTGGCACGACGCTAGACACCAGCTGTGTGAGAGTGTCTGTATTCTCTCCGGGTCAGCTTCTCTGCCCGTATCTTCACGATGTTGTAGTAAAGGTTGTTGTTTCGTTAGAAGACTCCTCGTCTTTGCTGGCACCTTTGATGCCGTCCGCCGTCCACGGAACGCCAGGCCAACGCTACCGAGAGGCCGCGCGCCGCAGCGGTACGCTACCCCGGCACTCGCGACCCCAAACCTAACAATTGGTGAACAGCGGTGGGACGACGACGACCAAGCCGTAACCGTGGTTGGAGGGACGAGCCAGGCGATACCGTCGTCCAACAACTGGTGAACAGCGGAGAGACGAGGACGACCAAGCAGTGACCGTGGTCGGTGAAACGAGCCAGGCCTGACCGAGGTGCAACATCTGGTGGGAAGAGCGGAGATGTCACAGGCGTGACCCGTGAGTCAAAGCAGCTCAGCGGAAAGGCGGGAGCAGTGCAACGAGCCCTGTGTGATGACTGGTTGCCTGCAGCGGAACGACTGCGTTGGATTCTTGGCTGCGAGGTTTGGTGAGTGCGGGACTTTCTTCTACCGAGTTTTGCCAGGCTTTTGTTAAGTAGAGAACAGAGCTGGTAATTGTGTTGTCGTTGTTGCTGGGTTAATTGCAACAAGGCAATAGTGGGCAGTAGAGAAGGCAGCATTCGGAACAGCCATGAATTTGGATTTGAAGTCGTTGCGCAAACCGAAATTGCTGGAGCTTGCGGAGGAGTTGGGTCTGAATTTGTCAGACAAACTCAGAAAACTAGAAGTGTTAAAGGCTATTCTTGAGTTGGAAGCTGAAGATGACGAGCTTTTGGAATGCCTTGAGATCATTGACGAACGTCAAGAGGAACGTGAACGTCACGAGAAAGAGGAACGTGAACGTAGAGAACGTCACGAGAAAGAGATGCGTGAACGTAGGGAACGTTTCGAGAAAGAGGACGCCCGCGTAAGGAAACTGATGCAGCTGGAGATTTCAGCACATCGAATGAGCGTGGAAAAGCTTGACGCTTTCAGTGCCATTCAGCGTAACGGTTCGATACCGCGAGACGGTACGCCACCGTTCCTCATCGCCGAGGATATGGTAGATTATTTGGCAGACTTCGAGAATGTCTGCAGAAGTAAACGTTTCGAGCGAGATAGTTGGGCGCAGATGTTGGTAGCTCTTCTCTCCGCTGAAGCGTCGGAAGAAATCAAGCGATTGGTTGGCGACCGCTTGAAAAATTACGATGAACTAAAAGAGTCATTGCTGATACGATATCAGATAACGCCTCAGGATCTTCGGAAGAGATATGAGAGCGAGAAACATTGTAACGAGGCATACTTTGATTTGGCCTATCAGTTGAAAGCCGCTGTAAGCGAATGGCTAGACAGTGCGGAAGTTCCGGAGCAAATCGAACTTGCACCGGAGTGTGAGAAACAGCTTGGGGAAGCGGCCGAGCAAGGTGACCGCAGTAGCGAGCCGACCGAGCCTCGAACAGAAGAGTATCCTGTTACCTTGGTCGAGCCACTAGCTGAGACGGTTAGCGTATGCTTAATCGGCGAGAAGTCCGAAGTGACGCCGTTAAGCGAGGTGAAGTGCATGCCGACCCAAGTAGCTGCAGGAGATACAGTTCCATCAAATGAGAGTGGGGAACTGGTAGTAACTGAACCGCCTCTCGAGTCGAAAGCAGAAGCTTGTGTAGAGCGCGACGGAGCTAAAAACGAGCTAGGAGAGGAGAAACTTTCAGTCTCCGAAATCGACTGTGTTGTAGAGCAGGGCGCGCAGAAAAGCGAATTGCCAATCAGGGAAGCTGCGCAGCCCGCGAGTTGTGATCAGCCAGGGCAGACCGACGAGGAGTGCGCGTCCGCTGTAAAGAGCGAGACTTGCGAAGGCGACAGCGAGCGACTAGAGCAGAGTCAGAATCGTTCGTGCCCTGATACCACGCTAGGTTGTATTCGCGAAAGCAACCCCAGTGCGAACGCGGACGTAGCACACATGACCCTCACGCAATCCGAAGCGCCCCAGCTGTCAAATGAGCTTGATCGTGCGCCGGTTAGCGCTGAGCGATGCGGCTCATCGGAGGACCCGTGTAACGTGAGTGGCGAGCCAGTGGAAATGCCTAGCTTGAGGGCTGGCATAAGCGGTTGTTCGGATTTGACTGAAAGTGAGTCATGCGCTGCTGGCCTCGAATCAGACGCGGCGCCGCACTTTGACCACTTTGACGACACCGGTGTCCTACTAGCTCCGGTTACCGCTAGCTTGCCAGAGCTCGCGCCGAAAGAAAGTAGGACTGGAGTATTCAAGCGCTGCCACCGAAAAACGCGGAAGGGCAGGCACGAGAAAGATTGCTGCCGTCGTAAGGAGAGCAAACTCAAACGGTTGCAAAAAGAAAGCCGAAGGCTAGTATTCCAGCGCTGCCGACGAAAAACGCGAAAGGGCAGGCGCGAGAAAGAATGCTGCCATCGTAAGGAGAGCAAACTCCAAAGATTGCGAAAAGAAACCACAAAGCATGTGTTTCAGTGCTGCCGTAGAAAAAAACGGAAAGGCAGGCGCGAGAAAGAAGCGAGAAAGTTGAAGCTATCGCGAAAGAGAAAGCGACTATCCCAAAGGCACAAATGCGCCCGTGCAAAGAAAATGCGTGTTTGGTGCGCCACACGTAAGGAGAGGGATAGGTTGTTTAGGAAAGTGAGTGACTTATGCTCATGTGTTTCTTTGCACAGACACAGGAAGGTACGGTTGTTCCGTGAAACGGACAGCCGAAGCTTTAGTGAAAAGGGTGATCTCAACGGTAACGCCGATGGCTTAAGTCGGAGCCAATAACGGGAGAAGAAGCCCCTGTTTTCACTTCTTGGTGTTTTTCTTCCTGACATAGGATTTTGAACATTATTGTATTGTATTATCTTTGTTTGAGAATGATGTCTTTGAAAGCGCAATTTTCAAATTTGTGGACGCGTTCCAAGTGCTGCTGAGCTGCCCTTTAATATAGAAGGGGGCATAAGAGCGAAAGAGTCTGGCGGAACTTAGTGAAGTTTGTGCCGTGCTTGCTGGCTGACCGGTTGAGTTTTTAGCATGGTTGTGATGCTGTAGGTTGTCAGAAATCTCTCCTGAAGACAAGTTGCAGAGTGCCTTGGAAACCCGGACTTGCCCAGGAATTCTTCAGGCTGACTGGCTCAAGAGAAACAGAGTCGGATGATCCCGGCTAGCAGCAACATCCCGATCCCTCCGGACAGCGGATGCAGTCCCCTGCCCTTCGGGATCTCCCTTCCCCGGCGGGGCAGTCTGTTACGTTTCTCCACCGAGAAGTGGGACAGCTGACGCGGCCACCGCATAGCAACAGGCAGAACCGCGAGCGGATCGGCCATTTCGACGCCGTTCATCGGCCGCGCAACGCTTCCTCCCGCCGACAAGTCTCAGCGTGTTCCTGCCACGCGCCAAATGTGTGTGCGTGCGTGTGTGTGGGCAAACGCCGGCCAAGCCTGGAGCTCTTGAGAGAGGGCGCCGCCCTCGCCCGTCTGCAGGAGGTGGAGGAGATGAGTTCGGACCATCTGCGATTGAGTCATTCGTCGTGAACCAACATGTTTGGCTCTCCCTTTCCTGTGAGGGTTTACCCTTTCCCTGTGAACGGGAAAACCTATAAAAAGCAGCGGCCGACTCCGCTGGGATAGAGACTACTTTGACGCGCCGTTGGCACGACGCTAGACACCAGCTGTGTGAGAGTGTCTGTATTCTCTCCGGGTCAGCTTCTCTGCCCGTATCTTCACGATGTTGTAGTAAAGGTTGTTGTTTCGTTAGAAGACTCCTCGTCTTTGCTGGCACCTTTGATGCCGTCCGCCGTCCACGGAACGCCAGGCCAACGCTACCGAGGGGTACGCGACCCCAGGCCCACGCGCGCCAAACCTAACACCGCCCACTGCCAGGAACAGGGTGATTGGCGTTCGGTGAGCGTACTTAGAGTGCCCCAGCAAGCTTTCTGTGCTGCTATGTGCACGACTGACACAATATGTCTTTCGATTGTGTATTGGTTGGTACAAACCTTTGGGTAGCAGCGTTGAACTGCAGTTACTCCTGGCCATTTCCATGCAAACATGAGGCACAAGTGATTGTCTGATGTGACGGCTGAGCGGGGGCCGATCGATCAGCTTACGCGAACTTTAAACCCACGAGAGTTTAAACTGCATGTGCGTGGGCATTTACGGGAGTACAAAGCTTCAGGTTAAACACCTGACTAATTTGCCACAATTCTCAGGACAAGGACTGAAAGAATGTCTACTTAGGTATGGATTTCTAAGAACCTGGAGCCGGTGATCCCGTGAACAGAAAAATAAAATAAAAAGCGGCAGCTGCATGAAAAACTACAATGTGAGGAGGATAATGAGTCGCCACCTAAACCAGGTCCAATGCTGAAACGTGTTTCTTGAAAGGGGGCAGGCTTTCCAAAGAGAATAGTTATCAAGAGTCCATATCAAGTCCAAATCAACCATTTATATCAGGTCTATATTATAACATTAAAATATTTATTCTGAGCGTTCTTGTCATGCACGAATTGACAACGGTAAAGAATGTCGCCGCGTATCACCCCCGAACCGTGCTTCGCGCAGTCTTCTCCTTGCTTCGTTGCTCAATGTGATCGAAACGGAAGCAAGAATGGAATAGCAAGTGTCTCATTACTTTTGCTGTTCTCAAAGCGGGTGATACCAGTTTCATTGATGATGCGGAGAGAGGTGCGGTGGTTGCACTATTTTTTTTTTTTTTTTTTTTAGTGGAAATATTGTAGGCGAGTAAGATATAGTTCCTGCGAAACAGTGGCGAGGAATGGTGGTTTGAATTGATGCAGAGCACGTATGTCTATCACAGCGCATTGTGGAACCCAAAGGACCCCAGTACCCAACATGTTAGTTTTTCTCACGTGAGCAGTTGATGGGGTGTCAGTATGGGGCCTTAGTAAAGCCTTTGAAGGTTTGAATTTGATGCAAGGCGCTTTACAGTCCCTCCAATGTCTTCAAAAATGCTCTTGCAATGGGGGTATAGCGAAAAAGTTTTACTCAACTGCCAGATGAAGATCCTCTTCTCGTCGACAGAAGTTAATGAAGTTCTTTTTGTTCTCATATTGGAATCACGTACCATTAGAGAACTAGTGAATTTTTTCCTTTCAGCAAATCTGTATTACATTTCTTCAATACTTCACTTCGAAAAGTTGACACAGCCGCTGTACTGTGTTCGATAGAGTCTGAAATGGCCACATTGGGCACTACATGGTGTGATGCGTACTCAGCCACTGCGAATAAGCCGTCGCGACAGTAGTCGTGGCGCCGTGGACCGATGCCTGAAAACTTTGCTCAGGACACTTTTTTTAGTTCGATATTTATTTTCTGACAAATAATGTGTTGTATTATGCATTAAAACATTTAAAGGGATAGCATATATTATAGAGAAGCGAACAAGCATATCATGCTCCTCGCCAATGTTGCGAAAGAGTAGCAAAAGACTAACACAAAAACTTCACGTTACAAATTTTTTTGTTGTGCGATTATCAACCTTAATGCTTGTCCATTATCTGTAAGGAATTTTTAAGCACAAAAGTAAAACATTTGATCTGTTGTACATTATTTAGCGATACCAACTTTCGCACTTTGAGAAATTTGAAGGTCTGTCACAGGAAATTTTTTTTTTCGCTAAAGTTATTCAGAGTAATTGCTTTAGCAGGTTCAATCAATAGCCACAAGTTTTATCGACAAGATCGGAGGGGGTCGAGCGGAAACTGGTACGTTTGCATGGAATGACCCAGACATGAATCGGTTATGGTTCAGGCTTTCCGGTTGTTCTTCCATGTCTTGCGGTTCAGCACGCTTTGCTCCGTAGGCTCGCCGGTCTGCATGGTCACTGCCGTTACACCAGCGTGGACCAAGGTATACTTTTCCTCACTGCTGTGAGGTAGACCTTAAGGATGTTTAATGATGAGCATGATAGTTCCTCTGTTTGCAGGTAAAGTAGAGGCAGTATAACAGTTAAGTTCTACGGACTGTACGGTGAGCAGCAGTGCTGGCTACAGTCGGGCGCTCGATCCCCATTACGTATTCCTGCGTTTTGGAGGATGGTGCAGGATCAAAGAAGCCGCAAGTGCTAGCAGTAACTTAAATTCTAAGCAAGTTGCGGTGACACATTACAAGAATACCTGCAAAGGCGAGGCAAAGGCAGAGAGTCGATATGCATATGCACAGCTCTGCTGGAGTACAATACATTGCTTCGCCCGCCGTTGTCGCTTGCATCAACTGCATGGCTGACAACGATGCTCGCTACGTGCCTCAGGGAGTGACGGCATCGTTTGCGCCAGTGTGAGCACGTACGCACGTGCATGGCAATCAGAATGAAGGGATATATGTTGGCAGTGACTTTAACAGCGACGTCCTCCATATCTTTAATGAGAATTGGCTAGGGACATATACCTACCCCCCCCCCCCCCCTCCTTTCGCCTTAATAAAAATAAAGCGGGCTACTGAGTTTTGGATATGAGATGGGGAAGGGGGAGTGTATTGGGGATCACGAATGAGGTCACGCCGGGCGCCTTGTTGCAGTATGCCAGGGAGACATTGCATGCAGTCTACTGTTATTACGTGAAACTGCGTGTTACTTAGCTCTGGTGAACGTCAAAGAGTATGCTGCTTATCGAATAATTTTTTTTTTATACAGGGGATCCAAAAATAGGTACAAAGCTCGTTTCATGCAATTGCTACATATTTCGCCAAAATTAACAAAGGTACCGACAACTTTCTGCCTAAACATACCTAAAATACAAGTGCTGTAGGTGATTGATGCCCTGAAAATGTTTATAAACTGACATTCTCGCTTACCGCGGCACTTACATGATAAAAACGGCTGGGATGTTCAATATTTTAATAGTGACTGAAAGTGGCCGGCCCTGCGGTTTCTTGTAGAGGTAAGTTCGATGGCATGTCTGGAAATACAGAAGAAAGACATATGACTTTTGAAAAGACACTCCTTCGGTACAAAGCTACAAAGCTGTAGCGGTCCTTGCGAGGATCACGTGGACACTATAAGCACATCTTCGAGAACGTTCATCCCAAAGCCCACGCGACAACATCCTTATGGCTAACAGGTGAAATGCGAGAGTTCTTAAGATTTGCTAGCTACCTTCCTGGTTTCGTGGTCTATCAATTCTCCGGCGAGGCGTGTAGGTGATAGCCTTTCACGCAAGACGCACTCCGCTCACTCAGGATGCCCATCCTGATTAGAGTAAAGGTTTGAGAAAGTTGGTGCTATACGCTATGGGAAGAATGGCGTGGCAGGGAACGACGTGGATTACACAACACGCACACACGCGCTTGCGCATTTGTGTTCTTTTGTGCACTTTTTTCCAACCACGGCCGGTTTCGAAGGCAGCTCGCCCTCCCCTCGAGGCCAGCCGTGCCATCACGAAACTGAAGGTAATTAAGAGCCATGAAAACACCGTTATTCGAAGTCATGGTTTGATTTAATTTTGTAAAAGACGGGAGCTTGCAGGTATGCATCTAGCGGCCGGCTCGAACTCTTCTCTTCAGTACAGTATAAACAGACCAGTTAAGTCGAATGGCTTTGGTCCGGTTAGCTAGTGGTTGCCAGAATTTTTTAGGTTTGCCAGTATAGGGCTACGAGAAGAAGGGTGTGGGCTCACGGCGACGCAAAGGACTAGAAGAGAAAACAGCAAGTATAAAAGGAAACAAGGACGGGGAAGTAAAGAGCTTTAAATGGGAGGCTAAAAAAAGAGTGGTGTGAAGAGGTTCTATGAATGGAGACAAAAAGTAAACACACGAGGCGGCGGCCTTTGAAAAAAAAAAAACAATTCTAATTTAATAATGAAGCAAAAACCACGTACAAGCAAGAAAAGACAAAGAAACATGCGCAATGAAAAGGAAAACAATGTACAAACGAAAAGTAAAGGTGACGGAAAATAAACGACACCGACCAAAAGAAGAAAGATGGAATGACGTTTCGATTCCCACACGGGAGCCTTGTTCACAATGAGGCGAAGCGGGAAACCGTTGCCTTAAATACGGCGCATCACAGAACCCAGACATCTTGCGTGCACAGGGGGCAGATTACCATGATTACGGTTTATCGTATTTACTGTAGTCTGAATGATCAGCGACTCAAGATAGAGCCGTGATGCTCTGTTCCTTTCTTTCGCTATCACACGTGCCTGTACCCAGTCAATGTTGTGTTTGGCAGATACCGAATGTTCGGCCAGCGCGTTCGAAGCCACCCGCTGTTTCCTCACGTCGTTTTGATGATCGCGCAATCTTCTTTCAAAATCCCCTGACTCGCCAATGTAGACAGCTGCGCAGTCGGCACATGGGATTGCGTATACGACGCCTGGGAACTTTTCCTTTCTGAGTGGGTCCTTCACTTGCACCAATTCTCCCCTGAGCTTGTGGGCTGGCACATGCGCAGTCTGCACGTCGTAGCGACGCAGTATACGGGCCAGCGTTTCACTAACGCCTGGGACATACGGAATCTTTCTTCTTTTGGTCGGTGTCGTTTATTTTCCGTCATGTCCCATCCCGACCAGACGGGCTTCCGTCAAACTCTTGACTTCAAAAGTAAAGGTGTACTCATGTGTTCACGGAAATTGCGCCTCTAACATTGTTTGCGCACGCCTGTCCTTCTTTCGCTATCATGCATGTCTCGGCGCTTGCTCCCCTGGGATCCGCCTTAGATAATCGTTGCTGCCGCTGAATCGCCGTGTCGTTACCGTTGCATAGAACGATGTGCGGAAGGCGCCGCCGAACTCCTTCCATCGCGCATGCCCAAGTGGACCGGCTGCGAATGTCAAACAGAGGCTTGGCTGCTACCGTGAATCTGATCAACGCGTCACAGAAAAGCGAGCGACGAGGCATGCTTGACAGCCAAGAAAGGGCAGGCTTGCGCAAAACCTGTTTCGGACGCAATTTCCTTTAGCCTCATCATCGAGCACAAGTGCGCCAGATGGCGCAGCATTGCAGGTTTCCGTAAGTTTTCCGTCGCTCTGCCACTCGCTGGAGATCCCGAAAACTTTTGCTGCTGACAGTAGATCGTGCTTTCATGCTTTTTTGTATGGTATTACCTATATGCCACTCCTGCCTGGGCGCTCAACGTACAGGATGTTGTAAATAAATAAATTATAGCACCTACTTGTTCATTTTGGACTATTCTGTTCACTTCGGAAATAGGGAAAGGAAGTTTCTCGTTTGTGCCTGCTTCGACGCACACTGCAAATCCATTGTTTACGTGGCCTAACTGAAAAATACTGCCGTTAACATCGCGCACGCATGCGGTGGCCCCACGGCCTAATGTGTTCCCTTGACGCATGGGTAGTAAAATATGTTTCATGTCTGTCTTAGTACATTTCATGACTTCTGTTTTGTTTTGTTTATGTTCGTTTACTGCTGAAGTTTTATGCCTTTGTCAAGCTGTTTGCACAACATTCAGCCGACGCCACCAATCACTTGGAATATGACTTTTTATTTTATTTCAAAAGCAAGGCGGGGACGTAGGGACGCAAGTTCAGGATTAAGAAACTGCTCAAATGTAAAAGTAAACGTGACACAGCCAAGCGTCAGCATTCATTGTGGGTACATAGGAAAAAGGGGCTTGAGCTATTCGCGCTTGCTAGGTGAACAGCATCTATGGAGGCCGTTGGAATGGCAAGCGTATAAAGGGGAAATGCACCTGCTGAGAGGAAGTCGTTTCAGCAACAATAGCAAAGGTGATGGCCTCTGACGGTCACTTATCCAAAAGGGTGAAACGACAACGCCAAATTAGTGTTGTCAACTGTGAAGGTGGGGTGACCAGGTGCACAGTGCCAACGTGTAGGCGACAAGGGGTTACGAATGGAAGCGTTGCTAGGATCGGGTGTTTGGTTGTTTGCTGTTCCCCCTCTCTGTGTACAAGTTAAGGCTGTGGGGCAGAGACCCGGATTTGGCAGGCTAATATGATCGCTCGGGTCCCTGCCACTTGTATGTTCTGACTTTTTATTGCGAAAGCAATACTGCTCGCAGTTTGAGCCGTCAGCGTGGCCCAGCGGTGACCACCATTGACCTTTGATCTTTAGACGACCCCCGTAGACGACCCCAAGCTGGCAGGAGCTGCCAACTTGGGTCTCTCGTTTCACATGGGACGGTTATGTCAGAATCAGCCTGCCAGGACCCTGGCATTCAAGTTACTCCTAGAGCCCAATAAGGCACGTTCATACGGCTTGGTTAAAGAGGGGCTTTATGTGTGGGCTGGCAGGAGCTGCCAACTTGGGTCTCTCGTTTCACATAGGACGCTTATGTTAGAATCAGCCTGCCAGGACCTTGGCATTTCGTTACCCCTCTTTTGGTATGCCTAGAGTCATTAAAACTGAGCCCCAGGGCCCAGTCGAGTGTTCTGTGCTATGGCTTAACTCATCTCCGTCTAATCCGAGCTAGCCAGATCCATGTGTTTTCCAACCTTGCTTCACGGAACGCTGGAAAGGGAGTCCTCATGATATACGCAACACTCGGAACTCCAAGCGCTGCTGCTAGGAAAGTAGAGCAAAGTTCAGCCCAGAGGCCGGCTGCCGGTATACTTGGGACGAGAATTTACGAGGAAAGTCAGCGTGACCAGCTGCCGTCGTTTTCTTTCGTCTTTCTTGCAATACACTGCAATAGTAATACGGAAACACTCGTATTCAACCGAAAGAATGAGTCCATAAAGAAGGGCCAGTTTTGTCATAGGGAAACAAACAATGCAGCTACCGCAAAATTGTGCTTCACGCAGTGTGGCCTGCGATGTCCGGCTGGGGAAAGAACAAATGGCAGAACATATCACGCAAGAAACGGTACGCAGTCTAAGGAAACACCACAGGCACAGCAATTATGGTAAGTGAGAGGGGACCAACAAAACATCGTGGTTTGATTTTGCAACCCGCATAACTCGTGAGCGATTGCTTACTGCATACAACACGCTTACGCATGGCTTCATTTCTTTCGCCTTGCGCGGCGAATTGCAGGCAGCTGGCTTACGACGACCGTGCATTTAACGAGGCACATGCAATGCCGGTTTCCACGAAACCTTTCTTTACAACTATAGTTTGCGATTGAATCCAATGTGATTCACATGTGACGACAATGCACTTTTTATTATGTTAGCATTGGTTAGCAGAAAAAAAAAAGTAGGGTAATAAATTCTGCTATTGCCATATAATTTCACTGACCGTTACTAACGTCACGCTGCTTTCTCACCACCTCACAGGAAGCAAATGTAGTCAATGCATCCGTTAGCATTCCTTACTACCTTCGATGGGAATTGCGGCCGATAACATGTTTCAATGCTATATCCGAACAATAATGGCTGCTGCACTCCTGATGACATGCGCTGCTACCAGATAACGTGTATTTTGTACAGCCCGTAATGTGCAGCTATCAGTTATTTCTAGCTGGGTCAAGTCATGTGCAATAAAAAGATGACACCCACTTCATTATTTCTGCACCTACCTGCATTCCTTCGCATGTATTTCATAAGGGAGAAACGCATACCATATCATATGATTTGCGGTTGCCAGCGCAGCTCTTTAAATACACCTGGTTCCACATTGTTTCGACCACTGCCAAAATACGATTTCAAAAGTGGTTATCAAGTCTTGCTGCAGACTGTTTCAAATGCCTATAATAAAGAAATCCCAGTGCTATACTTAAAAATATGTGTTCTGCATAGCGAAGCGATATTTCTGGTTTGTATATCGAACTATCCTTTCTCTTGCCTGGATTGCGCTTGCAAATTTATAGGGCCAGCGAATCCAAGTTCTGGTTAGTTATAGTCCGTTAATTGCAGAGTTCATTTGTCTTGAAATACGTGATTACTGGCATCAAGTTTTACGTCACATAAAAATGCACTGGAAATGACACTTCATATTTACAAAACTGCAGCCCATAAATAGGCAAGGGATGCCGAACGAAATGAACACACACAGTGGTGTCAATGTAGATCATCTTTCGTCGTTCTACAGTTTGTAAATAAGAGCCAACGATCCCAATATTTGATTTTTTTCATGTCTGTTTCTTTTTAACGGCGGTTTCTGCAGATTCCATTGCACGAATTAAGTTTTTTTTTTTTTTTTTTTTTTTTTGCATTTAGTCCCGAAAGGCCGGGCAAACAGTTGCGACAAACCAATTGAACCTCAAAAGGGCCAACCTCTCCGCGATTTTGGTCCATTGTTTTTTGGAATGTATAGTAATTGTTAGTAAAAGTAGTTCCAGTTAATTACTACTTCCTAGAGTTATTACTCGTTGATAATGGTAATCCTTGTTGCTACCTTCAAGAGTAGTAAATATTACTACATATCATAGCCATAGTGACGACATATGTGTGGCGAACATGTATACCCAAAACATTACTAACGAAGGCTGCATTCTTTTTTCAAAAGTGCGCATCATTCCATTCTTAGGAATATATGCACACATATATATATATATATATATATATATATATATATATATATATATATATATATATATATATATATATATATATATATATATATATATATATATTGCGGATACAATCTGTGTACGCCCGACAGTTAAAACCGAAACAATTTTGGCATCCGCTCTAAATTTTTCGCGAAACTTCGGCCTTTCGTTGCAACTGCAGACGATGGTGAACGCTGCTAAATTAATAAACTTAGATTAAAGGTTGCATACACTGGCAGCTTAACAAGGTACGCGGCATTCTTTCCCATGCGGTCAGCTGAGGGCAACCGCTGAGCCTTTAAGTCTTTATGCGCTGGTGTTAGTATCGGAGGATAAAAGAAATCGGCAGTGTGTTTAGCAATCGTTCATTAATTGATTCACCGATCATTAGAACGTTCCACGTACTTCATTAATTATTCATATTATTTAAGTATGACCTTAATCAACTGTTGTATCAACGCGTGCAACTAATGAGTGACAGTTCGTCATGGCAGGTTATGTCCACGTCACTCTTGGGACAAGAAATGCTTTCGCGTTAAAAATTTCCGACGAGAAGCCAGTCGAAGTAGGTTTAACATACGTTTTATTAATGACATGCGAGCAGTACGATGATAATTATTCGTAATAAATCAAATGTAGTTATTCTGAACCGCTTCGAGAAGGATGGTGCGGGCGAAGTTAGTTGGTGTCCCAGATAGATGCAGTCTAATCTGGTTCGCTATATACAAGATCCTTATATGAGGAGTGAGTTAAGACGAGAAGAAAAATTACCACAAAAATAACCAAGCATGCAAACAGCATGGGTGAATTATAGTGTTGAAGCGATAAAGTAAGACCAGAACGAATTTTGACGGCAAGATACCTGCAGAAAGAGGCAGATTTTATGCTATGCTGTTTTACGAATTTATAACCATGAATTCAGCGGACCGCGCATTCTTAGGCCACAGGTTAGACCATGCTTAAACCAGTGCCATAAGGGCCGGTGGGCGATACGTTCATTCAGTAAGATGACTACGTGAAAACCAACAATGTGCACGCAGTTTCCACACCTTAATGACAACTTGGTTTGGTTCGGTTTGTGGGGTCTCCGGCTATGAGAGACGCCGTAGGGTAGGACTCCGGAAATTTCGACCACCTGGATTTCTTTAACGTGCACTGACATCACACAGTACACGGGTACCTTGCTTTTCGCTTCCGTCGAAAAGCGGCCGTCGAGCCGGGATGCGATCCCGCATTTTTCGGAAATGTAGTCGAGTGCCGTAACCACTGCGCCACCCGGGCGGGGCTAATGGCATTATGGGGACGCCCAGAATAGAAAACTTAAAAAGGTGCAATAGCAGTCAATTTATGCCATGGATATTCTTTTTGTCAACTGTCTGTTGATTGCTTCTAGAGGCCCGTCCAAGGTATCCTGCAGCAGCAGCCACTGCGTCGGCTTCACACCGTCGCTTCTGTCCCGCGTAAGAGGCGAATTCCGCAATCCGCACGCCCCCTGAGCCACCTCGCTGAATACGCTCCCAGAAAGCACAAGCACGATTTTTCAATGAGAGCAGTTACGACAGTGCAGCACGGCGATTCATGACCTGTCATTATCTTCGATCTGTAGAAGTTTCATGCTTGGATAAAAGAAACATAAAAAGAATTTTGGTTCCATATTCTTCGCTCACATTAGAATTGATTCCCACGAGAAAACTGCGAAGCTTGGAATGAAGATGCATACGTTTTACCTTCCTGCAGCAACACGCGAAGCATAGAGACGATGAAACGCAAAGAATTGAATTAAACACTACATATTACATATCACCATAATAAGAAATAGTGACTAATGACTTAGTAGCGCTACGGACTGGGAACAAGAAAATAATGAAATAAATCGTAACAACAATCAGTCACGTTTGATTGTATTCGTGATAAACAATATTTGAAAAAAAAAATCGTTCAAAAACGCTTTCCCAGAAAATGCCAGAAATTTCTTGGTATGAACCCGAATTAAAAATAAATCAAATATAAACCAACCAGCGGTCGTAAGTAAACACCAAGGAGCGATTCATGTACCATAATGCCTTCTGTATCATTAAGAAGAAGAAAAGTGCAACGAATATGTGATATATATTCATCTGAAGCGTTCGTATAGTCGTCAGCACGGCTGTCTAGAGCGCTGGAGTGGTTGGCTGCCCTGCTCTGTAAATGGTACAGCGAAACTTTCTCGTAAACTGTGGCCGATGATGAGAGGAAAATATTTTTGCCGCATTTCTTTTGTCTTGGTCCATATTAAGCGCCGCATTATGAATTAATGGCATCGTTCATGCTTAAATAAAGGCTTAGTTGGTGCATTAATAAGCGGCGGTACGTTGACAACAAAACATTAATGATCGTTCGTTTCGTTTATTCTTTAACTATGCGCCTTTGGTTCGCGCATCAGTGTGCCCGCTCATCTGTGCCCGCATACTCGTTGGATCCTTAGTTCGCTATTTACTTTATACCTTCCTTAATTAGAGGTCCTCTAATTGGGTCCAGCGAGCTCCCACTGAACTGCCCTCTTCACCTCCTCTACACCAATTATTTCTTTCATTGCTCCTTTTTTTTTCCCTTTCTTTTGTCCTCAAGTTACAAAGTATTTTACACAGGGGAAAAGAATTTCACAATGAAAAAAGAACGCCAAGCAAAATTTATACAATACAAAACAATACATGTAAAAATTATGTTTAAAACTTTTCTTAAAACTGCATTAAAGATTTGCTGAACAATAATTTTATGTGGTGCACCAAAGCAGCATAATAAGTCAGTTAGTGAACACAAACATTACTTAGTATTGTAAGGGCCTTTTTTAAACTGAATAAGATCATTAACGCTTGGCACTTGCATTATACTTCCAGGTTTCTAGAATATATGATTTGCACATGTCACCGTATTGCAATGGTGCACTGATACTTTTTGTTCGTGAAATGAGAGGGGGGGGGGGGGGGGGTGTTCCTGCCCGTACGGAACACGCACAGTGCCCAGTTCTTTGGAGCCTGTTTCAAAGCTATCGTTAACATATCTACCTAACTAGTTCCTCCCTTTCGTGCCGTCGGCGCAGGGCAAGATATGGCGTGCGCCGACTGCTTGTTAACGAAAGCGCCGACGGCGGCGGCCCACCTGGTGAACTTGGCACCCGCTACCTGCATGTCTACAACCCTGTCAAGATTTGTAAAGGGGGCATGGCGGGCGCAATCAGTTACATCGGTTACGTGTTTTGGGGATCGTGCAATCGATCATGCAGTCGGGGGTCCTTGCAAATATGGATGGCTATCGGGCTTGCTTGAGCAAAACAGCCCTATAAATCACGACAGTATTTGTTCTGGTCTTCGTACACGTAACTCATTCGTGTCTTTGTTCGCTTGCTCATCCCATTCGACCACTCAGTCGTTTGCAAGTTAGTTATTTGTGATACTAAACTGATGAGCATCCAGCTGAATCAGTCATGAAAACATTCCGCAAGCTGGTAGTGGAGTTCGAAAATTCAAAGATCAGCAAACCCACCTCTTTGTGACAGCACTCTCATATCTGCTGCGTAGCCACACGGGTGTATCCAAATTGCCATAAGTTACACCACAGAAAAACAACTTGATGTGTCCTGTCAGAAAACACAACTGAGCCAGCTGGTTACCTACACTATGGGTGTCTACAGTGGTTATTGGGCCTAAACCGCATCAGCCTGATGAAATTCGAATGTGCACTGACACATGTTGTGAACATTGCCATTCAAAGTGAACAACATTTGTGTCCAACGGTAGATGACATCATTGTTACCTTAAATGGAGCAACAGTATTCTTCAACCTTGACCTGAAGAATGGATATCATCAACTGAAACTTGAAACTGCTTCGAGGCAGCTCGCAATGTTCTCAACACATTCATTCATTGTGAACCTTCGAGCATATTCATTGGCGTCCTCTTTGTGGATTTGTCACTAAAGTCTTCATTGCAGTGTCAGCTAAACTTGAGGCTGACTGTAACGCTGGCAACTTATATCCTAGTCGAACCTATATCGAAAGAGGCTGCAATCGAGATGCCGATAGTTCACGTTTCAATCAGCGCTGTATTTTGATTTGTACGTGGCTTATTGCTGGAGAAATAACGTACCCGAGTGTGGTTCTGCAAAAACTGCGAGGACTTCAGTTAATGGTTCAATCTGTTGTGCATGTACTGAGAAATAAACTAAAATTCCCTTGGCTGCAGTCTGCTTGATCGTGCCAACAGTAATTTCATGCTAACAGGTGGCCCCGCATCGTCGGTGACTGCTTAGAGGATTCGCATCTTTTAGGGGGCTGCTATGCATCTGCACTGTGACTTTGTATACAGGCAGGAAAATGATGTTTTTCATCATAGAGTAAGAAGGAATTGTCTTGAGCGTGCTTACATTGGTAATTGCGATCCTGTTTTTAGCAATCCCATACGCCATGACTGGTTCCTTTCGACGAAGTAGAACTTAAAAAGGACCCGTTATGTTGTGCAAGACCTCGTGTTTAACACTAATTGCAAGCGTGCGGTATAACCGATAGCTACAAGACAAAGGAGGGTAAAGTTTTCATGAAAACCAGAAAAAAAAAAATTATTCTCAGCAATACAGCAGTGAAAATATTTTGAGGAGCAGATATATCATTGACGAAAATCTTGAACGCCCTACGTACAGTATACTGCACTAGCAGGCTTTCGCGCTAACCTGTTTACAAGAAGACCTGGCGGAACGCCCTTGGGCTCCACCGGCAAGTGATCATGCAGGCAATCAAACAAACAAACAAACAAACAAACAAACAAACAAACAAACAAACAAACACTTCGTTAATCAATAAATTGAAAATATATGGTCAATGCATCCAGAAACATTGTGAACCGCTAGCGCCAGCCTGCAGAAGTGCAAGATCGAGAAGCATAGTACTTTAGTTTTGGGAACCCGCCGCCGGTTTTGCGATTCGAAGTTTATCGATGCTTGTGGTTCACTCTACGGCCGCGGTAGCTGGTTGTGTTTCAGTGAACACGGAGTGCAACGGTCGCGTGCTAACGTTTCCCAGCCCGCTACTGATCCAGTATAATACACTACTATTTGTTTCATAGCCAGCAAGTTTTCTGATATGTAAGAACATGCAAGAGCAAATTTGTAAGGTAGTGAAATAACATAAATATCAGGGCGAACGCTGCGAGGCAGGAAATCCCAACCATGTCCCAACCTCGATTAAAGAATACATTCCGGTTGAGCGTATCTGCTTTGTGTGGTTGATTTCAATTTGTGGTTGATATGTTTATTTCGTGTGTTTGTGCACTCCGATAATCTTAGGACTCTTTCGAACAGGTTGTTTTTATATTTTTTTTTTGATGACGTGCTTTACTGCGATGAATTGCTATTTTTTGTTTACTGGCTGAATATACTGTGAGGTTTTTTTCTTGTCTGTGACCAATACCGCCGGTGATCTGAGTGCTCCACGCGGATGACTATGTGATAGGCTTTTGTGATACGGTTTTGGTGCTACATAAGAATGAAAGGGTTTGCGCGAATAAACATCAGTTGAAAGTTGGCGCCTGTCCTGTTATTTTGGTGTTCCTTTTTTGTCCTCGTCCCTTTCGCGCCGTCTTCATAATCCACTTCAACCATGAACCAACTAGCCCAAAGCAAAGTACTTCTTGACCATACTCTATCAGAGGAAAGTAACTTGGCTTAGCCATGCGGTGCCTAGCGGCTAAAACTGATGCATGGTGGCCAGAGTAGGTTCCAACTTTCAAGAAAAGAACAATGCTTATTGAAAATTTTTTGGAGAAGGCCTTCTGCACTATAGCTCGGAGGATGGATGATCGTCGTGTTACATTCGTCTTTTCGGGACATTTGTATACAACGATCAAAGGAAAAGCGCTTCGCCGTCGCTCTGTTTTGAACTGACGTTTAAGCAGTTTTACAGGTAATACACCCTCCCAAAGGAAAGCAGTTATTGACCATTACAGACATGTGTCGGAATGCACAGGTCGTAATCTCTATCACGTAAAAAACACAAGTTTCAAGCACACAGTACTTCTTAAAGCGCACGCGATTTCCTCTTATATGGCGCAAAAAGAAAATAATATATATATATATATATATATATATATATATATATATATATATATATCAGATAGAGATGTTTGCGAGCAAAATACTTTGAAAAGCCCCATCATCTTCGCCATCAACATCCCTAACAGCAGAATTTCCTGTCTCAAAAGACAAAGATATCTGCCGCCGCCTCCCAACTTGTCGGCAAAACAAATTTCATACGAAGTTTTGTAACATTTAAAGGGAAAACGATTTCAACCTAAGCGAAACCGACAGCACCGCTGTGCGTTACCATCATATTCTCAAGCTTCTGAATAAGTGGAAGACCTGTAACGAAGAGTACTGTGCGAACTGCACCACACATCACAAAGCTTGTTTTAACAGCCCCAGACTGCACCGCAGAGAGCAAAACAGTTAGAGCTCCTTCTTGTTGCTGTCCCTTCTTCCAACCTATCAGAAATCCTTTATATACTGACTTCATGCGCAGTCGAATTAGCCACAGTCCTCTGTGAATTTTTCAGTTAATTCCGTTTGACGAGTACAAAAAAAAAAAAAAAAAAAAAAACGGGTGTCGTAAAAAGCGCTGCCATCTTCAGTACGCTTTTGCGTACTACATACAAATCCCACGCGCACACGCGTGCGGTACGTGCCGAAGAGAGTGTCGCTTGTGGTTCTACACTGACACGCCCTGAAGCGACTGCCTTCAGAGAAAAGAGTGCGTGAGGCACATCAAACAGTTCACTCCTCTGACTGCTCGAGAGGCAGTTCTTCATATACAACAAAACGCTTTGCACATGCACAAAAATGGCAAGCAAACGGACCACTTCCCAATCCCGTCGTGTACAACACTCACGGGAGCGCCCGCAGGCACAGCCGGTTCCTTCGACGCAAATGCAAGGGCAAATGCACGCCGGCCGTCCGAGCAGGGGAACGGGTTGGCGGCCACCGCGACGGCGGCTCCTTATCTCGGCTCGCATCCCGTTTGTGCGGCGAGGAACGACACCCACTGTGAACGCCACGGCGCGGCCCGGGCACGCACGGGCACTTCTTCTTCTTGCCGCCCGCCCCGATGTGCGCGAACAGCGCCAGATCTTATATATTCCTCGTATCTGTTCAGCCCCTTTTGTGTGTGTCTGTGCACCGCACATAATACACGCTCCCAGTGCCAGGCGGAAGTAATTGCCGAGGCACCAAGACGGCATCATTTCTCCTCCCCCAACCATCCCAGCTATCAAGCAGACCCGTATAGGATGCCGCTCCGTCGTGAATACCTGTTCTTCTTCACGGGCAGTAGGAAGCGATAGAAGGCGGGGAGTATCAGACTTGGAAACAGAATATCGGGGAACACGACGCTCCCGTTACTCACCGAAAACGACCGAAGAAGAATAAACGGCTGTGATACCAGATTGCTTCACCTCTTGGGCCGCCGTCGCCTCGCGTTTTGTTTACAGAGGAAACTCGGTACAGAGCATCGATTCATCGAAGACAGGGACCATCCGTTTTCGCCACTGATCTTTCAGGCAGCCCATGAAGGTGCGCCCGGTAAAATACACGCTTCTTTTCGGTAGGTTTAAACCTATCGATAGAAAATCGATAGGTCTAATTAGCTTGCACCCAGGAGGGCCATTATTAATGATGGGGAGCGATAGCGGTAAGACTTTTTTTCAGACGTTACCGCTTATTAATAGGAGATTATAATGGGGAGCAAACGCCAGACAAAAGGTCACAGTCTGTCCGGATTTTGCGCATTGAGGCCTGCTTGGGGTCCCTACAGGTTTCATAACAATGATTGGTTTGGTTTGCATATGGGGTTAACATCATATATTGTCTCGGGCTTTCGCGGGACGCTGTGATGAAAAATTACGGAAATATCGACAAACATCGTACAGCGCACAGGCGTCTTGAGTTTCGCTACCATTGTAAAACGGCCGCCGCGGCCAGGATCAAACAGGCGTTTTTGGGATCAATAGTCGATTGCTCTACTTAATGAATCCCCGCGACGCGGTCATAACATTGAATTTGGCGAAGTATATGAATGGTGAAGAAATAAAATTAAGGAAATGAACAATTATAGAAATATTTACCTAAGACCGGCGAATTTGAAAAGGCTGTATATCGTGCTCAACCCTAGTTAGGACAAATTTTCCATGGACTTCAAAGTTTCTGAGAAGCTTTGAAACATTCCTATCCGACGTTATAAAGATATATGTATAAACTAGCTAATTCGTAATTACTGTTGGCGATTACCCAATCTATAATAGTTCATCTCTATTTTACTTGCAAAATGAGTACACGTTTTAATTTTCTTAAGATGTAATACGAAAGCGCTGCTAACTATGCGGTATAAGATGGCCGCACAAAGCCCCGAAAAACTCTCAAGGAAGCAACGTTTTCCACTTGTCGAGGGGTAGCGATTCGTCTCCCGAGCCGACTAAATTGGTTTCAACGCAGCTGTTTTTCTCCCCTCCCATGGAGTAAATTCAGGCAGATAACGTTTGCAATTCCCTCTTCCTTCACAGTTGGACGAGTATGTTCATTTTGACCTCTTCCGTTCGTTAAACAATTCTTAGCGTGTGTGTACGTTAATAGGTATGTCTTGTTTTCTTCTCCATTTTTCTTTTGATGCCGATACCTTTATTTTCCCATTGTGATTTTGTCTTAATATTGGATAATGTTAGGTTTTTCTTGCTGTCAAGCCCCTGCCAATCCAAAGTGAGCTGCGGATTTGTCAAGCTGTGTCTGCAGGCCTTTTTGGTGCCTTCGCTCTCAATATCTTTACAAGGCCAAAATAAATTAATTTGATTCGACTTCAATTGCTGAGAGGCATGGCGTAACGCGACCTGTAGATTCATCAGCAATTTTTTTAGTGACAAAATCATTGTTGTACTTCGTTACCATCAAGGAGTGTTTGAATTATCCGCGCTAGTTCTTTTGGCTGCAACGTCATACTGTAGTCGACCAATGGGAATGCTCATTTTGGCGGAGCCTAAAGTAGATAACTTCGAATAGCAAAGCCCTTACTTCAAGCAGTGGTTGGAGCACGGAAACATATATAAAGATGAAAGCGGCACAAAAAGGAAAAATAAAGTGTAACTCATCGCAAGCTCATGCCATGGCCATCAAGAAGCGCGGTTTCCTTTTCTCACAGATTCACCGACGAAGTCCCGTCGCACACAGCTGCATTCTTAAGAATGAAACGTGCATCCAGTATTTCACGTATAATGCATCAGTTCCTGCTCCTTGCCTCTGGCTTGCATGTTTTATTAGGGCACTCATAGTAGTGTTCATACAAGTTGCCCTTCCTTGATTGTGTTACAATGCGCTGTCGTTCTGCCGCCCTGTGTTTATACCAGGCCTCAATCAAGCCAAATAATATGGTATACCATTCATTGTGTACGTACACTCCACAAATTTGCTTTTATGCCTCTTAGCGAATCCTTTTGGGCCGCTTGGAACCACGTTAACGATATTGCAGGATTTTGACAACTTGTTTGGGGCATAGAAATACCAGCTTCCCATTTACCTTCTTGGCTATGCTTTTGACCCTGCGTGTTGAATTCCGTGCATATGCGGATTCCCCGCCGTCTTTCCACTATCTGTGGGCTGCTCTGAAAAGATCATTCGACACTTCTTCACCGAGTCGTCTGCCACCGAAATAAGCCCATCTTTCGGAAATTTCATTCTCTACTGGTGTACAAGGGGAAATTCAGGGTGACACAAATTGGTGCTTCATGAGCGTGCATATAACAAACACCCTGAGGCTCTTGCTATTGTTTGGTACACGTCGCGACTTTGCAGCGTACGAACTGCAAAATTAATTTTCGCAATTTCCAAACAGACGTGAGAGGAACGCATTTTTTTTTTTTTTTTTTTTACGTGTACCGTTGTCCGCTTCAAGTATGTTTGTGCCTTCTTTGCGGCTAGCTGCGCTCTCGTAGCTCTGTAGTCACGTACTGCTGAGCAAGTTCGTTCAGTTCAGGCCAACCTCGAACCCGGAGATGTTTTAGCTTTATCAATGAAAATTTTCACGACTCCACAAAGCTGCAAGCCTACTATTTTCCAAACAGCGTGGATATTTTCCGGCAACAGATCCTTCGCGCATCCGGCTTTCCGGCTGCAACCCGTGTATTGCGGCAAAGCACGTCTTCGTCTCGGCTGGCGCCGCGCTGTACTTGCATAAATCGTACATAGAAGGTTCGACATGCTTTTCGTCATGGCGGTGAGAGAGAAACTAGAATTTTTTCATAAATCATGAACATCCTATGCGCTCTGTCCGCTGGTAAAGGAGAGCTTATTGCGGAAGTGTTCTGCAGGGTGAGGTGCATGCCCTGACGGGTAGCTCCGTCTGGCAAGATGCGTTTGTTTCAGATGTTTCAGCCGCAGATGCGGTGCCTAATTGTAAACTGTGCAAACGCTACAGGGATTGCTTGCTCAACTTAAGAGCTGATTGAGGTTAGAGATTACGATACTGCGTGTTTATACTCCGTTTCATACATCAGGTGCAACTCAGCGAAAGCTACGCAAGTAGTCCGCAAGAAAAAAAAAAAAGAGGTGTATCACTACGCGCTCGTTTCGTGGCCGAGTGGTTTCTGCGGAAACTGTCTCTATTCCGAGCATACACGTTTGCAATAACTTGCTTCGCGTACCTGGACATCTTCGCAATGCGGGTCTTATATATATATATATATATATATATATATATATATATATATATATATATATATATATATATATATATATATATATATATATATATATATATATATATATATATAAAATCAGCTCCGAAGAGGCAGTCGACGTCGCTGCGTTGGGCAGCGCGGAGGGCACCGCTGGCAGGGTTGCGGGGCAGCGAAAATGCGACACGAACGAAAACGACAAAGAAAGCATACAAATTCACTGAATCCGATCTTTTCTCTCTAAAAGGGCGCTTTTTATGCTGTTGATGGCAAATGTAAGATGTATTAGGCTTCCAGACTATTTCCTCTCGTCAAGAGCAGGCACTATTTTTCATCTCGGATCCGGGAGGTGCAAACAAGAGCTCTAGCTTTGGCAGTGTTGCACTTGATATATGAAACGGAGTATAGTATATACGTCCTATATATCTGGCGTATATACGTCGCGTCGCCTACAGTCTTCACTTGCATGCAAATTGGCGCGAGAGACAACGGGGCTCGCTTCTCCCTGCAGGTGGTGAAGACGACGACCTGTGTCATTTTTGGGAGTCTCGATTTGTAAGAATGGGTGAGAATCGCTTTGAATCTTCTCGAATTTCTCGAACGTGACATAACGGTTCGGCGAACAGCCGTACGTCAGACGTGGCTTCAGCCATGGGCCTACTGCGGCGTCCCTTAGCGAATCGCACTGACACGTCATAAGTTTCTTTATAAGCACGTACCACCGGAACAACCACACCCGCCGAAAGAAGGAGTAATGAGTGGAAGGCCGTAAAGAGGGGTAGGTGTTACTGTTTTCTCTCGAATGCAATCGGCGCATCTTTGCCGCAGACCTCGACGGGCGCGGAAAGGCAGAAAAGGAGATGTCACCATCGCGCCTACCATGCGCCTTATTGTCCGTAAACTTGCGAGTGGTCACACGCCAGAACGTGCTTCGCATGACGCGCGCACGGACACGGTGCTCGAGGAGCCAGTGCTTCAAGCACAAGATGAAACCGACGGTCAGTATGCACGAAGAAATGGCCAGCACGTGCGCGCTAACGTAAGGTCGTCTCGCGCTGTTCTCTCAAGCGAAAACGGCGCATTGTCGAGTCGCGCCGGAATGAAAGGGCCCTACGAGAAAGGGTGGCCTCGCAAAAATGACGACTCTCGGAAAGGCGACGGAAGGGAGAAAAAAATTGCAAGAATAACGAGAAGATGGCGCTTGAAAAGAGCTCGTGCGCGAGCACGCACGCCTGCGGGGATGTGTCACGGGGGTGGGCGCCGCCCTCCCTGCTTATCCTCCACCCCCGGCTTCGCGCATAGTGCCTCCTCGCGGGGTGAGACGGCCCGGCGACAAGAATGGGTGTCGTGAAGCCTGGCGCACCTTTCACGCACTACATGCTGGGTCAGGCCCGGGCACGTAAGAGGGCCGCAGCGCTTGCAGAGTGGCAGTGCGACGATATCACGTGCTAAAGCCGGCTTTCTCAAAACTGCCAGCTTCAGGTAAAAAGTGTTCAGAGTGCGAACACGTGTGAAACTGATGCACCGTCTTTCGCTTTTTCATTGTGAATGACTATTTGGCATATGCTGTATCTGCACTGGTCTCTGTCATTTCTTTTCTTGCTATTTTACTGCTGCTTCCGAAAATTAGTACGGCACCGGGTGTCACTTCATGCAAAATTAAAATGGTAGAAGGTGAATGAAATGCCCAGCAATGCTAAATAGCTAAAACGAATATAGCAGCAGTTTCAAACGTTCTGTGCACTGCTGACGTAATTCTCCAAATTTCCCAATACGGTTGAATTATGCCGCTGCCTCGATGACGCATTAGTGTTCTTGGCAAAGTTGTACTTAATACAGTGCTTCATGCTAGCCAAAAAAAAAAAAAAAAAGATTCCTAGCTTCTTTTTTACAGAATGAATACATTCGCTCATTATTAATTAGTCATATTAGTCTAGATGACAAATAATGTAGCTTTTATAATGTTCGTTTTAGGAGAACCACAAAAGCATGCTCAACGCCGAACCCAGATCTCATAAACACATTCACGAGATGATCAACAACTAATCAAGGCGATCTTCGCAAGCGGATTTATTCTGTGAGATTAAATTTATTTTTCTGATGAGTAACCTTCCCCTGCATGCTGATATCAGCAAGTTCGCGAAGCCAGTGCTCTAAACATAATCACGATGCTAACTCTGCTTGGAATACGCAGACTAAACGCATCCAACGCAGTGGAAATGGCGGCGACATCTCCCCTTCCCAGAAGTTAATTGGGGATGTCAATAGTTGTTTGTGAACCATTCGGGCGACGAGTTGGCCCTAACGAGTTCGCTTGAAAAGCGTCAGACGCAAAAAAAAAAAAGGAAGTAAAGAAAGCCCGCACCCCACATTCGAGGAAGGCGGTGCTAACCTCCAGCTCTCATGGTCGCCGGAGAGCAGCATCACATGCTTCCCCCGAGGCGATAGGAAGAGAAGAGAATACGGGGCGCACTTCCCCTCCTCGGTCGCCCTTCGCACCTCCGCCGGTCACCCAGCCGCAAGCGCCCGCTCGTCTCCCCAGCGCGCGGGGTCTCCCCTCCGCTCTGTCGGAGCGGACGGCTCACTGCGCTCGTCGCCGTGAAGACGACGGGCGAGCAGTGCCGGAAACCGGTCCCCTTCCCCGATCAACGCCGGCGAGGAGCAGCAGCAGCAACAGCAGCGGCGGAGGAGGCGCGGCCCACAACGACTACGCCGGAGCAGCGCCGAACACATAACAGGCAGCAGAGCGGGATACGACCGGCTCGCGCGCGAAAGCCGAACGACGAGCGAGGCAGGTCGTGGTGTGTGCTACCCCCCTGGTGGCCCGCTGGCCCAGCGGCGGCCCCCGCCCCGAAGTAACGGCAGCAAGAAGGAAGGAAAAAGCAGGAATGTTCGCCGCCGAAGCACCGGCGGCCGCCAGCGCGGAAGTCGAGCTGCCCGCACCGGGAACGTGATGATGCCCGCTGGTTCGGCGCGTGCGCCCCGTCAACGTCAGGACCGCCTCTGTTGGACATGGTAACTGCCCGGGGCAACAGTGCCACCGGTTACGCATCACACCAGGTGAGAGCCGCTGGTCTTGATTTGTAACCCAGAGCTAGCGTGGCAGCATCCTTCATGGAACCGTGTAGTTCATGGTGGAGGTCTAGTAGCCCAGATTTTCTTTTTCTACACATTTTTCAGGAACGACGTTCCTTTCCAGTCATTGCTCTTACACGGTACGACGATATCGTTGAGGGACGGTCAGGGAACGGCAGGTTCACTGAAACCTCACTGGAATAAATAATTGCGGGAGCGATACTCACTTAACCGATTATAAGTAAGATTCCTGTTATAATAACAACAGCCCACAACGCAGTATTTTAGGCATGCATTAGTCATTGAATACTATTTGAAAGCTGTGAAACTGGACATATATTTGAGAACTGTAATGAAGGAGGTACAACATCGTGCATGCGCTCTTATGAGTAAATCCAACTGACTTCTTCTGTCGCGACTTATCTTTGAAAACAAATTGGTCCTTGATACCCTCCCATGCACCTGCTCTGTCACTTGGACATCATCAGGAAAATTTACAGCTGCCCTCACGCTGTTTATGCATTACAGCAGCGACAGCGGTTCCAGACAGTAGTGTTGTGATCATTTGTATATATTTTCAACTCCACCTATGGTCCGGAAGGGATTAGAGGTGAATGAACGCAGGGAAAATGGGAAGCACGCTGGTGAAAGCCACGGAAATAGCGCGCACGCTTGAAAATTCCGCGCCCTCATTACACGACATTGCAACAAAGAAAACCCAATGGCGTGCCAGATACAATAACTCTGAAGTAAATAACCACCTGATCCAAAATATTCTTGTAAGGTCCATGAAATGAAGAAACGTACCAGTGGCTTGCATAAAAACGTAGAAATGTGGAGTTCCCTAACGCGTTCTGCTGACGGGTATTTTATAATCTTGAAAGACGGAGGTAACTGAAAGAAACAATCCATGACAGGAAATGCGTGTTGACTCACGCCTTGTGTCGACTTCTTCAGACAAAATACCAGCGCATCCAATGTAAGCCTGCTTGGAAATGACAGCTTACTTATTTCTTCATATGAAATCCAGGTTCGGAAACTTTCTCGCAAACTTTCGCGCTTGATGAACCGTTAAGATACCAATAGTTGCTGCAGCGCTTACCAGAAAAGAAGCGAACATTCAAAGTTTATCCGAGATGTTTGGCCCCGCGCTCAGCCAGCAAAGAACACGAGACCGAAGTGGGGACAGTCTCTAGAGCTTCGCGGCATCAAGGGATGAAGCCGTGGATATCCTGCGCCGTCTCCTGTTTTGCCTGAAGCACCGTCGGGCTCGGAAAGGCTCGAATAAGCTCCCATCTACTGCTTCCACTTTGTGACGCTCTCTGGCTTGAGAACGGTGGCCTCGAATGTGCGGGCATGCCAGGAAAAGCCTGTTTACGGCTGGCACATGACTTCTCACAAAGACAGCTCCCGTACCGACCTGTCCTCCCGTTTCTGAATAGGCCGTGCCAGCTTTAGAATTCTTTTTTTTTTTTCCCCTTTCTTTAGCGCCCCACTGGGGGATCTCTTTGTCCCTTCCTCAAGTTCGCTGACTCAGGTGCACGAGCGGGCGAGGGTGAGAACCTTTGCGAGGGAGACAGAGGCAAACACAGGTGTCAAAGTGCATGACCTCTTCTTGCACCTTGCATAGCAATCTTGAGGCTTTCGGATGCGAAAGAAGCAAGGAATAAACTGGCTTCCACTGGAACACGGATTTCGTTACAAACGGTTTTAGGGAGGTGCTTCCATTCGCTTTTTGCGTTGTCTGTGCTCATGCGCTTAGGCTCACTCCGATAGCCAAGCGTAAAAAGGGCTGATTCCGGCTCACGGGAGAAGTTTGTGCGTTAAAAACGTGATAGCAAGCTAATATTATCAGAAGTGTGCTTTGTTGATCGGCGGGATTGGAGTGAACTGGACAAGAATAAGAATGCCTTAGGCTTCGGTAGGAACATAATTATCCAGCCAATTCAATCTTCCCAGTAAGCTAAAACAGAAACAACAATAAGTTTGGCTTTTTGTGGCAATTGCGTCCTCGTAAATGTACACTGCCGATTGAGCGAAATTTTTAAAATCGTGTGCTGTGTTTAAGGCGCCACAACAAATGACGTCACGGAAGAATCAGTGACATCAAGTGAATTCAATGGACCAACCGCGAGCTGTAAGCTTTCACACGAGGAGTGAAAACAGTGAATCCCAAGGCCCTCATTTTATCATCCTCGTCATCCAGACACGAGTTGGTCAGCTTAAATCCATGACACCAGACCACGCGATGCGTATATACCTTAGAGTTCTGCAATTGGGTTCGTCGAGTGTTGCCACTTTCATGACAGTAAAAATTCATGCAAGCTTTTTAGCTTAGGTATTCGAAGGTACTTTGCTCTCTCCTATGAGGGAACGCAATGCTCGCTGGAAAAAGGTCAATAAACCAATCTACAGAAATAATCTTATTATAGACTATTAAGAATGCGCGCAAAAATATATGGGCCGATAGCATTTGCGAGCACTACTTGCTCCAACAGAAAAAAATTACTTCCAGCTCAGCCATCAGCACTTTTTTTTTTTTTTTTTGCAAACACGAACAGTTAATCAACAAAAGGTGCGCGGCATAATACTAACCAGTTTATTGAAAATGGCAGCAGTTTCTTTCAAAAGCTGCTAAGCTACTACTGCGCAAACTGTGATTGACTGAGGATGCGCCTCCCGCCTTATCTGCCAGCAAGGATCACAACTTCCGCAAGTCTGCCAGCATACATTTCTGCCTGCAGTAAACTATTCCACTTCCGGCATCATCATGCGATGATGTTTTAGGCAATAAATGCGGTTATTGTGGCCCGGGTACTTCCGGTATATTTGGCCACCGGCACGTGACTGAACTAGAATAATACTCTTGCTACACTGGCACCATAAAATGACATTTGAGTCGAATAGAATTCGAACAGCATTCGCACTAGACGGACTTCCTCGGAAGCTAGAAGACAGTTTCTAAGTACATTCGAATGCTTCAGCATTCACTCGTGGTTTTGCAATGGCATTCCTGCATGATAGTGGTTTATTTTATTGAATAATGAAAGAAGAAGGAAGGAAAAAAACGAGTTGCCTGCCGCGGCATTTGCTATCTAAAATCTGAAGCGCCCGAGCTACGCCCGGCGGGAAAGCAAGGGGGATAGCGAGAGGATAGCGAGGGAAGTACAAAGGGTAGCTATAGTAAGAAAGGGGGAGGGGGGGGGGGGGGGGGGGGGGGGAGGAGGCTTTGTACATTAGTTTCGCTTGTGTAAGTTTACTTCTTTACACTGTGTACAACGTACAATGCAACGATGACGGTGGTAACCACCGTCACACTACACATCGAAAAGCCGCAAATTATTGCAGTGTGTAATGCTTTTCAGGCCAACAACAATGGGATGGCCACCCTTCGTGTTTCGACAGGTCGGCGACTTTAATTTTATATTAATGAGGCGATGACGTAACGATATGTGCGCTGGTATCTACTTTACCTTTATTAAAAGATAAGCGGAACGAGCCGCTACTTTCCACATTTCCGCTCATGAACATTCACTGGTGATAGACGCTTGCTAAATGATTGCATTTTATTCTACAGCAACAACCCCCTTCCACGCGATTAGCCTAGCGGGTACGCAGGGCTCGAAGTTTTGGCGGTTGCAAATAATCTGTTCATAAGGTTTAGTAGATGTAAATGGCTATCAAGTGTTGTTTCGGCAATGGTGCTCTGAAATCGATATTGCTTACATCGCAGGATGTGCATACAATGAAAGGGAAGCGTAGATGTGACCCAGATCGCCGAGCAATCGGCTTCAAATGTGGCTAGCAGCAGTAGCCGCTGCTCACGGATAACAAATTATGCCATTTCAGTGAATGCGAGCGGTCGTTACACATACTTCTGGTTAAAGTGAGTTATATCAAGCATTGGTCACATTAGAGAAAGGGGGAAAAATAAGTGAGAAGCAGCGGTCGTACGCGATGCCACCAACCCGACCGTAAAGTGTTTCCCAGGCAGCCGAAAGCATCGATATGCTTCTTACAGAGCTGTCGCACTGCGTAAACAAGCAATAGTACGAACAGTGAAGCACGACCTGCGCTTTATGTCACGTAAACCAGCACAAGCACGCGTTGTGTGTACACGGAGTTATTTGCAACAAGAGTGTAGTCGTTATATCGGTGCATTCGCGCGAAAATTTCGCGCTTACGCAGTGAACGCCAATCTGTGGTAATATTATCTTCAAGCACTCATTTGACAAGCGCCCTAGCTTTTCGTTACACAAGTAGCAGAAGAAAGCCAGAAGACGATATCGGAATCAACAGCCACAGAGCCGATGCGGTCGCGATATATCGCCAGCCGCGCGGCATGGCTGATGGCAGGGCGAAGCGATGACGAATTGCTATTGGTCGGCGCTCTTTGTGTTTGTGTTTCGAAAGCATTGTGGAATCTCGAATGTCTTCGTGTAGTTCATTCGAGACAAATGACAATATAGCCGAATGCCTTCGAAAGAACGTCGTGTAGCAGCGCAAGTTCGGCATTCGAGTAGAATGACAATCGGTTCTAAGGCATTCGAAACGCCCTTGTATGCTGCGCATTCGGATAAGGAACTAGTGTAACCGTAAATTATTCAGCGATGGATAGGAAGAAAAAAGTCCAAGCGGATTTATTCATTTTTTTTATACCTTGTGGCTAGTTACGCTATTAACCTGACCCGAAAGGCTATTTCAGAGTGGCAGAGAGTAAAAGAACAGATAGGTACGGTTTACCCACTTAATGAGGAAACGGTTAACGTTTATTATTTCTTTTCCTTCAAGCCTCTAGGTCTCTACTGTCCTCACGTAAACCATGTGCGTCCTCTCCCCGGCAATGATGCTTTCATGGTGTGCATGTGTGTGTTCATGCATGTACAAAATACAATTTTTTAAATGGCCGAGAACAAAAGCCTTTTAACGCAACACCGTTAGGGAGCTCCTAACATGTATGGGGGTATTACTCCCGCAAGAATGCGCCACGAGGGGACTAGACGCTACGGTCGCCTTCTAGCCCCGACGTGCCAGCCCTAGCAGACAGAGCTGTGACCCCCAACCCGCGGTGCGAGAAATCGCCACTGCGGCGGGTTCGGGCCAGAGGGGACAAACACCGAGTTGCGTACTCGAACAAGAGTTTATTGCACTGCTCGAGTACACGGCAAGAGAATAGCAATTAAGAACAACCGCCGTGTAGCGAGCGAAAGCCGCGTACGGGGGTGCAATAACAACCACCTAATAGGGAAGCGCGTCAAGTAGGTGAGAGGAAGTGTCTGCTCACCTAACACAGCTTCTCGCTCACATCCCGTTGCGGTGCCTACGGTCAGTGCGCGATTCTCGGTGACGGCGGTGGTCTCCTCGGCGGAAATCATGAACCGCGCGCGTGCGCGCCCATTCGCCGAAGAACCCCAGCGAGTTGCTGCAGTCGCGCTCCTCGACACGGAACGGGAGAGGAGGTCTCCCGGTTACGCCGGCAGGAAAGAGGGAAGCCCGCGGCAGCGTCGCCGCAGTCCCGGGAGGCGGCGGGGGGTGGCCAGCGTGCCCTCTCCTCCGCCAACCTCTCTGCCAGCGCGCGTAATCACGCGTGTTAATTACGCGCGGGCGTTATAATGGAGGAAGGGGATTGTGAATCCCCACACCCCCCCCTCCTTAAAACCGCCGTACGGCTAAAAGTAGTCACGTTCACCGAGGGATATATCGAGGGGGCCGGCTAAACGCCGTTTAACTTTTAAACACAAAGAAAACCGTTTAAACCCAAAGAAAAGTGCCAATATATAAAAAGTTGCAGACAGCTCACAGCCACGGGTGTCGGAGGGGGAGGCAAGGCCGACGACCACAGGAGACGACCTTGGAGCTGGGGACACACGTGCGGCGGCCGCAGGTCCCGCTTCTTCACCGTCACTCGGCCAGGCTTGGAAGTGTCGATGGCTGCAGGCCTGCTACTGCATTCATCGTCGGTCAGCCAGGGCAGCCTGCCGGGGAACGGTTAGGAACTGCGTCTTCGCGTTGCGTAGCATGCTGCAGGCCCCCCTCAGCGGGTCGTCCGCTCGCTCCCGGTCGGCCTCTTTTCCCTCCGTCGTTGACGCCGCCGATGGCGAGGGCAGCGGGGCGCCAAGCTGCTCCCGCTGGTGAAGCCACGGCCGCGAGCACCGAACGGCGCCGAGGCGGGCTCTTTGCTGCAGCTTTCGTCGTGCTGGACGCAGTGGCCTGTTCCACGAACTCCGGCTGGCTCGCTCCGTAGCCGACCGGAAACCGTTTGTCTTGGCCCGGTTGACGGTGACAGCAGGCTCTGGCTGCGGGAACGCCACTCCTTGGACGGCCTGCTCCTCGATGCTGCAACGGTCGTCGTGGCCTCCGCCGGCTCCCCTCCTTGCTGGCTGCAATGCTGTCTTTTCCCTAGTTACATTTTTTTTTTCTGTTTTCAAATCTACCCCCGCTCGATCTTTTCCAAGAGAAAGCGCGTGCTTGCTCTGGAAGCAAAATGCGCTGAATATTAACGGAGCGTCCCATCTATATTCAGCACAAGAAATTACTCCCTGCGCGTTGGTCAGAGGTATGTCTGCCGTGGGCGCAAGTCGTAACGAGGCGCGATGCTCGAAATCCCAAGCCTTGCCTCTCGCTGCAGCTGCCTACTGGTGGGGGAGTGCGTCCTCCTCGGGCCACGCAGCGGGGCTCGGATTGCGGTGCGCTTTGTGAAAGTCTAGCTCCGCCATCTTTGGTTGCAGCTCTGTCGCGCGTCGGCGTGTGCCCAACGCAGCAACCGTGGCGTTGTTGCGAACTTATAGAGCAAGTTCTACCCATTCGACAACGTCACCACCATGCACATCACTAGGCAGCGAAATGACACAACTTGAAGAAAAGTCTTAGGGCCGTTCGCATGCTCAGCGATGCACACATCGTGCGATATAGCTCGTATCAGCGTGGCGTGACCAACCTCGAAGGACTCATGTGTATCCTTCGCGTGGGGAAAGGATTGCGCAAGGTGCTATCGGAGTACTGACGGCAGGGATCCAACGCGCTCACAGCAATACAAGCTGTGTAGCGCCCGCACAGGCAGCAATACCAGCGTGCCCTTATGTGCGCCGCGGCCGCGCCGCTCGGCTCCCGGAGCCCGTCGAACACTGGTCGACAAAATAAAAGAAAAAACAGGATCCTACCGCTTTCCTAAAGCTCCCTTAAGGCTGACTAGGCTCCCCACTGCACTGATGGAATTAAAACGGTCAGCACTCAGAGAAGCCGGGTAGGCCGCCCCTTCTCTGAGGCTGCGAGCTATCGCGACGAACTGGATAACAGGCGCGGCAGAAAGGATAGTAATAACACTTTTCATGCCATCAACGTGCGCGTGCAAAAGTACATACGCTACAACGCTGACCGTCCTCACGTAGAGCATGGTAAGTCAAAACACTACGAGAGAATGCCCATCACACCAGTATCCGCGCGTCACCCTGCTACAGAGCGGTGGAGTCGTGTGAGATCCTGCTCTCGCAGAAAATTACAAGATCACAGTGGCTAGCGTCAGCTCCTGATCTCTCGCAATAGTTAAGGTGGTTTTGCTTGCTTGCCGTTGTGCAATCACCACTGCAGTATTAGAAGATACTGAAAAGTCAGTCCTGCTCACTGCCATGGCTAGTCTATGTGTGGCGTCGTACACACACAGACACTCGATTTGTCACACCTCTGGCCCCACGTTGGGCGCCAAAATATGGGGGTGTTCAATTCTCGTAAGAGAGAATGCGTCACGAGGGGACTAGACGCTACGGTCGCCTTCTAGCCCCGACGTGCCAGCCCTAGCAGACAGAGCTGTGACCCCCAACCCGCGGTGCGAGAAATCGCCACTGCGGCGGGTTCGGGCCAGAGGGGACAAACACCGAGTTGCGTACTCGAACAGAGTTTATTGCACTGCTCGAGTACACGGCAAGAGAATAGCAATTAAGAACAACCACCGTGTAGCGAGCGGAAGCCGCGTACGGGGGTGAAATAACAACCACCTAATAGGGAAGCGCGTCAAGTAGGTGAGAGGAAGTGTCTGCTCACCTGACACAGCTTCTCGCTCACATCCCGTTGCGGTGCCTACGGTCAGTGTGCGATTCTCGGTGACGGCGGTGGTCTCCTCGGCAGAAATCATGAACCGCGCGCTGCGCGCCCATTCGCCGAAGAACCCCAGCGAGTTGCTGCAGTCGCGCTCCTCGACACGGAACGGGAGAGGAGGTCTCCCGGTTACGCCGGCAGGAAAGAGGGAAGCCCGCGGCAGCGTCGCCGCAGTCCCGGGAGGCGGCGGGGGGTGGCCAGCGTGCCCTCTCCTCCGCCAACCTCTCTGCCAGCGCGCGTAATCACGCGTGTTAATTACGCGCGGGCGTTATAATGGAGGAAGGGGATTGTGAATCCCCACACATGTCACAGAAATCAGACGTCCCTGTCTTTAGGCATGACCTAGAAATTCTTATTTGTAGACAAACTCATGAAGTCCCAGCTGCGTGCCCTCCACGGGAATTTCCAACAGAGCAGAAACTTCACCTTCGGCCAAGTAACCTATACCGGCTCTATTTTGTTTTTGTTTTCTTTCGCCGCGACATTAAGGGTGACGCTTGTAAGCACTCTCAAGATGCGCAGAAACATTATCCATCCAGATGTCAATGCGGACACAGTAACTTAGCTGATTTAAAGGAACCAAGATGCGCTATAAAAAGACAGCCACAGGAAAAAGCCAAGGAGACAGGCTTTTTCCTGTGGCTGTCTTTTTATAGCGCATCTTGGTTCCTTTAAAGCAATGCACCAACTCGCCCAACAAGAAGTTCTTCTAAACTAACTTAGCTGAGGTCCCGGGGTTTAGAAATAACAAAGTAAACGTGATTGCATTTGCAGTAGAGCTTAGCAAGAGGCGTTTGGAAGAGTAGTGGGTAAATAGCAGGGCGGGGACGCAAGGGAGCTAAATGCGAATTAAAAAAGGGCATTTAAATATATGCATGGTCTAATATTAAAGTCGTTAAAGTTGAAAAGTTGCTTAAATTAAGAAGCATAAAAGAAAGGTTGAGCATGCTGACGCCTGTCACCGCCCCATTTCAATGGGAAGATTAAATAGCCTTCGACGCAGCGAGCACCGGATGCGAAATTCACGAAGACCATGGGTTCGAATACCAAATGCAGAATGGAATGTGGTCGTTTTTTATCCCACAATCTAATAAATTGCCTCCGTGATTACGTCATTATCTCACATCATTCACCGCCCAAAATAATTTCCTATACTTACCGGGGCGGTCTGCTTAGTACGTCCTCTGCAAAACGCTCACGGTAGATGTGAAGTCATGCGTGCAATTAAAACCATTGAAACATGATATACAATGCGAATTAAAGCCCGTCGCCCATCTGACGCGATTTTCTTTGGTAGGGTTTCGCCTAAAGTAACATATTAGGTTGCTTGCGGAATTCAAACCCATGACGTTTGGGTATGAGCTAGATATGCTGGCAACTAAGACATGAAAGGCAGGCTTTCATGACGCGGAAACGGGCATGAGCTTTCATGCATGTCGTGTTGCCTTTCACGCAAAGTGGTATTTGACGATCTGTGTACTAATGTTATTGCTATCATTATCGTAAAATAAACGTAAATTGGTTATAGGAAGCAAAAACGCAGTATCTAGCTGTCACAGTTTTTCTGCCGACTGATGAACCATGCCGTAAAGGAAGGGAGGAGGGAGTGAAAGCGGAAAGAGGGAAAGATGTGCGTAGCTGGAGAGCTACGGAGTAATTTCAACGACCTAGGTATCTTCAGGTTCAGTGTGTACTGACATTGCACAACACACGAACTCCTCTCAGTTTCGCTTCCATCGAAACGCAGTTGCCGGCGATCGGGTTCGAAGCCGGGATACTAACGGTTCAGTACCCAGTCAAAGATTTCCCCTATCTTTGCCTGAGTACTTTCCTTTAAACCCTAGCCTCGAACAGAAAGCGAAGGGAAATGCGGCGTGCTAACAACATACTTCCTATCTGGTCGACTAAACTAAACCAGCTGTAATTTTTTGTTTGCTTTCCCTGTGTACTGCAAATAAATGAATTAAGGTCTGTTTTACTTTGCGGCATCATTGCATTGCTATTCTTTCCCTTACATTTCTCATCTTTCCTCTACGCTTAGTCGAAGATCAATAATTTGATTTTCATTCATCAAAGCATATAGAAAAAAGTGGGGGGTTCTGTATTTTTAGGTACAGTTCGTGTTGGCAGCATAGAAGGGAGGAACAGCAGTTTTACACACGAAGAAGGCAAACATAAATGCAATACAATAGGTTTCATTCGAATAAGGCGAAATGCTTGAACTGACTTAAACACACCTTAACTTACGCGGGGCTGACAGCAGGCTTTGCTCTGTCTGCAAGAAAATCGTCCGAGGTGTGCGCGTGATGCTTTATCCCCCTTCTGTAGTTTCGTGTCAACTAATACCTGGTGCACCTAATACCTGGGTCGTTATAATACTAATACCTGAGTTATTTTAGCGGTGGTAGTAGTATATACAGTCGCAGCTGCAGCAATATTATAACGAGGCGAGCACAATACACAAAAATTTATTTTATGTGTAAAAAAAAAAAAATCAGGTTATGGACCACTGAACCACGTCTTAAGCCTTTTTGAAACAATTTTGATCTTTGCGGCATCTGGACAGGGAATTGGTGCGTGGTCCCCGTTTCAGGTAGGATGTAAGTATAAAAATGCGTAGGCGATGCCTGTTAACCTTAAAGGGACACTAAAGAGAGAAATGAAGTGGGCTTGCATCGATAGAATGCCAGGTACTGGTTACAAAAAAGCCACTATTATTGATAACAGAGCAGTTATAAGGTAGTAAAGAGGAAGAACAGGAATACAGGTATCGCTGCCACAGCCGGAACGACCGAGGCTCGCAACTACAAATCACGTGACGCGCAAGGGATCCCGGAGGCTGACAAATGCGAATTACGTTGACCGTTTGAATGCGGTAGTCGGTTTTGTCTCGAATGTGATAACATGCTTTTATAACACGTAAATGACGGCGACAAGACGAAAAGACAACGTAAATGTTGCAAGGCAAATATAAAAATATACTCATTTCGTCCAGTTGTCGGTAGATGCCGCTAGTCTCTCAGCTAACATAAGCTAACACGGCGCTACAGGCGTCCACTTCAGTTTCGGTGATGTTCCGGCTCAGGCATTTCGTGCGTGCTCGGATAGTTTGGTTTGGTCCTGCGGCGCCTGAAATACGAGCTCGGAGCCGTAGATGCGCCTCTCGGCACGCACCTGCGAAGTATTCTCCGCTTCCCGCTCGGCAGCAATCACGGAGTCTCCTCTTGCGTCATAGTGTGCGTCATTCTACCCGACTACGTAGTAGGAGAAAACAGTTTGAATTCGACCAGCGGCAAAAGAAAAAAAGGAAAAAACTCAACCTCTTATCGCAATATCTCGGCAATAATTCGACTTTTTGCTGCCGGATATGCGGCGACAGTGTCACCAAATGCCGTTTATTAGATTTTGATAGCATAATTGGGCGTCTTTAGTTTCTCTTTAAGCATGTGGTCAAAGCGTCCTCCCAACACGTCCATTCATTGAACCAAGAATTTCTCTTATGTAAATGTGGAACCTTTCACGGCCGTATGCACGTAGCCGAGACAGGAAGCGCGCAGCCAAGTAACAAACGCGAGTTGAGTTCCCTGTCACATTAGCACGACGCGACGCCGATTTGGTCTGCCAACAGAGCGTCTTCCTGATGTCTGCGTCACACTGCGCCGACGGAAACAGTTGGCCGACAGTCGGTGTCGGCGCCGCGTCGATCGAAACACGGCTGTCGGCACACGGTCGCCCAACTCATATGTCACACTAGCGAGAGAGTGTGCGAAACCTCCCACCGACTAGGCCCTCTTGTTCTCACTCTCTGCTCGTGTCTTTTCTTATACCTTTCATTATTTTTTTTTCTGCCATACTAAATTCTCATTTCTATAGATAATCCATTTTCTATTTTACTTGGTGTATTCTCATAATTGTTAAGTTAATTGAGGCGCTTTATTTTTAATTCTATTTCATAAATTCGACTTATCAAATCAAGCGCCTATGCGTCGAGGCTAAGTGCTGTCCAGTATTTCACGGCTGTGGTTGCTGGGTTAGAACGGCAGTGTTCAAAAAAAAAAAAAAAAAGAAATATAAACGTCCGCGGCGAATAAGAGGCAGTATTTATTTTAATAAGCAGAAAAAAGGTATATTTTATTGTATGATGTTCACCTCCCACTCCTGCTATAACTGCGGATGGAGCTGCAGTATGTAAAAATAGAATGCTGCAGAATCTACATTGGAGTAATGCGAAAGCACGGATGCTTTTTTTGCATCGTTTTTTCCCCTTTTGCTGTTTTTGAATTTGGGTTGTTCTCTCTCTTTTTTTTTTTTTTTTTTTTTTTTTTACTGTTTCGTTGCGTGCCAATCATTTCCTATACCCTTTTTGTCTCCACTTCCGGTTGCATTCGTCCCATCCTTGACGTCACCCTAATGGACTGACCTAATTAACTATTTTAGTATTTGGTACATTCATATTGCGTGCCAATCCCTTACTATGCCCTTTTTGTCTACTTCCGGTTGAGTGACGTTACATCCTCTACGTCACATCAATTCACTTCTTGTTTACCCATTTTAGTCTTTGGTACTTTCAAATTGCACGCCAATCCCTTCCCATGCCCTTTTTCGGCTCTATTTCCAGTTGTGTGACGTCACATTCTTGGCGTAATCATAATTTACTGACTTAATTAACAATTTTAGTCTATGGTAGTTTAAAATTGAACGCCAATCCCTTCCTATGCCCTTTCAGCTAGACTTCGGGTTGCGTGACGTCGCATCCTTGACGTCTCCTTAACTGACTGATTTAATTAACTCTTTAGTATTTGATACATATCGACGCCACCCTAATTGACTGACTTAATTAACTATTTTGGTTTTTGATACACTCAAATGTGGCGCCAAGCAATTGGCCAAGCCATTGGTTAATGAGACCATTTTCGCCTTTACGTTTACATTTTTTGCCTCTAATTTTTACCTAATTAACTTATTGGCCTAATTATTTTTGGACACAACATTACGTCAACCTCTATCGATGGGCACCGCTCATTAACCTCTAGCACTTCTCAATTACGCGTTCTGCGGATGCGGTCTGCGGACAGAAATCTGTGAACATGCGAATGCTTTCACATTAAAAAAGAAAAAATCACTGCTTTCTGTGCAGGATCGAACTTATGATCTCACGTTTGAAAGCCAACTGCTGTAACCACTGCGCTACAAAATTTAAGCTAACCAGTGCTTTAGAGGTTGAGATATCCTCTTTTAGCTGATACGCTGTCTTGGAGCGTGAAAGTCGGGAAGGCAGCAGGAGCGATAGCAGTTTACCGCCAACTCTAGACTGTCCAGTTTGCTGAGAGCAAACTGAGCAAACTGCTGATAGTTTGAATTATGCCATGCAGTGCAGTAGCAGGTAAAACCTTCAACAGATTTTGTAAAAATTTCGGCGGATTTCACAGGGCCAGCTGCGGAAGCACGGCTGCTGTTGGTCCTGCTGTAAACGCAAGCTCTGCGTTTTTTGCGGAGATAATTCTTTAACCATGCACATTGAATTATGGCACAAAACTTTGTGTGATGCGCAACGTAGCGTTGAAATTGGCTTGCACAGTGGCGACGCAGCTACTAGACGTTATGATGGTAAGCACAACGATCGAAGTGCAGCGGGATCGGCAGCTCTAGGCTTGCTCCAGTATAATAATTGCTTCTTTATAATTTCTTTCTCACATTTTGCACTGTTCTGTGCAGTTCGGAAACGCTGAAAAGTTGCTCGCGGTTTCGACGCTCGCTGCAAATCTACGCGCCCCGAATGGAAAATGCTGCTGTTGGCATTCCGCACGCGTTCGGCGGCACCGCATATTTTCGTGGCTCACGCTCGCGTGTAGATCAGGAATTCTACATCAATTATACTTTTTTACATATGTCAGTACTGAAAGTTATTCGCCGTCGAAAAAGTGCACAGAGTCAGCTTCGCGTTTCGAGAATGTGTTTGCTTGGTGGCCGATCGCGCGAAGACTTGGCCACCAACAGTCGGCAGACTGGTTTTGTCGATGTTCCCGGCCTCAAAACCTCTCCCACTGGGAAGACATCTGGTTTTCGGTCGTGTTGGTGTCGTTGTCAGCCCAGTGTGACAGCTTTGTCGGCCGCATGGTCGGTGCCGGTGTCTTTGTCGGGTCTGCGTCGTGTCTTGCTAGTGTGACAGGTCCGATACTGTAGTAAAAATCAAGACGAAATGGGCATGGACAGGGCGTGTCATGTGAAGACTAGATAACCAATGATTATTAAGAATAACGAACTATAGATTCCAAGGGAAGGCAACTTCGCGGGCGAGGAAGAAAGTTAGGTAAGCGAATGACTTCAAGGAGTTTGCGGGGATCAGTTGGTGGCAGCTACCACAGGCATATGGGACCTTGCTTTCGGTGTAGTAAGGCTGATGATGATGATGGTGGCCTAGAATGGTACAGCTGTTTTCGAAATAAGAACTCTGGACATTTCGTTCAGGTCTGTTATCACAAAAATCGCGTGGTCTTACCGACCAGGACAGGCTGAAACTTCCGCGCACAGATGGAAATGGACGGAGACGACGACGTGCAATGGACAGCGCGAGAGTGTGTTGTAGTCTGCGCGCGGGGTGGATGGATGTGATTGACGGGTTGATCAAAGTGAGAAAGTTTTAATACATCGCTTAAGGCAAAAAGGCTAGCGATTTTTATGCCTGTATGTACTTTGCTGACAGGCAATAGGTGGGTTGCAGAAACCTAGAAGTCCGCTTCTCTGCAGAGTAAAAACCACTTCACCATGGCAGCCAAACCTGTTTTTGGGGCAGAAGTTGGGTGCAGCGCAGAATACTTCTACGTCCAGCCTGATGTCATGCACAAACCTGTTGAGCAGAATTCCTTCACTATTGAGAGCCTGGAGGAGGTAGGGGCGGGGGAGGCGTTATGAATGGCACTCAAAAACGGAGGGGTTCTTAATCCCATAATTGCGACAACAAGATGAGGGGTGCAGGAAATGGACGTGGCCATTATTGCCACAATATACGTCTCTTGCACTGCACCTAATTTCTGCTCCCAAAGCAGGTTTGGCTGCCATGGTGAAGGGGTTTTTGCTCTGCAGAGAAGCTGACTTCTAGGTTTCTGCGACCCACCTATAAAGAAAAAAAAGGGGTGATGGTTTGCAGCTTCCGTGCTAGCTTCCTATGAAGGTTTCCATGGTTCGAATCCGCAAAGGATTTTTTTGTTTACTATGAAAGCAGTACAAGCAGCGGCACAAGCGTTAGGCAATTTTTCTCGTCTCTGAATCTCCGGATTAGCGTTTTCTCAGCAGCGCACAATAGATCTGAAAGGTATACTGAACAAATATCCAAGAATATTGAGAAAGCACCACAGTTGCATTCTTAAGACACGATTACACTAGTACAGACACATAATTCGGGTTAGTTTTGAGCGGATGGCTGCATTTTTGACGCTTTCTGAGCGGCCGCCGGGTCCGAGGAAGCGCGCTCCCAACTGTTCGCCGGCGGGTGTGACGTCACATCTTCCCTCAGCAACGTCATGGCCCCGCGATCCCGCCGCCGCCCCCGCACCTGAAGTTGGTTGACCGTCTACACGCAGTGTCGGTTCCCCCGCGTTGCGCCGTGAACAATGATGTGAAGTGTGGAATGCTTAACACAAGGGAGGTTGAGGGGGACGCGTACGGAGGGCGCGTATTGCGGACAATTGTTTGCGCGCAGGGATGAAACGATGAAATGTACGCAGGAACACGAGCAGAAAAAAAAAAAAAAAGCACGTCCGTCTCTGAGCTTTGTGAGTGCCATGGGGAAAGGAAAAATGAACAGGTGCAACCGGCCGCGATGGGGGTGTTGTGACGTGATATCCAGTTTTGTCAGAGCTTTCATAGAAGCCTGCTAGGTGCAGCGATCTGAGAAATATCGATTACAATACTTACTTTCCGCTCATTTCTGTTCATAAAGTGGATTGTTTTGGTCACTTCCAATGTGATAGCTACCATCTGCGCTGGAAATCTCGGCGGCAATTTTTTTAATTCAGTATACCTTTAAGAATGCATGCACTCCAACGCCATCAAGACAGCCTCCTGTCACTCCTGCAGATGGTGCATTGTCCCATTATTGGTAAGGGTACAGTCAGGTAGTCAGGTCTTCGTATCAAAGTGGCCTTCAAGTGGCCCTCCCTCCTGCCCATTATTGTACAGAAAGTGAGACAGTTACCGCGCCTTTCCCTTCCTATATAAATAAATCACGCTAAGAAAGGAGAGGTTATTACCACGGGACAGTGCAAAAAAAAACCAGCGATCCTCCTCTGTATCTCTTTCCCCGCGCCCGGGTCTTTCATGTTGCTCCCGTACATATGCGCCATCAGGTCAATACGCTGAGATGAGTTCGGGGAACGCCACACAACAACACTGTTACCGTGCACGTGGACACTGCATCACTATAGAGGTTTCTTAGTTGCGCCAAACTTGCAGCACTCTGTATGGATGCCAATGAATATCGGGAGGAAAGGCGAGGACAGCTAGAGGCATGGACGGGCTAAATGGGAGAGAGGCGTGCGCTCCACGCTGCGCCACTCCCCTTTAGCCCGGCCATGCCAGAGGCTACCGCTTGCAGCGAAGTATCTCGCCTGCCGGGCGATTCCGCATTCACAGACACGAAATCGTCCCCGTTTGAGCCAATGGTGGGTGCCGCAGCTAAAGGGTAAGAAAGGAACAATTGTTTGGCAGATCGCATGCTCTTTACTTGGCTTCACCTGTAGAGCAGCGCAAATAGGAAGTAGCGTGCGCATGATAAGCATGCTATACTGAGATGCCTATCAGCCCTTATTTTAGTCCAAACAAGCACAAAGTTTACTCAATACACCACGAATACGCATCACATAACCAGAACGCATGGATGATGTCAAGGCGATAAGACTCGTTCAGAGCTATAAACACTTAGTGGCTTCACGTGCAAGCAGTTTGATAATTTATCTTCGGTATGTATGTTTCGTGAAAAAACTGAACTGCTTCGTGGCCCGTTCATCTTGGCAGCGACAAGAACGACACGTGGGGCGGGTGCATAGCGCGCAACAGCTACGGCACTTGTGTGCAACAATGTTCCACCCTGTTTTGCAGCAACGTGATGGAAATTCGATGGACAGCGCTGATCATCACCAGTGCCTGTCTGTGCAGCTACGAAGCGGCCGCTTCGTCCGCGACGGTCAAGTACTACACATCTGCTACGCCATGTGAGTTGAAAAGTCCTTTACTACCAGAACTATGTTCCCGAATTTGTACAGGTCTTCTGTCGATCTTAAGCTATAGTCGGTCTGTCGCCTACGGCAGTTATACTGTTCTCTCTGGACGTGTGCTTGCTTTAGTAAAATGCATAACTAAAAAGATAGTTTTTGGAGTTCGACATCATTCTCTGGTTTGCGGAAATGTTTCACATTCGCAACGTCCCTTCAGATGTTTAGTTTAGTGTTTCGTCAGAACTGACGTTAGTCGGGACGCAATCAATCCCGACGTAAGTGATTGCGCCTGAGAATTTACGAAACCGATGTACACGTTAATGAATTTTGCGCGCAAGAACAGGGCTGTGAGGAACGGCGCAGTAGAGTGATATTTAAATTACCCAAAAGACATTTAATTTCTGCTTGTTGGGTGTTTGTATTCTGCAATGGAGTCTCAGCACACGCCTGTTTTTGCGCTCAATTAAATGCCCCCCTGCCCTCCCCCATAACATGGGCCTAATGGGGTGGGCTTGTGCCCCCAGCCAAGCGTTGTGCTCACTAAGGTAATACAAAAAAAAAAAAAAGACTCGATTGGCACAATATCTGGTAACATGATCAAAACTTCTTTGTAGCCTGCTATAGCTGAAAGCTGCATTTGTTTCGAACTGTTGTGTTGTGCTTGATACCCGACGACGAATATTTTATACCAACTTTTATAAGTGATGTGCGGTCATCCTGATATGTTGGTCGTTACCTGCACAGATATCCAACGTGCCCACCTCGCATTGTCCGCTACGTACAGTAGGCCACTTTTGGAATCTATCACGCGAGCGTCGACTGCCCGACGCAGTGGCGCCGATCTGAAGTACACCGGAAATCGGGATAGTGAACGAGGTTGGACACCGATCGTACTGCTGCAGATAGCGTCTTTTGCTTGGCTGTTACCAACCCAGAGAGACAGGTTTGATGGGCGAGCCCAGAGAGCGTTTATTATTTATGTATTTGTAAATGTATTTGTTACTTTTCACTACTCAAACGCGCAACGCTGCAAGCATGACTCTAGGCCCCCGCTGATGGTTGGGGGTTGCTACCGGAGTGCGGGTTTGATGTCAAAATTACTGCGAGCGTCTTCTATGCACCGTTTTTTGCAATTATTGCAGTTGGTTTCTTCAGCGCGCTATAGGATTTTTATCACAAATGTGCGCTTTTAATCAAGAACGTGCGCGTTTCCCTCTTTCTTCATGCCGCAGGGAAGCAATGGACTATCGGGAGGAGGCCATGCGAGGGTGTGCAAGGAGAAACCGGGCTCTGCATGTTCAACTGGGAGTGTATCCGGCAAGAAGGCACCATGCTGTCCGCCTGCATGGACGGCTTCCTGCTGGGCGCGTGCTGCAAGCTTCCCTACGCAGCAAATGCCACGACGTCTGTGTGGACTGAGCAAAGTGTTCACACGACGCAAGACCAGTCCAAAGTCAGCACAGTAGTTACGGTCGACGCCACTTCTCTGTCGTCCATCTCGGACACTCATCCTGAAGCGTCGCGGCTTCCTGCCAGCACGACAACTACCACTACGGAAGCGCCCACCACAGTCGGTGCGAGGCCGACCACGGTGCTCTCTAGGCCAAGACCTCCTACACCACTATGGCCCTTCTTCAGGCTACCGACGACGCTGAAGCGACCTGTGGTTGCACGTCCGACGCAGCCACCGGCGGCGGCTGCAACGGTGACGAACCACCATAAGCCGCCGGGTTTCACTGCGCCAGCAGTGACCACGTGGATGACGACACGGCCCAACGTCCTCTTCACGCCGACCAAGCTAGCCATTCGCCCCTCTCCTTTTGTCCCATCGACGATGTATGTCCAGCGGCCCACACTACACGCGGTGCTCGCAAGCACACCTATTGGCATGCTTAGCTCTCTGATAGCGAGGCCTTTCATACGACCGATAACGACGGCGATGAAGATGCGCCCGACCGTCACGACCATGAAGCCAGCTAAGAAAACCACCGTGCTCACCGCCCAGTCCGGAGCAGCGACAACGCAGGAGAGTACATCTCAAGCGCAAACATCACCGCAACAAACGCCGTCGGAAAAGTACGAAATGCAGACCGAAGCGTCCTCGCAAACCATGACGGCGCAGAAGTACGACTCCGTGAGCACATATTCGTCGCTAAGTACGCCGTCGCAAACTTATGCCTCTACGACTACATCTCTTTCTCAGACTACCCCGACTCAAGAGTATGAGTCTCCAACTACTGCTTCGTCGCATAGTACACCGGTGCAAAAGTACGAGCCTCCTACGACATTTTGGTCACAAACTGCCCCTACAAGATACGAACCATCTTCCACTCATTATCCTTCATATCGGCCTCCGTTGCACACTCTCTCCTCACTTGCGGAAGGTTATACGTCCCACGCTGTCAGCAGACTGCCACCGTCTACTTTGAATGATCTTTCTGATCTTGACGCCGAGGAGAAGACCCCAGACTACCATACTGAGTTAGGCGTACTCTTGTCCACGAAAAGCGGAAGCATTCAACCGACACGCCATCCTGGTTTTGTCGACTTGACTGAAACTAGCACAGCGCAGCCGCCACCTACACCCAACGTCATGGAGTACACCCTAGAGTTTGACGTTGAAGACCGCCCAACCGTAACGGAGCATGTGTACGGCGTTACAACTGGACGCCCATCGTTCGGAGAAGTTACGGACGTCACCGTTTCTCACGTCGGTTCGACTGTCGTTTCGTCTTCGACAGACCCATATTCTACGCCACCGCCGTCAACGACAACCAAGAAACTGAAAACACGTTCGCCAGCAACAACCGAGACGAAGCCCTGGCCTCCGTACACGATGGTCTCCAAGCCAAGCCCATCCAAGTCTCGTCCGCCGCAGTCTCCCACGACAATTTCCAACCACATACACCATTTGACGTATCCTTCCAAGGCGACGCTATGGCCTTCGACCATCTTTAAACTTCCTCTGAGGACAAAGCTACCAATAAGGCCCTCGCAGAGCACTACACTTTCGTGGGGCTCGACCACTATGCCCGTCACTACTTATCAGACTGAATCGACACTGACGACAGCTCAAACGACGTCCAAGCTTCCCGAACGCACAAAGAAGCCGACGACAACCGTGGGTCGGCCGCTACCGGTGAAAACGACGCTGTCGATGACAACCGCAACGACCAAGCCTAAAAGCACCCCAAAGCCAATGAAGCCGGTCCTGGCAGTACCAGCCCGGCCTGCAAAGCCCACAAAGGCGCCGCTGCCCACTAAGTCGCCGACAAAAAAGAGCACGCCAAAGCCGCCGTCAAAGACTCCGCCGGCGTCAAGCACCTTCACGCACGCCTCTACAGTGAGCACGAAGCCGACAACACCTCCCGTCGTCGCAAATAGCACGGTGGCACCAACCGAGACGAGCAGTCAGCAGTGGGATTACCGTAAACGTAAGACGCAGTGCTTGCTGTCCCACTTCGGTGACGTGCATTCGCACATTCTTTTCCTTTTCGGCATTGCGCCTCTCCAAGAATGGGCTATGAATGTCATGCAGGCCTTTGCGCAAATAAGTACACTATCTGTGAATTGAATGCAGTGTTTTATGCGCAGAGCATTAAATCCATGGCTCGCTCCTTGTAATCGCATTTAATAGACTGCCATAACGCTGTAATTTTAATGTGTCAACTACATGCGTATGTATGCGCGCTGTGAGCAATATACGCAGCATCATGCTACCTACGCTCCATCACAAATTAAACAAAACCCGCGACTGCTAGCTGCGGACGATGAGGTCGTGTCAAGCCGTTACATATTTGATGATTCTTATACACTTTTCTTTTTTCAATCCGCTTTTTTCTTTTGACCCACAAAGACTGCGGAGTCAGGCCGCTACGTCCCCAGGGCCGGATCGTCGGCGGAAGAAACTCGTTCTTCGGTGAATGGCCGTGGCAAGTACGTTTTGCACCATCCGCAAGTCCTTCCTGCTTCCTTATTTACGGCTCGACGTGAGCTGTCTGATAGGTATCTCGGGTTAGAGTGTCACGTTCTTCATTTTCTTGCAGGTTCTCGTGAAAGAAGCCACGTGGCTTGGCCTGTTCATCAAGAACAAGTGCGGCGGCGTTCTGATTAGCGACAAGTATGCGCTCACAGCGGCGCACTGCCAGCCGGGGTAAGAATGCGTTCGGAGGTCTTACTTCTTTGCCTCAGTTATACGTTAATGTTTGCTTTGAAGAGTTTTGCTGAGTGTTTTTATGCTGTGCACAACAAGTGGCCGTGGAAGAACTAAGGGTGTCACTGCAGCGATCATGTTTTAACACTACAGAGGTTCTCTTCAAATCCATTCTAGTGCAATGGTGAGGCAGCGTCGGCAGTATAATTACGAAAAGGTGCGAAAAGAATTGTCGCTAAAATGTGTTGTCCCAGAACGGAGGAGCACAAAGAATTGTTTTACTACATTTTGTCAGGAGAGTATAGGTGATCGTACAAGTGCATCGTGCTGAGCAGGATTGCAGTGTTTGTTAAAATGTGCCATTAATGTACAATTCCAGTATTACACTGCTTCTTGGGCGGAAGTTGAAACTACTGTGTGCATTAGTGCGCTTGAAAACGTGTTTCCTCATTCTTCATGACTGGCGGCTCCAAAACAAACAATTGTTTTAACCAGTTTTCAATGGAAATGTTTCCTTGTGTTCGCATATATATCGAGCACGATTTATTAACTAAACCGCTTACTTTGACAGAAACTAACGCAAACAACTCGGCAATTATCAACTTTGGCGTGGATGGCCGCTTTTCGGGTTACGTTCACTCGGATGCTTAAGCAAAACATGAACACTGGTGGTGCGAATCGCCCATATTTCAAGTCTGTTCGTATTTTCCACGGGCAATGTCTAACGTCAAATTTTCAGGGACGCCCTGTTATAAAATAATTAGTCAGAAAACCTACCCTCTTCTAAACCTGTGTATAGAGCTGCCACACCAAATTTGCCGCGGTATCAAAAAAAAGAAAAGAAAATCCAAAAAGGAAAGGCTCAAATATTATTTTGTCAGCTGCCATGCACTGAGCGCCCAGCCACGTACTACATTGGCGAGACGAAGAACTTATCCGAAAAACTTCGTCAACTCAAAGCTCATGCGCAAGTGCTAAGCTATAAGTAAAGTTCCTGTGGAACGCTGCAATAAAAAAGAATTAAAATGTATTTTTTCAGAAATCATGGTAAATGCAATCCCCCTTGACGCCAAGAATGCGTCGCTGGAACTCTGCGAACAGCCAAAACAAAGGGCAGTTTCGCTAAAATGTTACTGCTAAGAGTCACTTCTGTCCCCCTGGAAGAAAAGGCAGACGCAGCCTGTAAACTTTTCTGAAGTTGTCCAGTCAAGCTCGCCCCTAATACGGTCAACGTGGTCTGCAAGGGGTAGAAGCTCTGTTTTTGAAGCAGCGCAGAAGTATTTTCGTCAGAGGCATCCTTCCTAATTACTGCGGACGCATTAATGAACGCTATACTTCGTGTTACAAGATGTTTGCAGGACTACGAGAGGCGGGGGAGCCCTGTCCTATTCAGGATAGTGCGCACTATAATAGGTAATTGTGCTCCAACGGAGCTGCCGCTCCCGGACTTGGCTGGGGCGACAGTGGGAGCACAAGTACCTATTATTGGGCCCTGGGGTGAGAGGTGCAGGTGCTTCAGGGCCCAATTATCCATTATAGAGAGCATAACCTGCCTTTCGCCGGGCTGCAAACATCTTGCGAGGCGGAAGTATAGGGTTAAGGTAGTAATATGAGTAATGAAATATGTATGTATAAGTATAATGTTGTTATTATTGTTACTATCATTAAGGCTATGAATAGCGTTCAGACACTAACATTAAATATATGCAATGTTAGCGAATTGGAAGATTTCCCAAGATGTTTAAAGAAGCAATTGTACCCTATCATGTTGCCCGACCTGGCACACAATGACGCTGCTTATTCGCGCCCTGCTAAAGTGATCATCTTTTAAACCTGCTTGCAGGGACTGAATTGTATTGCTTTTTTTTATTCCCGCTTTGTATGCTGGCTTAGGAAAAAGTTTCGTTCGTTTCATGACTGTCTGCGGTAATCTTAGCAGGCAGCGCTCTTAGTAAGTTAATACAGTCGAGGAGACAGTTGGGTCAGTTGGTACATATTGGTGAGGATTAAAACCAGCGGGAAGGCACAGACGCAGTGTTGTGTGCTTCTCTCTTTGTCTGAGTCTTTCTGCTGGTTTTAATCCTCACCAGTAAATTAATACCTAGCAATAGTATTAATATACATGGACCGGGGCCGCGTAGAAAGCCAGTTAAGTGTCCTTACTGCCTCTCTACTTCGTCCATGTCCTGTCATTCAATCTGGCCTATCCCCCCAAAAAAAAAAAATGAAGGTGGAGAACGCCAAATAAAGAATAAAATATTGTTAAGTGACTACCTAAAAACACAGTGAATTGAATAAAGCATATTATAAGACAAAAGGATATCCAAATCAAACTTTATTAGCATCCATATTTCTCATGATGGATAAACTGCCATCTTGGAGGAATCCGCTGCTGAAAGAGCAGTATTTCCCCTTAGGGTTTTTCTATGTTTATATGGTTCTTAAGTACTCGCAAATTAACTTGCAGTTTTCTTGCGGGAGGCCTTGAGCTGGTTTGGTTTACTAAACTAACTGTTCTTGCTTTAGCGTTCTGCATATATAACGCCCTGTGAAAGTGCCAGTATTTGACTTTTCTTCCAGGGATATTTGCACCAAACTCCAGCTTGACAACAGCGCTCATGAAATTACCTTTGATAGAGCTTGTGCAATACCTCTGTATAAAAAGGCTCCTAAGTAGCTCCTCATCCATTCTGTGGAGATCCGGACGTTCGCCCGTGCAGTGCTCAGATTAGGCAGCCGGCGCAGGTTCCTCTCCTCGTTGCTGGTGATCCTGGGCGAGCATGACCTGTCCGGCGACTACGAGCGGCTAAAGCCGGTCTCTATCCCCGTGCGACGCATGGTCGTGCACCGCCACTACAACCCGGCCACCTTCGAGAACGACCTTGCCCTGCTCGAACTTGAGCGGCCGGTCGTCTTCCAGCCACACATCGTGCCCATCTGTCTGCCGGAGAAAAACGAGGATTTCACCGGCAGGACGTCCTACGTCACCGGATGGGGAAAGCTGTCGCACGGTACGCGTGAGTGCGTGGAGATGCGCTTATAGCATGAAATCACTCCATGTTAGTTCGGGAGCCAGATGATTGGACAGCGCAGAATGTAGCCTGTAAAGCTCATCAGACAAGGGTGGCCTCAATCCAACTGCTTTGTGATTTGTCGCACTAATAAGAAGGTTCGCCTTCGCATGCCGGAAGGCTGAATTCACTCAGAATGTTGTCGTTCTTGAAATAACGACTAAAGTATATTTATTGCATCAAATAAGTCTCATTATATGCTATACGTAATCTGACTATGCCAAGGCTCCTGGACAAAGAAAATAAAGCACCGCCCACTGAACAATTGTCCAAGCAGCTGCTTACTATAAGTGTCCTTTATTTTCTGCGCTCTGCAGGCGGGTCGGTGCCGAACGTCCTGCAGTATGTGCAGGTGCCCATACTGAGCAACAGTAACTGCCAGAAAATGTTCATGCTGGCAGGACACGTCAAGTCCATCAAGGAAAACTTCGTCTGCGCTGGCTACGATCGGGGAAACCGCGACTCCTGCGAGGTAAGCTGTTCATCGTCAAACTGCGAAACTTATTATCGCATATGACTGTTGTCGAGCTCTACCATGTATACAATGCCCTCCTTGCTGTAGAGGTCACCTGAAATGAACGCGCAGAGCTATCGCTTATAGTTTTTAAAATGCAAGCTGTTTATTATGACATCCACATATAAGTAGTCGGGAGCTCTGGTCAACATTTTATTCATAATTTTTTTACAAGTTTGAGTGGGTTTTTGAAGCGTGCTTAGTGGTATGGTTACTTCACCGTTACCTTAACAGACCACACAACGAGTTTAGCATCCCTTCTTTCCGAGGTGAGGGCACTTTTGCTAGAATCAAGCGAGTTACCTCTGGCACCTGATTTTGTTTTCTGAAACGAGGGAGTTGGTATAATAAGGATGGGCCCCGCCATTAAGTAAGTAGGATTGGTATCTCTTGCACTATATATAGCTTGAAAGATTTAAAGTTAAGCGCTGTTTTTCATTAATTTTCTCTCACCCTGTTCCTTAAATACGCCCCTGCCATAAGTAGTCACCCAGTCTTGCGAGATCACTTCGCTATAGCTTGAGCTTACCCGCAAGTTATTTATGCATACTTAAGGCAAGAATCTATGGCTTGTGCATGCTGCAGGGTGATTCTGGCGGCCCACTGACGCTGCTGCGAGACGACGGACGCTGGGTGCTGGTGGGCACTGTCTCTCATGGGATTCGATGTGCCGAGCCCAACATGCCTGGGGTCTACATGCGGACCTCCGCCTACCGCACCTGGATCGATAGCGTCACTGGCTACCGGTCCTGACCGCGTATCGAAATCTCTTTCACATCCATTCATACTCCCCCCCCCCCCCCTCCCCTCCAAATCTCTGCTCTCAGCAGAAAACTTCGCCCGATGCAACTCTCTGATCTCCCATTTACTTTTTTATAATCTACTGATTCAGAACATGAGCCAGCGTAGCGCTCATAGCATCAAACATTCTCGTTATGTCTACGAGGAAGGCGCTGTTCCCATCAAAATCGAGGGGCCTTGCAAAACCATCTTCCTGGACAACAGCAGTGTAGCATATTAACAATTCTATTATGCTGGCTCTTCATACCCCTTGACCCCTTTGGTCCTTATCTTTCACCCTTGGCATAGCCTTTCTAGCAATTCTTCATAAAGGTGTACCATTTTCGTTAGCTCATACCAACCTTAAAGCGCAGGGCCAGAAGACTGTGCCACTGACCCCTACGCCTCCTCTTCGTCATTCTTCGCTGTCATCGAAAAGAAAGAGATGACAACCGAAGAACTGCGGCATTGCTTCGAAAGAAGGACACTGTATTGTGCGTGTCTTGTGCGCGGACTGTTTGACGTGTGATGGACTGACACAGTGAACTGGACGGTGGCTGAATGGTGCTTGTTTGTTGTCAAGAACTGGCGAGTGTCGATGACGCTTTGGCACTTATGAACAACCGATAGCAGAACATCGTAAATTCCCTATTTATTGTTTTTATTTATTACGACACACAAAGACCACATGCTCACAAATGACTTGTCACAATAAAACATAACTCAGATGTCTCTGCTCCCATTTTTGCACATGTGTAATATACGGCGTACTTAATGGTGCAAGAGCAGAAAGAAAATCTAATGTAATGGACATAGCAAGCGGTAACTGAAATTAAAGAAACCGGAAGCTGCGAGATACGGTACAGCTACGCTTGGTATCTGGAATGAATGGATTAATAAATATATTTAGAATTTTGAAGCGAAGCCTTCTTGTCGGAGTAAAGGTGAGCAAAGGTTATAAAAAAAAAAAAAAAAAAGACCGGTAAGTTTGGGATGATTCTTGAGCCATACTTTGGCGAATTAAAAAAAAAAAAAAAGGCTGACTCTTGCGAATGGCGTTAGAGCAATTGCAGCCGTCCAAGCATAGCCATGACATGGCACTTGCCTAGATGAACAGTTTGCTAACGGAAGCGTTCGGAGACTTTCTCGTTAAGACTTCGTAGTGTTCGTTGTTATATTTCAAAATATCCGCAAACCTTAACTAGTGGCTGTTTATGCAGTGCCATACAATCCTCGAAAATGTGGTTTAGGGGTTTTCATCGCACTTTCTGGCGCCTTCTTCATGAGCGCACGTTTCAAGCATGAGTGGTGCCGTGTTGGATCCACATACCGGCTACCCGCCGATTTTATAATGTGTTCAATATTTGCCCCACCCTGGAGATTAGCTTTTCCGAAATGAATATTGCTTAGGAAACTTACTTCGTGCAGGAGGTTATTCGTAGCTTGCTTGCCTTTAAATTTGCTGCATTCTGAGCTATTGTGCCGATTTGCTCACGCCCAGAAAATGAGAGAATATGATGGTTTTTTGTGATGTTTTCATTAGCGTTCCACCCCTTGGACCCCGAGAAACAGCTCCTGCAGAAGCCGTCATTTTGCGAAATTTATCGTCGAAATTTGTCTAATTTTTTTAGCACTGAGGAATATCGTGAAAAGCTCGACTCGTTAAAAATAATAGCAGGTTACAGTAAACACTGCTATTGTGCTGCCGAAACAGAACCCCAGCACGAATGAACTGCAAAGATTGCCCGATGTGGACGAAATCAGTCTGCAGCGCATTTATTTGGTGCTTATTTAGTTCTGTATGGGGCCTTCCGTTTTTTCCCTCAATCTTCCTCAAACTTTGGCTCGTGTGTACAGCGTCAGTGAGAGTTGCCGTTACTTTCTTTTCCAGCAAACGTTCTTAACTGGTTATTACTGATATTAATAGTTACCGGTAGTAACGGACTACTTTGTTTGGAAACGGCATTCCGCATAACAGCTGATAAACTAGAATGATTTAACTTTACCGCATTGATTGGTACATGATGTGACGATAAAAATGCGAGAGCTATAACTAGTAATCTGTGCACACACGAAGCTTTGACTTGGACTTAACCTTCTTTAATTCCAATCAGTGCACAGGAATAGTCTGTAGCAGTGTTCGTGCTTTCTGTAGCCCTGTGCTAGTCAGGTCGGTTAACAGTCTCCCCTGGAATTCCGTGGAAGGGTAATCAATAGAATCTATAGGGCTGATGTGGGATTCGACAATTTAGCCATGACTTTAATTCTGAAAAAAAAAATATTTCCACCGCTTAAAATCCTGCTACCCCCCAGAAAACAAAATTTGTCTTTGGTCGCTAAGCAAGCCTGAGCTGCGTTTTGTTTTATACTAATACATAATTAGTTGTAGTTACACAAATTTTAACCTGCCCCTCCCTTCAATCTCGTTCCTTCATATGATCAAATGCACGTTATCCTTGATAATATCATCATTCTCCCTCTTTCTTCCTCAGTTTGCGGCCATTTTGCCACTTCCTTATGCGAAGCTGTCTTAGCTCCCGCGGTCAATGGCAAAGTACTTTCGTCTAATTTTTGTTTCCCGCATTTTCGCCCTGTGTCAGTCACACTCTTGTCTTTCGGGTCACGCACATTCGCGGCGAAGTTCGGAGTGGGCTTCATCCATCGCGCAGGCACTCCTCTTCACCGCATTCTCAGGGGTCAGCATTCCTTGATCACACCACAGAACAGGTGCGCTCACCTCTGCTGTTCAGTGCTGCTCCCATGCGATTGCTCCGAGCACTGCGGGGCGTGAAACTGAGATTAACTTTGCTCTGAACCGGTCTCACCACGGTCTCCAACGAGCGGCTGCATTTTACCGCTCACTAAAGTACACTGAGGCGAAGCCTGCTTTTTGTCGCATATGCGGGAGACAATTTGAACAGAGAAAAAAGAACCGCGCCGCGGTGGTTCAGTGGTTAGGGCGCTCGAATGCTGCATCCAAGTACGCGCGGGTTCAATCCCGGCTCCGGCGACCGTTTTTCCATCCAGGTGAAAAGCAAAGCGCCCCTTTGCTCTGCGAAGTTAATGCACGCCAAGTAACTCCAAATGGTAGAAATTTCCGGAGCTCTCTACCACAGCGTCTCTCATAGAGCCTAAGTCTCTTTGGGACGTTAACGTATAATATTGATACAAGCTATAGTCGACGACGAAGCGGAGACAATCAGTGGCTAGATGGCGTAGACGATGAAGTGGTTGCTGGTTGGCGTAGACGACGAAGTTGGTTTCGGAGCGGGTAAGTGTTCGGCTCGCGTAAGCGATGACCCGTTCTGCACCGTCTTGCCACTGAATTAGTACTGCACCAACCCTAACGTTGCTGGCATCAGAATGAACGTCAATTGCGGCGTTTTCGTCAAAATTACCTAGTATCGGGGGATTCTGTAGGCGGCTGCGAAGCTCAAGGAAAGCGGCCTCTTGTTAACTTCCCCACAGGAACGGCGTGTCATCTCGAGTCAGTGTGGTTACCGGTTCCGCGATGTGCGAAAAGTCTCGTACAAAGCGTCTGTAATAGGAGCACAAACCGAAGAACCGTCGAACAGCTTTCTTGCCAGTAGGGTGCGGAAAACCAGAAACGGCAGCTGTCTTTTCAGGGTCCGGGCGAACACCTTTTGCGCTGACCACGTGACCAAGGAAGCGAAGTTCCTCAAAGCCGAAGTGACATTTCTCCGGTTTGATTGTCAAGTTGGCGTCTCGGAGAGCTTTTAACACAAGGCGTAACCTTTCTAGGTGTTGGTCGAAGATGGTCGAAAATATGACGACATCGTCCAGGTAAACCAAACACGACTGCCACTTCAAACCGGACAGAACGTTGTCTATCATGCGTTGGAACGTGGCCGGTGCCGAACATAGGCCGAACGGTAGCACCTTAAACTCATACAAGCCATCGGGTGTCACGAAAGCCGTCTTCTCCCGGTCTCTCTCATCCACTTCTATTTGCCAGTACCCACTTTTTAGGTCTAGCGACGAGAAGTATCGGGCATCTCGCAGTCGATCGAGAGCGTCGTCTATGCAGGGAAGTGGGTAAACGTCCTTTTTAGTGATGAGATTAAGTTTTCTGTAATCGACACAGAACCGCAGAGTGTTGTCCTTTTTTCTGACGAGAACAACTGGCGAAGCCCACGGGCTTGTAGACTGCTGAATGACATTGTCGGAAAGCATTTCGGTGACCTGTCTCTGAATCGCGGCTCGTTCCGTTGGAGAAACGCGGTATGGGCGTTGGCATACGGGGCGCGTGGTCTCGTCTGTTATTATACGGTGCTTGGCGACCGGAGTTCGGCCCACTTTGGAAGACGTTGCGGAGCAGTCTGCAAAATCTGCCAAGATAGCCGAAAGCAGATTCTTCTGAGCCGGCGATAACTCGGTGTTTATTTCGACAGGTGGCAGAACATGGCGAGGTCCAGTGTCGTCTTGTAGGGCTTCTTCCACGGTGCACAAATGTGGACACTCCGCGACGACTTGGAGGAAGGAGATCACCGTGCCTTGGACGAGGTGCTGAAATTCGTTCGAAAAGGTGGTGAGCAGAACGGTAGTGCAGCCATCCCGTAGGTGGACGAGACCTCGGGCAACAATGAGACCCCTCTCAAGCAGCAGCATTCTGCACGCGCATTACGACACTGCACCGTGGTGGCACCGTGACATCATTCTCCACAATACGCAGAGCATGGTTACAGGGATCGCGGGTTGGTTTGGTTTGGTTTTGGGGTTTAACGTCCCAAAGCAACTCAGGCTATGAGAGACGCCGTAGTGGTGGACTCCGGAAATTTCGACCACCTGGGGTTCTTTAACGTGCACTGACATCGCACAGCACACGGGCGCCTAGCTTTTCGCCTCCATCGAAAAGCGGCCGGTTGAAGCGTGCCACAGCCCGTTTAGTCGAGAATGTGAGTCGAGCCCCAGAATCAAATCTCTCGAATTTTCGCTCAAGACAACGAATTCCCCGACGTAGACGAAACCGTGGATGCAAATTCGGGCTGTGCACCTTCCGGCCGGGCTAATGAGGTGACCTCCAGCCGTGCGAATGCTAGGGCCCAACCATGGCGTCACAACTTTGCTCAATTCCTGGGCGAGGGCTAGGCTCATCACTGAACAGTCTCCACCGGTGTCAAGTAAAGCGATCGTGTCAGTTCCGTCAAGTGTCACGCACAAATCAGAAGTAGCGCGTCGGATGCTGTCGCTACCCTGCCCCTGTGAGAAATCAGCGTATCGGTGTATCGGCGGCGGATGATCTTAAATTTTTCCGACAGCAGCGGCCCTGCCTCCGGAGACCGCTGGAATTAGTTTTCCCGGTGTGGACTGGGATACAAGGCCATTTTGACGAAAACACCGCAACTGACGTTCACACTGATGCCAGCAACGTTGGGGTTGGTGCAGTACTAATTCAGTGGCAAGACGGTGCAGAACGGGTCATCGCTTACGCGAGCCGAACACTTATCCGCTCCGAAACCAGCTTCGTCGTCTACGCCAACCAGTAACCACTTCATCGTCTACGCCAACTAGCCACTGATTGTCTCTGTTTCGTCGTCGACTATAGCTTGCATCAATATTAACTAAGGACAGAGGCAATTGACGGTTTCTTCACGAGAACGAGTCAAGAAAATAACCATAAAAGCAGCAAGTTTTAAGAAAAGAAAAAAAGGATGTCTCAAATCAGACAGCACTGTTTGCGTTGCGACGAGACAAGCCAGAAATGTCAGCGAAAAAACAAACAACGAAGTGAATAAAAGTATACCACCGCAACCTATGCAGGTGTACTAATGAAGAGCGTTTGGCTTCTCGATGCACGCACAAATCATTCCCGTAGGCCCTGCGTTGCTCCAGATCGTCCGAAGAACCTCGGCGGTATATCGTCGCCCTACAATGGTCGGGTCTCACCTCCTCGTGTAATGCCGTGTGGGTGAGCACGGCCGGCCTCGAGGGATAGCGCGCGAGAAGCGCGCGCTCTCCCGAGACCGGCCGTGGTGTGAGCTAGCTTGGTCCGGAGTCCTCCTTTATACGCCCCGGCTAGTCCTCCAACGCCACCTGTCTTGCAGATTACAAACTCATTTCGGCTTAATTCATTAATCTTAGTTTCACTCGTAGGTTTCAAATTTGGGTGCCAACGTGTTCACCACGAAGTGGCATCCTTCCACGACCACTGGTTCGGCCGCCATGGCCCTCCGAAAGTCTAAAAAAAGTGCAAGGTCGCCGGTTTTAAAGTGCAAGGTCGCCGGTACGAAGCCGTCTACACATACTGAGCCTTAACTCGACTAGTAATTGGGTGCTCCATATCACCTCCATAAAAATACTGTATTCTATGATCACCTTGAAGATCACCCGCTCAAAGAGCGTTAGCTTTTATTACTGACATTTGTACTTTTCGTGTCTGTCCTAGATTCGTAACTGCGCTGAGTGAGTGACCAGTTGACGTAGCATTTTAGTATAGTGTTACTTCATTTAAACCACATGACTACCCCCATGTAATTCGAGGGGGCGACCAAGGAGTGGCCATCATGGTGGTCAATGTGGCGATATGCATAACCATAAGTATTAATCAAGCGGATCATAGGATACTGGTGTACCCTATGATCCCCTTGAGTATCCAGCGAGAACTGTGAGAAGTATTCAAGTAGTGCTCTTCAGGTGACGTTAGTCGTACATTCTAGTTGATACCGCTAAAAAACGAAGGGGCAAATAAAATGTCTGCCCAAAGAAGCCCTCCAGTCAGTGGCGCTCCGCCGATCACGCTTGCTGCTATCACCACCGCCGATTGCTTAGCTCTTTTGCGGCTCAAGTCAGCCCAGTAAAGAGTGTACTTCCAGTGAATTTTGAGCCTTCTCATTTCTCACTTCTCGTCGACATGTTTGTCAACACTGCGTTACGATATGATAGAGATGATAGAAGTTGATTTTCTCTCTCCCTACAGCGAGAAAATAATGTAGCTTGTCATAGTGCGGACAACAGATGCTGCGACTGCACTCTTCGCATCGACCGAGATCAGGCATTTTGGGTAGAGTTAACAATTACCTTAGCCTGAGAGATGCGTTCGGTGCACTACTCGCGCGTGATGCTGCCATTGCTGGGCAGTCGAGCAAACAAATTCGAGTTAGACACCAGATTTTGGAGGAGCTTGCGTTGCTTGCATGACCCTTTAACCAAGCCCCCCAGTAGCATCCAGACATCCTGCGGCCAAACCCGTAGACACTGGTTGGAAATCGTTCACAGCCTCGAGGAAATACGCAGTCTACTTCCGGGGGTTCAGCTGTCACGTATCGCGGGCGAGCGTGCTTACGCGTATGGTTCTTGTGTGCCTGACGAACGTTGCGACAATTTTATCCTTTTTTGGTGAGTAAAACATATTGGCGCGAAATATTCAAATCTTTATTTGTTCGTTTTAGACCTCCGCCGGCATGCGGCCTTATGACTGTGATTCCAGCGCGCCGATTGTTTCTGTATTTTTTGTTTGTTCATGCTCTACCATTTTCTTTGTCGTTAAAAATGGGTCTAGATGTATCTCGAAGATTACAGTCACTCGCGTGTGCTTCTACAATGTTCCAATGTATGCTAGTCCCCGTTTGCGGATTTATGTAGATGTTTATTAGCAACCTTTGTGTGGTTCGGCGGGCATTCGTAGATTGACGACCGCCGAGCACGCTTGCTGCTATCACCAACGCCGATTGCTTAGCTCTTTTGCGGCTCAGGTCAGCCCAATAAAGAGTGCACTCCAGTGAATTTTAAGCCTTCTCATTTCTCGTCGACGGGCTTGTCAACACTACGTTGCGATATAATAGAGATGATAGAAGTGGTATATAAACCGAGTTCAGCAGCTTTGGGACTGTGTGAGCAAGCAAATTGGCTGCCTTGTCTGTGCGCTCTTCCTCTCAAAAGACGGGCTGCTCAAATTTTGCATGCAAACGTTTTTCTTTTCTAAGTTTTTTTTTTTTTTTTTGCGAATTAGAGGGGGAGGGGGAGCTTTTAGAATCGCAAGAATCCGGTAGTAATGAAATTGACTGCATGCGGCGGCACATCAGGTTACACGAGAAGCTTGCGTGACTCGAACAAATAAGCAGTAGATAGCGAGGCAGTCGGCAGTATGCATGATTTCGCAACATATACATTTAATGGCATTATAACAATAGATTGCTTCCGCAAGGATATACCTTACCTTGTAACACATTTCTTCAAAGCACTCGTACTCTTAACAACCAGCAGCCTCTACAAGCAAACTGCGAAACGATAAAAATATTACGGCAAGTTTTGCTTACGTGTATTTCTATAAGCTATTTCTATAAGCAGCGCGCTCGACTCCTCACCTCATGCGTTTTCCGGTGTCTTAAGTGTAGTGCAACATAGAAATGATAGTTCATGTTTTTTCAATCTGTTCTAGGATGTTGGTGGTTTCTCTGCACCAAGGACAACATCCTAGGTTCTATGTGAAGTCAAGAAACTGGTTTGGAAACATTCGCTTTCATGTATTCATATAGGTGCTAAGTTATGCTTTCCATCTTGTCTGCTGCGGCTTCCACGAGCGTCCACTTTGTAAACGCGGTGTTGGCATAGAGAAATAATTTGGTAAATAGCCAATGACTGTAGCGCACCAAGTGGGTGATGCTATAAAGCTTCCGCTTTAGGTTTTTAAGGCGCGCGGTCAAAATGTTGGCATGCGCGTCGCCCTGTCACCTGGCTCCAGGCGCGCACACCTTGAATTCTAACAAGCGCTGCGCCCTGCCGCGCCCTATTGACTCTTTATTTTCATTCTGTAGGGTCTGCTTTTGTTTTTCTATTTATTTTGAGCACCGAAAAAGAAAATTAGGTTACAACTGCGGCTGATCGGCCATCAACGCAGCTACGTCACAGATTTTGCCACTTAAACAGCAGCATTGCAGAAAAGAAGCCTTGTGAAATGAGTATTAATGAAAGTTAACTTTATATAGAAACAAAACCGATCCAATCGTTACCATTTGGTGCATAATAAGTAAACTGAAAGTCAAACAAAATGTAGGATACAACAGCCGATGGGTACATCACAAAAAAGTGAGAAAAACACTATACTGGCAAAAGTGACAATATATGGGTACAGACAAACAGATTTACAAAATATGCCAAATAATACGTAACAAATTAAGCATTACACATTACAATGGTCAAAATTACACTCGCGGCTCTTTGAGCAAACGTATCCTGTAAAATATTTTAACGACAAATTTCAAATAAACTACAAGTCCTCTTGCGTTTATCCCCAGGGAATACTATTACTTTGAGTTTAAACACATACCTCCTCCCCGCACCGTCACGCGCTTTCGGCTACGACCCTGCCAATAAAAAACCAGCAGAAGCTCACATCTTTCACCCTCAGCATTACCGTCTTCAGAAAGTTTGAAAAGTTTCCTAATACTAATATGGCCTAAGCACGAAATAAGCTGAAAAAAAAAAAAAAAGAGAAAATTCAGTCTCGTGTCTAAAGCAGCCTTGCATTCATTTCATTACGCAAATATAACACATCTGTCACACGTACAATCTCAATGCTCATTAAGGCAACGACCATCGAAATTTTCGAGGGTCATCACGTCCGCGCTGCACCGCAAATTTCAATGAAAATTGAACAGAGAGCGTGTAATCGGACAGATCCATTAAAGATATGAAGCAAAACAGAATAAAATTAGACGGACATCGCACTGAGAAATTGAAAGTTCGTTACAGACATGATGAGCCCAACACGAGATAACGCGTTTGCTCGTAAACCAGTAAACAACGTCACTTATGCAGCATCTCTACGCTTCTCCCTCACATCTAACCTTTGTTCATGTAGGACAGACAGAGCAAAGCAGGTGCTTTCTTCAATTGTAAACGCTACAGAAAGTTTCAAGTTCACTGTGAGGTCTGCTGTAAGCAATAAGTCGCCATCCCCATTGTGGAATGATGAGTGTGAGACAGCCTTCCGCCACAGGAGAAACCTTTCTTATAATCAGAGCCCAGTAAATTAGATAAACAACAAATTTTGTTTCGCCTCATTTAAAAGAGCTATAGCGCAGGCAAAGGAGGAGTGCAGCCAAAACTTATTTGTCAAACACAAAACATACTAACACGTTTCTCGGTTACTAATTTCAGTAGTGTTGTCTCCACAGGAGGCAAAATATGAGTTGGAACAAATTTCACAAGGGGCTTGCATTACGTTTCCTGGGGCCTTACAGCGTTCATTCACGGCCCCATCCCCTGCTCCGACTATGTTGAGATTAAAAGGTCAGAACTCCTTTCTGTGATTTCTTCCATTCAATCATCGGCTCCAGGTTGGGACGGGGTTGCGATAGGTATGCTCAACATTTTAGCGCACGAGTCCACTCAGGATCTCCTGATCCTGTATCTGGTCAACGAATCATTCGAAAATATATGGCTGCCGCACGTCTGGAAAGCGGCGAAAATTGTATTACTGTTGAAAGACCCTGGGAAAGGATTTCATGTTGAAAACATTCAACTGATAGCTTTGACTTCAAATCTGGTAAAATAAATAAAAATAATTGTGCATGACCGCCCCTCAAAGGATATTTAAGAGGACAATGCTTTGAGTTCTACCCAGAATGCCTTCCGCCATGAATGCTCAATATTGTCTACGCATGTAGATTTAGAAATCAGAATTCCCCTTGCTATGAGCAAAAAATGAGGTATCAGCGTTAGTGACGCTCGATATATGTCAAGGCCTACGACAGCATTGAACATTCCATCCTAGTAAACACGTTATCATTATTACGTTCCCCTGTCTACATACGTGCGTTGATCGGTGAATTTTTGAAAGGGCCAGAAGTTTTTTGCACGGATGGCTCATTTATCTCAGATATCTATGCACAGACAAGAGGGGTGCCCCAGGGCTCTGGGCTCTCGCCACTCCTTTTTAGTATATTAATGTGCGATATTCCGGTTCATCCTGATGTCACAGGATATGTATATTCAGATGGCATAACATTCTTCGCCTCCGAAAAAGATATTCATGGCTTCTATTGTTCATTACAAGCTTACCTAAATGCACTTGAGGTCTGGTTGGACAAAATTAATTTGGTTTTAAATGTGTGCAAAATTACTGTGCTAGTTTTTAGAACCAAAGCCTCTTTATATGTTTCGTTGAACTACCGCTCAGACGTCATACCTCTAGTAGAATATGCGTGGTACATAGGCATTACGTATGATGCTAGTATGGATTGGAGGCCTCACATATAGTCTAATGTTCGGAAAGGTGAACGTGCGCTTGGTAGGCTCACACGAATAAGTAACAGGAAATTTGGAATGCGTCGGGATACTCTTCTATATCTGCACAAAGTCTATGTCAGACTGACTGTGGAATTTGGCTGCCTTCTTTTTTCTGGTTGTTGAAAATATAAGCTGCATCCTTTGCTGCTTTTAGAGCGACGTGCGATGCGCCTCTGCCTAGGACTTCCACAGTGAGTCTCCACCACTGTCCTGTACTCGGAGGCCCGCATACCGGGCCTGAACTCCCGTTTCCGCCTTCTGTCAGATCATTCTTGCGGTCATTTGAGGCTACTCCCTGTGGGGCTATACCTATTTTGTGTCAAACCCGGCCCTCTTTCTCACTCCCTATTTGCCAAGGTTCCGCATGCCCTAGGTTTTTTTTACGGAGAGCATTTTAGCAAACATTGGTGTGGATCTAAGTCCTCTTGGTTACTCAACGTCCATTATGGACATCAATTTTGATTCTATATTCATCTAATGTGAAGCACTTACCTTAAAGTCTAATATCCAGTCTACTATAATAATAATAATAATAATAATAATAATAATAATAATAATAATAATAATAATAATAATAATAATAATAATAATAATAATAATAATAATAATAATAATAATAATAATAATGATAATAATAATAATAATAATAATAATAATAATAATAATAATAATAATAATAATAATAATAATAATAATAATAATCACTTGTTCACAGGAAGGGAAAGGCGCAGTATCTGTCACACTTGCTATGTGGACACCTGAACCGCGCCGTAAGGGAAGGGATGAAGGTGGAGTGAAAGTTGAAATAGAGAAAGGGGAGCCGTAGTGGAGGGCTACAGAGTAATTTCGACCACCTGAGGATCTTTAACGTGCGCTGACATCGCACAGCACACGGACGCCACTTCGTTTCGCCGCCATCGAAACGCAGCCGCAGCGGTCGGGTTCGAGCCCGGGAACTCCGGACAGTCGGGCGTCTTACCACTGTACCACCCCGGCGGGGCAAACCCAGTCTACTATCTGATAACCTTGAAAAGTTTCCTGATCATGCTGTAATCGCCACTGATGCGTCTGTGACTGCGCAGAAAGCAGCGATTAGAATTTTTTCAGTCTCTCTCCTGTAGTTTTTCGGTGCGCGTCCCGGATTGCACACAGATCTTTTTAGCAATGTTTATGGCAATTGGGCTTACACTTTTAAAAGTTTCCTGCAATCAACCAAAACATTTTTTTTTTTATAAATCTCTTTAGGTTTTATTGTCATTGGAGTCGCTCGGGATGTTTTTTCTGAGCCGCTAACTGAAGTATTTCATACCAGGATGGATGAAAGAAATACGCTTCATCTGAGTCCCCGGTCACTGCGGTATTTTCCAGAACGAAGCGGCAGACTTCTTGACTAAATCAGCTGTCGATGCACCTGTTCCATGTACCATCCCTAATATCATCATTTTTTGTACGTCCCGTTTTCAGCGTTATCAATACATATAGCCGCCTCATGCAATGATGCCTTGCTATCTACCGCAGAATAGCAACATCTCATAAACTCATGGGAAGTTGGTTCATGTCAATCACGGCATTGTGAGGTTACGCTGACTCTCATGAAATGCAGGATTCCCCGCCTAAATTTTTATTTATGTAGATGCGAGCTCAGCCCCACAAACATTTCTGAGGCTTTCGCGGAGATTGAAAACATTGAACATTTACTTCTCGTTTGCAGAAGGTTTTCACATCAGAAGAGGGTACATTTAGAAATTTCAATAGTTCGATTGGGATCTACGTTGTCGGTCCCGCTTCTACTCTCCTTCGGTACGGGTGCAAAAGGATTTGCTTTGCCTCAAACTTGTCAGTATGTACATAACTACATAACAGATAAGGACAGATTCCCTGGCTAATTGAATTCCAAATTTGCAAACTTCCAAATTTTTGTTCCGTATATTTGTCCTTTCATTCAATTCTATGATCTTAAATCTTTGGTTTTCTGTTTAGTTGATAATTATTTTAATATACTAATTTAGTATCTATAGGACATCTGGCAGTTCAAACTGAACGCTGGTTAATCCCTCTTGGTATGTGCCATTTAATAAGGTAGAAGAAGAACAAGAAGTAGAAGAAGAAGAAGATAGCCGGTGCGCCGCGCGGAACGAGCGCTCCAGATTCGCTGCTCCCCAGTAAGGCCAGACTCTTATCGTCGCCATTATCATGGATGGGGACGACGGCCGTGGCTTCTTCCTGGTCGATGAAGTGGACCTAGACGCCGAGCTTGAGGACGACTCCACCATGACCCTGGTAAGAGCACCACTGTGCAGCTATGTTGCCCCGATATGCGAGCGAGCATTCGGCCGTCCGCATCTTGGCAGGGCTCGCGATCGAGGGGAGCGTGCTGCCCGTCGAATAAGCGGGATTCACTGCACCGATACGAGCCTTGATCCTCGCAGCTGCCTGCTTTCTCACTTTTAGGCCTACCTGCCGTGTTGGCTCAGTCGCTGTAACGGTCGCGGCGCAGTGCACGAGCTCGGAGCACGAGATCCCTGGCCGTCCGCGGAGTCCACTCAGCTGTCCGATGTCGGCGCAGGTTACCTCAGTACAGCGGGAACTGCTAAATTGGCTTGCTTTAGGACATATGTGCAGTCTTATCAGTGCCAAATCTATCTCTTGACTCGGTTAGGCCTGTACCGGCCCTGGAGCTACGACCTCTTGTTTAGCTAATATTCATAGCTGTTTGTACGCAAAAGTGACAGCTTTCGGCCGATCGATAAGCCGTTTGTGCCAGCCCGCCATAAGATGATAATTTTCCCTTCATTGACGCACTTCTCTGACGCGCGAATGGTTGCGAGCATTCAGCCTCTGATTTTAGCTTCCGAATTCATGCCGGATAGCTGTGATACTTTGACCCCAGTTAACGCGCCAGTTTTGAGCGCGCAGTTTACAGTTTAGCCGTGAGCCAATCGGTTTGCTAACGCTATGAACGTGGCCCGACTGGTGCCATATTATTTCCACCCAATATAGTAGTGTGTTGCTGCAAGAACAAATTTAGACCCCAGTACCTGCTCACCTGAGACGGATGTCCTGACGAAAGGCGTTCTCAGATGTCTGCACGAAATCACGTTACGAATTTTGGTGCAGATATTAATCTTCGCCAAATGTGCCTCTGCTTCTATTCCATTCGACACTTCGTTTGAAGCTGTTTATTTACTTTGCCTCTCAAGTAGGAACAAACTGTTGACCTAAATAAGGGAGATCTCGGCACCTCACCTACGAATTAAATTTAATATGAATCCTTCCGGCTGCTATCTGTGCCATTTTCGTCGATTACGTAGCTATAGCTATTTGTCCTCGTTCTGTCAACATTTATTCAAAACGGTGTCATTAGTGCTTTATGGTGATATATAGTGCATATGATATTGCCTTCATGACGCCTAGCTATGTTATAATGCCTTTCAGTCTATCTACGCTGACGTGTGTACTTCGCGCTAAGACGTTGAGTGAAAAGAAAAAAGGCTTATAATGATGGAATGGTTTTGTTTCTGGGGTTTTATGTCACAAAGCGACTCAGGCTATGAGAGACGTCGTAGTGGAAGGCTCCGGAAATGTATGAACTCTGCACTCTGTTAAACCAGCTGGCCGCAGAAGCGGAGGTTACGGAATCCTCTTCGACGGCTTTTATCCTGTGTTCGCGATGTCGGCATGCATTGAAAAATTAGCTTTAAACTTAACGGGTTACCCTGCATGCTCGAAGGTAATGCCTTAGCGAGTATATTTATGTGGAATTTTTTCTTTTTTTCTAAACAGGCCTCGCCTGCGTGTATATGCAGGGGAAATGCGTAGGACAAGAACCGTCTTGTTGGAAGTAGTATTAGTCTTATGCCTTGACTCTGTCATGTTACGTTGTAGTGCCATGAACTGGCCGCTTCACATAAGGGAGCACAGAAAAAATCCTCCTTAAGTTTTCAAGGCACGTTCAGGGCGAATACGCTGTAGCGCGCTTGAGGAAAAATTCGGGCCTCGTTAGGTGAATTTGAAACAGTCGTTTTAGCACCCACATCTAAGCCAACCAATTGTAATTGTTTTAAGAAATCCTGGAAACCTGTAACAAGGGCGAAAAATATACCAGCACACGAAAAGCTTTAACAAACTTTGTTGATCAGGAACGAGTAAAACAAGGAACACGAATCGGACGGTTGCTTGAGAGGAATACACCCAATACACCAATTGAGTTAGTCCTATCGGCTCGATTTCAGCTTTAGCTAAATTATGTATTCAATGCTTACTGATTGCGATTTTCCGGGCAAAGTGGTAGTCGAAAAAGAAAGAAACAAGCAAGAAAAAAAAGAAAATGACTGCCATTCTCTTCCTGCCCCCACACGCAAAACTTATCCCGATTTGATCCCCTTATGCGCACTGATAGAATCGATTTCAGTTTCAGCTAGTCTGTTTTAGCGCACGCATTGCTGCCGACAGTTTTAAACATTTCGCACGAAGCCCACAAGACTCTAAGTAAGGAGCAGTTACACAGCTCAATTGTCATGTTCCCACAGTATTTGTGTGCGCGCAAGAGAGCCAGAGATCTAGAATCCTCGAAAAAAAAATCAAAACATTATGCCGTAATACTGATTGACGAGAAAAGAAGTACCGTAAATCAAACATGGGTGCTTTTAAACAGAAGCTGAGATATTTTGAATTCTTTTAAAAATTACGCGCCTGAACTATTCGTGGATACATCGCGTGGCAACTATTTGAAAAGACAATCTTGCCCATAAGGCCGTCCATCGAGTTCGCAAAGCCGGCAGTTGCTACTGGACACGGTGAGCTCTGAAGATGCACTGTTGCTTTCAAGGAGGCACTGTACGTTTGGAATCGATGAAGTCGGTTGCACGTTGAGCGCATCTTCCGGTGAACCCGTGTCAAGCTCTGAACCTTTTTCTAGTTGCTGTCCGCGGAGCCAGCTGAAGTTCAACGTCAAATGCAAGAAGGCGAACCGGCTAGCATTGGCAGCCAATGGGAGGAGCCTGAGGAAAAAAGTGAGATCCATTTCCATTCCTCTCTGCCGTGAAGAACTGACCATTCCGCCCCACGAATGACAAACGTTGTTGGGAAAGCATTACCTGCTAGCTAACGAAACAGGGCCGCGCTTGGCTAAATTTAAGAGCACCAAGTGTATTTGCTAATGGCTTGAACAGCATATGTAAAGCTCTTATCAAGACTAAAAACAAAGCTGATAGTAGTTTTCGAGAACTAAAAGGCTATATTTCCATCCTGCCCATGTACTATTCTGCAGTCAGCCCAGAAAACTTTGCGCGAACATGACAAAGTTGGCACGAACTTTGAGTCGACCCCTCTGAGACACTAGCACATGAACATTGGCGCTAGCAAGCCTTGTCCATAGCCCATGCCGCTTTTTATTCTGCTGTGTCTACTGAAAGACAGGTAAATTCAAGTAGCGCTCGTATTTCGACATAATGCTAGGAAAATTTCAACCGGCGCGGTAGCCTCTATAGGCTGCTGCTGCTTGTTAGTTCAATGGCATTAAAGAGTTGGAGACTCTGCGGTGGCAGCCACAATTCTACAGAAGTCAGCTTCAAAATCGCCTGTATGCTATGCTATGACAATGCATGTTAAAACTCTTCAAATCTTCGAAATTACCGGAGCCTTGGTGTTGTGAAGCCTATACGTATCTTTGGCATATTAAATCCTACGCAACAACTATACCATAACAGAGGCCATAGAAAAGCCTACCATACCATATTATATCATGTCATGCCGTACGCCACACCGCACGATATATACCATATATTATAAGAAAATGATACGGAGAATTTATCATTCATAAATTGTCTTATGGTGCCTTAATAATCAACTAGGCAATGCAACCTCGTCGTATACCGGCGAACGAGATAACTAAGGCAAACAAATGCAAGCGAAAGCTCCGCATTTATTAAAAAAGAAAAGCAAAGGGGTCGATGCAAAGCTGTGGTTGTGGTGACTTTCTGTAGCACCATCACTTGCCCAAGACCAGGGATCAAAGCATAATTCTGTTGCTTTTTTCCCGGAATCATTTACCTTGAAGCATTAAGGACACTGGCCCATCTTCTTTCCCGACCACGTAGTTTTCGTTCGTGCTTGACAGATAAGGTGAGAAGGTAACAGGTTCACTGCATTGCACCGATCTTATAATATCGCTTATGCGATGTAAGGTGGTTTTGTAATGCACTCCCAACCAACTTCACAGTACTTCACGAACTGTTCTTTCGCTTCCATATGGTTGCTTTCAGTGTGTTCAGAACACATCGGGGGCAGAGTTATTTGGCCACATTTGGAGGTGGCCGTCATATTTTCTCCCTGCATTCCTTCTCTTTATCGATAAAAAAAAGTATGGGGTTCCCAAGCTCTTCCAAGAAACTTGCCTGCGAAACCGATAAGAGGCTTCGGAAAGCTTGTTCGTGTTCCTCATGGTAGTGATTCCCTGTCACTGGAAAGTCGACATTGAATGAATCTATTGATGAAGTAGCTCGAGGAAAAATATTTACTATGAAACAATACTTATCTCCTAAGGGCCCCATACGCCACAGGCCTTTATTCTTTCAGCGCGTTTACATTAGTAAAATAATTCTTTCCATGCACAACTACGCATTTGTGAAAGCGTTTCTCCACAAACAATAGCTCTGCAGTTACTGACTGGGCTTTGCATACGCAGGCGAAAAGAGCGAGGTGAGGATCCAAGAAGGCTTGCCCATGTCTTCGCACGCGGAACCACCTCCTGTAACCTTCGACCAAAGCCAGCCCGAGATCGCCAGCATGGCTGACGACGGACAAATGACTTATAGCGTGACAATGAGTCGGGGTCAAGGTGGGGCTTCCTTGCTGGTCTGTTGAATGCGCAAAAACAAGCCGTTGTTTGGTGCGCTTGTATATGTCTTCGTATTCACGAGTTGATTTATCGAAAAGAATGGATTAAGAGCATTTTACAATGGTATAATCAGGGTAATGAATGGTTTCAGGCCGTTAAAAATATTTTACGTTAATGGTAGCTTGGCGCAAACTTTTACTTAACTGCTTTACAAGGCAATATTTGTTCTTGAAGGCAATTCTTAAGAAAGTAGCTAATTATTTCTTAACTAATAAAGCTACAAAACGATGAAAAGCAGCATTGGCTGGAATACTAACAACAGCTCTCATTTGTTTCACTGTGCTGGGTCCGTTCGTGTACGGTATTTTAAAATCTTAGTTTCATTGGTATAGCCTTCAAGCTTGGTATAGCCTTCGCTGTCGGTATTGTTACGACCGTGCATCATCCGCACTTGCGCGCTCTATTGTTCGCCTGTGGGCATGGATAAGTGCTGTGGATATGTGCTGTTGGTACAAGGGCGCTAAGTGAGCCTGTTTCCAGGAATCCTTTTGTGTAAGCCTGTTTTGCTTTGTGGACACCCTGCAAATGCCAAATTGACCCTGTCAAGAGAACGTCTAGAAAAACACAAAGAAATGTCCCCCTGCGAGAAATAGCCGGAAGTGCTTTGGTTCAATTGTTCACCCTTCCCGTCGAGAAGCCCTATCGTCCAGTGAGGAATGCCTACTGTCCAAAGGAGACGACAGAGTGACACGTCCGCTGACGTGCAGGACAAGAAAGGAGCATGACGCATACGGCCATTAAATGATTTCCCGGGAATGCAGGAAAGATTTGCAATTGTCGAAAAGGGACAATGCTGGGAGCAGTATGTGGCGCGCACGTGCTTGGGTTTCTGAGAAGGAAATCCACTTGCCGGAACCAGCCTATCGTTTCTTTGCTGAAGAATAGAAATGTACCTCCTCTCCTCGCCGTTCCCAAGCTTTTCCCGCCAACTAGTGATCACGCCCAACGAATCAATGCCGGACCAGTCAGTGCCTCAGACCATCAGTGCAGTGATGTGTTCGGTTGGATGCCGATATCTGAGGGGCGTGCCCTGGAACTGGTTGGTCAGCATCTTCAGAGGGGGGCTGGACATAGGGGGTTTTAAGGACATTGCAGAGCACGAAAAGACGCTCTGAGCCCTGGGTAAACGGCTCATCCAGTCGCTTCTCGCTATGAACTCTTAACGTTTGCCATTTTGCTGATGTACCCTTCTTTTTCATGTAAATAATCATGTAAATAAGTTTTCTCAAAGTGCCATTAAACCTGCTTGTATATATTTTACCAACTTCGAAGATTCAATCCTTCATGAACCCGGAGTCTCTGCACGCTACCAAGTGAAGGCCGGGTCGACTTAGCCCCAGCGTCACGACAGTATCTTGTGGATCTACCAGCTAACTTAGCCAAAGATCAAATGTACTGAGGCATAAAAGAGAGTCAACTTGAGGAATGCTGTTGACTACACTCTGCGTGCATGCATGCATGCATGTTGTATGTATGTTGTATGTACATGTATTATGCGTAGAATTGATGTTTTAATAGGTGAGACGTACAACTAGTGACGCAGTGACCCCGGTTCGATCATGGCCGCGGTGTCGGTTCGATGGAAGTCAACACCAGACACCCGCGTAATGTGTGGTGTCAAATTACATTAAGCAACCCAATATAGACAAATTGTTCGGAGCGCCTCCTAGCACGCACACACACGCACATACATACATACATACATACATACATACATACATACATACATACATACATACATACATACATACATACATACATACATACATACATACATACATGCATACATACATACATACATACATACATACATACATACATACATACATACATACATACATACATACATACATACATACATACATACATACATACATACATACATACATACATACATACATACATACATACATACATACATACATACATACATACATACATACATACACACACACACACACACACACACACACACACACACACACACACACACACACACACATACATACATACATACATACATACATACATACATACATACATACATACATACATACATACATACATACATACATACATACATACATACATACATACATACATACATACATACATACATACATACATACATACATACATACATACATACATACATACATACATACATACATACATACATACATACATACATACATACATACATACATACATACATACATACATACATACATACATACACACTCACTCACTCTCTCACTCTCTCTCTTCCGCCACCTCAGCCCGGAAAGTGACAGCAGGCCATGAGGACATGTGCCCTTATATCAGGACCGTGCAGTTTCAATGTACAGTGGGATCGATACTGTTGACGTGAAAAAGGTCGCTACCGCTGAGATTTGGGCTGAGTGCGCAGTGTTTCATTCTGAGGTAGACTGGCATTTTATTACACGCTCTTACAGGTGTAAAACTCTCGCCATCATTAATTGTGGCGCATGATAGTGTATAGAGAGTGCATGTTTTCTTGGATTTTATGCCACATAAGCAGTTAAGGCTATTACGTACCAAATACGATCTTCAATATTGAGTTGCAGTCCCACTACTCTGAAAGGGATAGGGAAAGGAAAGGATGCTTCCTACAGGTCTCCATGGCGGCGCGTTAAACAAAAGATCTAATCGAAAAGAGGGCGCATTTGAACGTGATTATTAAAGCTCCCGATATGACAGGAGTGTAATTGCTTGGCAGATTTCGAGAAAGGAGGTTGCCAACAGCCTGTCTGCGACGTCGTCGTGGAAGAACTCCATGACTCTGACGATGAAAAGGAGGAGGGGCCGAATTGCCAAAACATCGAGGGCGGCCCCGGAAACGTCATGATCATGATCGAGAGTGACAGCTCTGACACAGAAACCGATTCAGAGGTGGACTTTCACGTGTACATAGGTCCCTACACAGAAGTGCCAGAAGGGCCATCTTACGACGCGGACGTCAGCGAGGAGGAGTCCGATTACGAATACTGAGGTTTCTCTGAAGGCGGAACCGGAGGGTCCCTGATTATAACCTGGTGGGCTTTTTAGGACTGCCCAGCCCATCTGTTCAGTGCTCCCGAACAAAACGTGCCAAAACAGAGGACTGGCTTGTTTCTTTTCTTTAATTGTCCATTGTCTGAGAACTGCCGCATGTTTGTTTGTTTTGCTAGAGTGTCAAGGCGGCAAAAAAAAAAAAGTTGGTTTGTTTGTGAGACGCTAGTACTCGGGCTGAATTTACAGCGACATTGATTGCGCTGCTGTAAGGTTAAATAGTAAGCTCAAAGTATATCGAGCAATTGACCAAGATCTGCAGTATGCATGAAACCGGAATTCTCTTCTGCAGATGAGTGGTCGACAAAAGGGGCTATATAGGCCTAGTGTTCTTGTATACAGGAACACTAGCTAGGCCCTGCCAACTGCGCTGCTGAGCATTATGCCAGAAAAGCGGTGGGATTTCACTTTTTGCGTCTATTCACTTTTATTTAAGATAGAAGATTGTACAGGCCCACGCACCTTCATGTAGTCATGACGACGAGGCTGTCGAGAGCTTCTACGAAGATGTAGAATTTGCAATGGGGAAAGTAAAGGGGAATGTATGCGGTACTAATCGGCGACTTCAATGCCAATGTAGGGAAAAAGCAGGATCGTGAGCAAGCAGTGGGTGAATATGGGATTAGTTCTAGAACTAGTAGAGGGGAGTTACTAATCTGAGTTTGCAGAGCGCAATGTCTTAAGAATTATGAATACCTTCAGCAAACGGAACTACCGGAAGTGGACATGGAAGAGCCCTAACGGGGAGACTAAACATGAAATAGACCTCATATTGTGCTCTGACCCTGGCATTACGCAAGATGTATAGAGTAATCGGAAAGGTGCAATGCAGTGCCCACAAGATTATGAAATCTCGCATTAGTCTAGATTTGAAAAGAGAACAAAACGAATGCGGAAGAATTTCATCAAAGAATTAGTCGTGATGGGGGAAGGTAGAAAAATTCAGGATCTCGCTACGGAATAGATATCCAGCTTTAACCGAGGATGACGACCTTAGTGTAGTAGCGATGAACAATACCTTCAGAGATATTATTGCGGAGTGCGCGGTGGAAATAGGCAATAGGATAGTTAGAGAGGATAAGGGCAAATTATCTAAGCAGACGAAATATAAAAATATTTACTAAGCAGACGAAATATATCTGGTTACAGAACGACAAAGCATGAAAGCCTCCAACATGAAAAGATAGATCTGGCATAGCTATCAAAGCTAATCAATAGGTACAAAGAGTCCGACATAAGTATTACATGGAGAAAATCAAGGATGCTCTAAAGAACGGTTGCGGCCCTGCGGTAACGAGGAAATTAAGTATAGGCAAAAATGAGATGCATGCGCCAAAGGACAAAATGGGCAATATCATCACAAATATGAACGAGATAGTCAAAGTAGCCGAGCAGTTCTATATTGCTCTAAACATTAGCTGAAGTGGTCATGACAAAATGGGTTTGTGGGGTTTAACGTCCCAAAGCGACTCAAGCTATGAGAGACGCCGTAGTGGAGGATTCCGGAAATTTCGACCACCTGGGGTTCTTTAACGTGCACTGACATCGCACAGCACACGGGCACCTTGCTTTTCGCCACCGTAGAAAAGCGGCCGCCGAGGCCGGGATTCGATCCCGCGTCCTTGGGAACAGTAGTCGAGTGCTGTAACCACTGCGCCACACCGGCGGGTATAGTCATGACAATACATTAGCGAAGAGCAGTTACTTTCCGCCAGTGGCGAAGGACGAGGTTAAGAAAGCTTTAGATACTATGAAAGTTGGTAAACAACGAAAAGGGGTAAAGCAGCTGCGGAGGATCACTTAACTGCAGATTTGCTGAAGGACGGGGGAGATATATCGGGCTAGGAAAACTGGCCACCCTGTATACGCAATGCGTGGCGTGATCAACGCTTGATTCCGTTCTCTCAACGGTAGGGTTTAAGGCTCCTCCATTTTTTAAAGGTAGCGACAGGTCTTGATCCAGCCGCCCCTCCCTCCAATAGGCCGGTTGGCTGCACGTGACCTTTTCGCCGCCAAGTTCCGCCCAAAGGTTCCAGCGGAGCTCGCTGCGCCGCTGAAATGCACGGCTGTCTGCGCTTGCCAGCGTGATATTGGCCGATTAGTTAAGCGAAAAGTACTTCACATGCCTCTATTGCATCTTTAGGAGTGTATATGCAGTACGTAATGCTTAAGCGGACGCAAGGATTACATATCTGAACTCAAATCTTGAAACGTGCGCGTGACATGCGGCTGCGTCGGGCTGCTGTGCTTTCGGCTGCCGTAACAGGGCGGAAAACGCAAATAAGTCATTTTCCATTCTTCGCGGTGGCGATAATAGCAACAGAAGGAAGCTATGGCCTCATGAAATCGGGCGTAAGATTTTTATGGCCACGGAAAACACCCGACTATGCGAAGTGATTTCTGTCTGCTTAAAAAGCCGTTCGCTTACCCGGGATGGCCTTTGTTTGGGCATATGATATTTCATGAGCAAAATATCAAGAACGCTATGACTATGTATTCATTACTTGTATTGTGGATGTCTAGTGAAAAGTCACTGCCGTTTCGAGCCCCCTTACTTTCCCGAACAGATCAGGACTGCAATATTACGCGTGGAATCAATGCTGTCAAAATGCTCAGAATGAAAAGCCAATGCTTGATTATGTTTGTTACGAAACTTTAGTCCGTACAATTGATCTGTTAATTGATATAAATGAAAAATGAAACATTGGAAAAAGAGGAGGGTGCGAATGTGTCAAAGTGATCGAAATGGAAAGTAAAAATTTGCCTGTGCTAAATATCGGTGTATAAAATAAAAAATAAAAACAAAACTTTGTACCATAAAAAAAGGAAAAACAACTGTGTGTGTGAAACGCTATTGAGCCACTGTTTTAACGGAGGAGTCTCGCAGCGTTGCATCGAATGCAAACAAGTTCCATGAACGCACACAGGGACTCGTCAAGTTTCAAGAGGCGGCATTCAAGTTTATTGGTGATATTGCCCGGCAGGCTATAAGGAACACAATATAAAGCAAATAAATAATAGAAAAGTCAGAAAACATTATTCGTGAGCTTTGTTACACATCATACCCGACTTTTTATTTGTATTTGTTGGAAGATATACATGAGTTGGTAATCCACAGCCGCAAATAATTTTCTCCAAAATAAAGCTATTGGAATACTGTGAACGAAATAAACTAGAGCCAAAAAAAAAATGTGTACAACGGAGTGTACCCGAATAGTTACAAACGCAAAGACGCCCTTATTTCATCAGAGCTCTGTGCGCAATGACGTTCCCAAAAGTTGCAGAAAACTCGCAGTCTACTTATTTTTTGGTAAAGAAACGAGCCCAATAAGTTTGCTGAAATATCGTTTCTACTTCAAGTTCGCTACTAATTACAAAGCATAATTAATGAGCAGCTTCCTAGCCGCTGTACTGAGTCGAGAATGGTTCAGAAGAATGAGCTGGCTCGTTTAACGCAGGCGTTTTTTTTTTTTTTTTTTACGTTTATGCGGCACTAGCATGTTTAAGTTATTATTCCTGTATTTTGAAGTTTCCAGAGCAGCAGAGGACACACATCTGTTGAATTCACCGGTTTATGTGTGCACCGAGCACGGCTTCATGAGTACGCGGTATACGCTCGAAAGAGTGCCATGCGTCGTCTGCTAGCGCTGCCCCTGGACCCCTCCAGAGGGCGCTTGTGTAGTTGTCGCTACCTTTAAAAAAATAGAGGAGCCTTAGTAGGGTCCTCTGAGCAGCGTCACCTGGCGACAGATTCCGGAAATATTGTAAAAATGTATAAAAGCGCATTTAAAGCCTGCCGCACTCGTTGCCTTAGTGGCGCAACCAGCAAGGTAATCCATTCTGGTGGATTTGGTGTCGCTGAGAGAATTTTAATCCGTGTTTGCCGAAGCCTGGCTTACGCGTTTTATGCACTGTATTTCTGATTTCACTTTCAAATGTCAAAGTCGGCAATAAAGAAAAAAAAAGCCTTAGTGGCGCAACGGATACGCATTACTAACCTGAGCACTTAGCGAGTAAAATATGTGTTTGAATGCTGTGTTTGTTATAATTTTTTATTATTTTGTTTTTTAAATTGCAACAATAAAATAAGCTACCAATATCTTTCCTGGGAGGTGTTCCCCTTTAGGTTGCATCATGGGATGTTTTTAACTCCTAATAGCCAGACGGTACCGGAATCATGGAAGAACACTAACTTTATCTTTATTCATAAGAAAGGGGATGCAAAGGACTTGGATGGATGGACTAAACTTTAATGTCCAACAGATAAGGTGATCTACCCACCCCCCACACGCAGGTCAAGGGGCGGGTGCCGCCGCCTCAGAGGCAGGCCGGGAGGTCTTGGGTCCCAGCAGCCTCTTCAGCCAGTTGGACGAGTAGGAGCTGGAGCTCAGGGTCCGAGCTGCGCAGCAGGGTCTCCCAGGTGTCTCTACAGCCTATATTGTTCGTCCTCCTGGGAGAATACGGGCATTCCCATATTATGTGGTCGAGGGTCCCTCTCGCCCCACAAAGATTGCACTTGTCACTCCTAGCCTCAGGGAACATGTGGTTCGCCATAACCGGGTGCGGATATGTATAAGTTTGCAGTCGCCTCCACGCCACTGCTTGTCTGCTGTTTAATTTCGGGTCTGGTGGGGGTACCAGTCTACGATCCAATCTGTAGTGCTGCGTGATCTCCCCATATTTTAGCAAGCGCTCTCCGCTTCCTCGGTCATCAAGTGGCCCTGGAGCGGCTCGGCGTTAGAGATCTCGAGCCAGCTTGTGGGCCGCCTCGTTGCCGGAGACGGCTTCATGCGCAGGAGTCCAAATTATTTTAATTTTCCTATCCAACTTTTTCTGGCCTAGGATTCTGGCTGCTAAGGGCGAGATCCTGCCCTTGCTAAAATTTTGTATGGCAGTTTTGCTGTCACTGATGACAAACTTCGCTTCCGTTCCGACGCAAGCTAACGCGATCGCAGTTTCCTCGGCTATTTCTATGCTCCGCCCGCGCAAAGTGGCAGCTGTCACGGGATTGCTCCGGCCGCTGACGACCGTTGCTACCGTGAAACTGCCACCACCTCCCGCCGCGTCTACATAGGCCACTTCATGTTCCGAAATTTCGCCGAATCTAATTTCTAATGCTTCGGCTCGTTTTTTCCTCCTGTCTTTGTTATATTCCGGGTGCATGTTTTTTGGCAGCGGGGGAATCACCAAATTTTGTCTGACTTCTCTAGCTACCTCCACCTTGACCGTGGGACCCCTATCCGGATTTATTCCAACTTTCGTCAAAATGACTCTTCCTGTCTTTGTGGTGCTAAGTCTCTCAATTTGAGAGGTTCGCACCGCTTCCGCAAGTTCTGCCCATGTGTTGTGTACCCCTAGAGCCATCAGTCTCTCTGTGGATGTGCATATGGGCAGTCCCAGCGCTCTTTTTACGCATTTTCTCATTAGAGACTTAATTTTTTCTTTTTCCACCGCTTTCAAATCTAGATACGGCGTTGCGTAGCTCACTCGGCTGAAGATGTAGGCCTGTATCAGTTTCATAAAATTTTTTTCCTTTAACCCTCGGCCTCTGCTGGCCACCCGCCTAATTAGGCTCAGGGTCTGCATCGCGTGATTCTCCAGCCTCTCGAGGACGATGTCATGCGCCTGATACGCGCATTCGTCGTGTCACGGGTTACCTACTCCGCCCCCTATCTCCAGCTGACGAAGGCAGGGACACCCTAAACACGATGCTTCGTAAGGCAACGAAGCAAGCACTGGGCATTCCCATATACTCGTCCACACAAAGACTGCTGGACATGGGCGCCCACAACACGGTGGAGGAGCTCATTGAAGCCCACCTCTCTAATCAGAGAATCCGGCTCAGTCATACGAAACACGGACGAGCCGTCTTACGCAAGATAGGATGGCAGATTGAGCCAGTACCCCTCAAGGAAGCCCTTCCGGAAGACTGGAAGACGGCCATTCAGACCAAACCCCTTCCCCGGAACATGACGCCGGGCAAGGACGACGAGAGGCGCACCGCGCGGGCCAAAGCCATAGCCCGAAAGCTGGAAGAGAACCCCAGGGTCCTCTACGCGGACGCCTCGCTCCGAAAACACAGTGACCGTGCAGCAGTGGTGGTTACGTCAAAAGACAGGCTGATCGTCAGCGCGTCCATAAAGACAACAGACGCCGCAGTTGCAGAAGAAGCGGCCATGGCCCTCGCACTCGCACAGCCGAGCGTAGACACCGTGGTTACTGACTCAAAGACAGCCTACAGAAGCTTCCGCAGAGGGGTAATATCCTCCGCGGCCCGAGCCATTCTATCCAAGTGCAAGCCTCCGGGAAGAGCTATAGAGCTCGTGTGGGTCCCGGCTCACTCGCAGGTAGCAGGCAACATCATCGCAGACTACCATGCCCGAGAAATGTCAATCCGGGGCGAGAACGAGCCGGAAGAGCTACCGCATCCGGTTACCAGCTTTCGGGAAATTACAAGTATGTACCGAGAGGAAAGGTGCAGACTGCCAGAACCGCACCCCAAGGTCACCAGGCAACAACAGACGATCCTGCGCCGAGCGCAGGCGGGATCGCTTGCGCATCCCGTATTGATGAGCCGCATGTACCCTGCGGAACACGACATGCTCTGTCCTTTTTGTAAAAAAGAAAAGGGCACCCTGCCGCACGTTTTGGCAGAATGCAAACAACTCAAAACCCCCCCTCCTCCCCTTCCCGCCAACACCCCCAATCCCCAACCCCTTGAGCGATGGGAGACCTTGTTGTCCAGCCCCGCCCTATCGATCCAGCTCGCACTGACAGACAGGGGCCAGGAGCTGCTGGAAACATATGGGTCCCGCAACTAGGGAACCACCCCGTCTGGTGCAAGCATGCACCACCGAATTATTTCGGGCTTAATAAATGTTGATTCCTCCTCCTCCTCCAGCCTCTTGATGGTCTCGCCATTATGTCCGTGTGACTGGAGAATCAAGCCCAAGATTCTGATTTGCTCGACTATTGGTACCTCGTTACCCGCCACTTTAATTTTGATCTCCGACGGTGCCTTGCACCTTAAGTGCTTCGGATTGTATATAAACAATTCTGATTTCTGCGGCGAGCACGCTAGGCCTCTCTCTGCCGCGTAATCGACTATAATGTCGGTGGCGGCTTGGAGCAGGTTTTCGATGCTCGAATCACTTCCCCGGTTGACCCAAAGGGTGATATCATCCGCATATATACTAAATTTTAATCCTTTGAGCTTTGCCAATTGCTCGGGGAGTTCCCTCATAGCCACGTTGAAGAGTAGGGGGGGCAGCACTGATCCCTGGGGCGTACCCTTACTCCCTATCTCTATTGCGGGGGATTCCAGCGTCTGGAACTTCATGCAGGCCGTTCTACCCGTCAGAAAGTCCCTGATGTACCGATATGTCCTGGTACCTACATTAATCTTGTTCAGCCCTTCCAGGACCGCCTTATGTTTTACGTTGTCGAAAGCCTTCGTGAGGTCGAGCCCCAAAATTGCTTTCGCATCTTTAGACTTTATTCTATTATGTCATGTTTGATTTGGAGCATGACGTGCTGCGTACACAAGTGAGGACGGAACCCGACCATCTCATGTGGCCACAGATCACCCTGCTCCGTGAAACTCATCAGTCTGATCTGGACGACGTGCTCCATCAATTTCCCCACGCATGAGGTTAAGGAAATTGGTCGTAAATTTGCTAGTTGAGGAGGCTTCCCTGGTTTCGGTATTAAAATGATGCTTGCCGTCTTGCACTGTTGTGGGAGCTCGCCTTTTTCCCAACATTCCTGCATATACTCCGTTAGATACCTAATGGAGTCATCATCTAGGTTCCTGAGCATTTTGTTCGTTACTCCATCAGGGCCTGGAGCCGACTTCGTTTTAAGTCTTACAATCTCCGCCCTCACTTCAGCTTCTGTGATGGGAGCGTCCAGCGCCTCATTAGGCGCTCCACCATTTGGACTTGAAAAATAACAGTCCAATCAGCTTACTATCCGTTGCGTTTTACGTGGGAAAACAATACTTACTAAAATTTATCTCTGGTAAAGACTATACTCTCGGAAAAATTGCGGCCTCTGCACAAGCATCACGGCCCTCCTTTGTGCGGCGCCATCGGCTTTCAGTGACGGACTGAGACTGGGCGTTCGCCATGTGTGCTGCTTTAAAAAAACATCAAGCATATTAAAGTGGGTCTGGCGGCTTTATTTTGTGCATGAGCAAATTTCTTGTCTATACTTCGATTTTCTTCGTCTCTCGCATCCGCTGTTTCCCGTCCGAGTCAAGAAATGCTTGAGGGCGCACATTGTTTTGCAGTAAACGTGAAAAGCAGCAAAAATGAATTTGGTCATTGCAAACATTGCCACACATAGCATGCACCGCGCGCATGGCCGGGCATTCAGGGAGGGAGCTTACCCATTTTTGTTGTGGCTAACCATTAAGAATCTATCGGAGCACGCTTTAAAGAAAAAGAAGGCATATCAGAAAAAAAATGAAAAAACGATGGATGGCCGCGCGGCTTTAAAATCAGTCTGAATGTGCTTGTATATGAAAACCCCGTGCCCAGTTCTCCACAGTGGGTATGTTCCATTACAACTGAGGCTATTATCATTATTATGATGTTCATCAGTCTGCCCCAAGAACAACCCCTAGTTACCATAACTGCAAGCACTACTGAGATTCCCCCCTGCATCCCATCGGGAATAACAGCAATATGGGCGCGATGCTCATCGTGTAATGGATATTTGCTTTTAGTTTTAGAAGCTTGATTTTGCGCAGAGAAAGTGCACTAACCCTAAAACACTGACATGCGTGGCCTGCTGCTTCTAACGCTTATACGCAGGCTGTTAGCGATGGAAAATAAGTTATCTTAAAAACCAGCTTTTCGTCCATGCCCATAAGTAACCCTCTCATATTGTTTAACGTATAAGTACATGGAGAACAAGGAGGTCTTTTTTTTTTTTTTGTTAATTACAGAGGCTCATCTGCATTGTTTATTTTTTAGAGGAAAATTGTAGTCACCAACTGGCCATGGTCAACTCCCTTGTGTCTACGGGCCACTGTGTTGTGAAAGAAATGATAACTGGGAAGACCGCACATCCACTCTAAACGCGGAATTAAACCATAGTATTTTCTTCGTTTTTTTCGGGGGGAAGAGAGTGTGGGCAACACATATTGCGCTGACCCCTCTTCCGTCCCGTGACGTCATAACTACGCAACCAATCGAAATTGAATCTGCAGGGATGGCAAAGCTCACGAACACATTTCAAGAAAGGTCTTTTTCAACCCGGTCACTTTTAGAGCTACCCTCGGCGTATAAAATGAGAGGAAAGCTTTGCCAAGTGACCACATTTCGTAGCTCTGCATCGCAAAATGCATGCCTTCTTATTTTGCATTTGCCTAATATGGTAACTGATAACTATGAAGAATTTGACAAGATGAATACCCGCATCAAACTCACTCGACGACCCTCAGTGACGTACCGCGAGTGGTAATCACCGAAGCTTATTCAGCTGCCATGTTCAACGCCACTTTTCTATTCACTGTTATCGAAAATTTTGACCCTGTCATTTCAATGTGCCACTACAGGTTTGTCCGCACTCTGGCTGTGTACAAAGAAGACAAAGAAGGTGAACGAAAGAAGATGAAGATAAACTCTATACTAGGCATAAGGCACTGCAGAGCCCCAGGAGAAAAATAATTATGGCTTGCAATGGTTAGCGTGCATCAGAAGTGCCACCGTTACCTTGTACGCTCTGATACACGCATCTTTGTTGGCGAACAGTGAAGGAGGTCACACGAAAGTTCATGACTGTTACCACTTTTATCTGGCATACTGCACAACTAAAGGTATTCCACTCTTGAACAGAAGCGATCGAAGCTGCTTGATAAGCTGAGCCGTACTGCCACGGACCTGCTCGAGCACATGCCTATCAAGAAACTTCATCCGGTATAGGTAGGAACAAAGCATGGTCGGAGCCTCCCTAGTAGGCTCACCTTGCCTAGAATTATCGTCTTACCTGTCTAACGCTTTAACTCACTCTGGAATATGTCCCTCGAACGGCTGCCTCCCTCCCTTCCCCAAACGCACTCAGGGAAATCAATGCACCTGCAAAGACATGAAGCCGGACCGTCTTTATCTGAGCGCATAGGCTCTTCATGTTTCGACTGCATACCACGCTTTTATGTACAGCCGAAGCGTCGCGCAGTGTACACCACCTACAAAAACCGTTAACAAATTTGACCCGGACTTAGGAAAACCTCTGATTCTAATGTGTGGTACCATAGGGAGCTGGCGTAGGAGCACCTCTCTGGTTTACACAAGCAACGCCTCCACTGCGTTCCTCAATATCGGGGAGATCCATTCGGACTGAATGCATTCCGCGTGACCTTCAAAATTCTCAAAGCTATGCGGATTCCGCGACCCGCATTTCCACCTCAAACTTGTCATCAAACCTCCTAAAATTGAATAATGCTACCCTCATTTTAACAGAAAAGTAGCACCTCCGACGCCGTACACGTGCTCTCATACCTCCGTGTACGGTTAAGCTTTCCCCGCTGTCTAACACATGAGGATAAGGTGGCGCTTCAGAGGATTCTAGTTGACGTGGCCCTGACACTTGCAGTGACTGGAAAGTGGCCTAAATTTCGAGATTTGCATCCCCACCCTGGGTGCCCCGTCTACAAGTCCCGAGATAACGAAGCCGATACCCACCACTTCCCGTGGGAGTGTCCGGCGCTGAAGCAGAGGCGGACCCGGCACCTGGCGGCAGTTACCCCCCCCCCCCCCCCCCCCCCCCCCCCCCCCCCCCCCCCCCCATATCACCTGTTTCATAAGCCGCTTGACGCAGGGACCGCATCATTGGTCACTTCTAGACTTCATTACATCACCCAAACATTTTTCGTATATTTGACCATAACCTTCATCCTTCATAGCATTCCTTTCATGCCCCGAGGCAATCAGCATCGCAAAAGAAAAACACTTGAGAGCCGGAGCTAAGGGAGCGTCCCAAAGTTACCCATTTAGATCACAGTCTTCTTCAGAAAGACTTCACATCTTGACGGATTCATGCTGCAGGCGCAGCATTCAGGCTAGAAATTAGCCCATCAACCCACCTGGATATAATCTATGGTACGTGCGGAAAGTCTCCACAAATCCATTATTTCTTTCTCAATGAACTCGAAGCCATCGATGGCGACAGCACCCATACCAAGGTTCGCACAAGATTTCCGCTACACTTTCACGAGAAAAGGGGGAGCGCCACTATAAACTGCCGCGTCCTTTAAACTAATGCTAATGGTCTTGGGTCCATCGTCTGGCTAGCTTCACTGACGAATTCGCTGGTCTGGACGTACTATTTGAACCATCTATAACTACATGCAATTTTTAGGCTAGTCCCTACCGGTAAGATTCACTCTAGTTGTAAAATTGGCAGGGAGGAGGCAAATAACAGTGACTAGAAACTTTTCGATTCCTCAATTTATTGATGGTCTCGTATTCATCAGGTTTTCCTTTGTAATGTGACGAACCAAGAAAGGTAAATTTGTGCACAATTTTAAAAGCGAGACGCCTCTTTGATGTGTGATGTCAAAAATTATGAACGAATAGCGTGGTCTGGGCACATTGGAAACTCTGCATGGGTCCGACAACACAGAACAGTCCACCTTATTGCCCTATATGAAAGGGAGTAGTGGGAAGAGCGGAATATATTCGGACCATTCGTTAGCTTTGGCTCATTTATCTGTCTAGAAGCCAAAGCACGCGAAGTAATAGACGAGACAAGAGAGGAAATAAACTATAAGGTTGATTTTCTCAGTTTTCAGCCATTGTACTTGTAACCTATGGAAGTAGAGCGGCTGTGTTGGCTCCGCATTACTCTTAAAGTATTGCGGAAGCAATATATTTTGCTATTTATTTTCTGTAATTTTTTTTATTTAAACTGCTGAATGAAAATGTAAATGGGCAAGGCACATTTTTGTATTTACTTTCTAATATTCGAGGGGTTAAAAAGAAACTAGAGGCTTTATTGCGCAAAACACATCTTAGGAAAAAACTTGCTGACATCCAAAACTTGTGAACTTCAATCCGAAACGCTTAACACTTAATGAATGGCATCACGAGGAGTTTAATTGCAATTACTCAATAAATATACAAACTAGCTCAACGCAAATCGCAATTCGGAAATCACCCTACAAAGCTACAGTAGGGTGTAAAATTTGATTACATTTTAGGCTTCAATAATGAAAACAACATTCTTTGCACTTCTGGATTCTTATGAAAATAGGCGCCTCTTGTTTTACATTACGTAACGACTAAACCTCTTCGATTTCGGACTAACGCGCAAGGAAAAGCTATTCGGCGTTCATACAGGGAGCCATAAAAGGGCGTTCAAGAACCCGCGCTCATACATCGGTCGCGCCATATATGGTTGCCTCGCCAATCTGAAAGCCCATAGTAAAGAAGTCGCGCGTGGCTGTCTGCCATCGAGCTACCGATGACGGCAGTGGCACTGCATCATGCCATTATTGGTGATGCTGGTGTAAATTTCTGTTTAAATCTCTAAGCCAGCAGAAAAAACGTGACATATTGAAGTGGCTCCTCTATAGCAGTCGTTACTTTGAGAAAGAATGACTTAGTCTCAAAATACTGTCTGTAAGGCCAATGGATGCTCAATATTGTCTGCACATGTAGATATAGAAATAGAATTCGCCTTCCTATGTGCAACAATGGGGTGTCAGCTTTAGTGACGCTCGTTATTGCCAGATGAGATTAAGAAGTTCGCAGGGGTCAAGTGGATGCAGCTAGCACAGAACCGGGTTAAGTGGAGAAATATGGGAGAGGCCTTCGCCTTGCAGTGGGTATAATCAGGCTGATGATGATGATGATGATGTTATTGCCAAGGCCGACGACAGCATTGAGCATTCCATTCTACTAAACAAGTTACCATTATTACGTCCCCCTTTCTACATTTATGCGTGGATAGGTGAATTTTTGAAAGGACGATAACTTTTTTGCACTGATGGCTCACTTATCTCAGATGCCTATGCACAGCCAAGAAGGGCGCCCCAGGGCTCTGTGCTCTCGCCACTGCTTTTTGATATATTAATGTGCGATATTCCGATTCATCGTGATGTCACTGTATATGTATATGCACATGACATAGCATTCTTCGCCTCTGCAAAAGATATTACTGCCCTCGATCGTTCACTACAGGCTCACCTAAATGCACTTGACGTCTTGTTGGACACAATCAATTTGGTTTTAAATGTATGCAAAAGTATTGTGCTAGTTTTTAAAACAAAACTCCTTTGTATGTCTCATTAAACTACCGCTCAGACATAATACCTCAAGTGGAATCTGACGTGGCATTTAGGCATTACGCATGATGTTAGTATGGATTGGAGGCCTCACATAGAGTCTAATGTTCGGAAAGGTGAGCGTGCACTTGGCAGGCTCATACGGATAAGTAATAGGAAATTAGGAATGAGTCGTGATACTCTTCTACTTCTGTACAAAGCCTACGTGAGACCGACAGTGTAATTTGGCTGCATTAGTTTTTCCTGGTTGTCCCGTTTTGAACGGTTTCAAACGTTAAACTCCTCGAGCCATGAGCCACTCCTTGCGGCTACGGATTTTAACCATTTAAATTTCCATTGCAATGTCCGATGTTGTACCTCCAGGCAATGTGAGGTCTCCATGATGCTTATGCGTTGTAGAATTCCTTGCCTCAATCTTTATTTATGTCGCTCTGGATTCACGCCATCGAATTTTTGTGCGTCATGTAATGACCTGGAAACAATTTAACATTACATCCTTTTCTGCCACAGGTATGCTACTCAGAGAAGAAATTATTTAGAAATACCTCTTGCTCGCCTAGGATTGCCATTAACAGTTCCTTTCCTCCTCTCCTTTGGTGCAACCGTCAAAGGTTATGCCCTAAAACCGGTGTGTGAGTTACTTCACAGTTATAATCATGCTACTGGAAGATTTGTGTGTTTAAAAAGGAAAGAAGAAGAAGAAGAAAACGCTAGGTCACCCGCAGCTAATGCTTTAGCTTCATATTCGGTTCAGAAGCATTGAAGCCTAATTTTTTAGCTTCAGAATTTACGCCGGAGAGCTGTGATACTTCGACCCGTATTAACGCACCAGTTTCGAGCGCGCGGTTTACTGTTGAGCCGTGAGCCAGTCGGTTTCCTAAGACTATAAACGTGGCCCGACTGGTGCCATAGGATGTCCATCCGATACAGTTTTGTGTTGCCGCCAGAACACATTTAGACCCCAGTACCGCCTCACCCTAGACGGATGTCCTGACGCAAGGCGTTCTATGATGTCTGCAAGAAGCACGTTACTGTTTTTGGTGCAGATATTAATCTTGGTCAAATGTGCCGGTGCTTTTTAGCCATAGAATGTTTCCTTTTCCGTTCGGTACGTCGTCATGCAGTAGACGTTTATTTACTTTGCCTAATAAATAGGAACACACTGAGACGCGAAATGAGGCAGATCTCGGCACCCAACCTACGGATTAAATTTAATATGCATTCTTCTGCCTGCTATCTTGCCATTTTCGTCGATTTCATAGCTACTTACTTATTTGTCCCCGTTCTGTCAACATTTATTTAAAACGGTGTCATATGTGCTTTATATATATATATATATATATATATGTATATAAATATATATATAGTGCGTATTATATTGCTTTCATGAGGCCTATAAATGTCTGAGTGCCTTTCAAGTAGTCTGTCTACCTTGTCGTGTTTACAGCGCGCTACGCTCGATGGAGAAGAAAAAAATGACTTATTAGGATGGTATGGTTTAGTTTGTGGGGTTTTACGTACCAAAGTGACTCAGGCTATGAGGCGTCGGAGTGGAGAGCTCTTGGAATGTATGAACTCTGCACTATGTTAAACCTGCAGGCCGCAGAAGCTAAAATTACGGCATCCTCTTCGATTGCTTTTATCCTGTGTTCGCGATGTCTGCATGCGTTGAAAAATCAGCTTTAGACATAGGCTCTCAAAGCATCGCTTGGCGGCGCTACGGCTCCTGATGGGCAGTGCCATCTGTGGCAGGAAAACACACACCGGGGCGCCGCCGGCTCGGCTCGCTGCCTTCGCGGTGTGCGCCGCGCGCTTTCTCTCGCACGAGCACGCGCCCTGACACGCCCCCGCAGGCGCATCGTGACATGCCGCCTGCATTCCGTCTTGATACTGGAAAACCTGCCGCGTATTTCCATGGAGGAAACGTAATTATAGGCGAGAAAACGTTTATTCACGTCTGCACTGTAAACAGCAGACGACAGAAGGCGATGAATAAATATTGATTGTGAATGCGTTTCCCACGTTAGCGAAAACGTAGGAAGTGTATCTCAAGGTAAGTCTGCTATGTAATTATATTGGCGTATATAATATTGTTACAGGGTAGTTCAGTCTGGAGCAGAGGGCGGACATGGAAGACAAGGCTTTCAAACAACAGACGTTTTCTGCAGGCACCAGCCGACTCGGTTGAACGTCGTCTTCTATAAAACTCACGAGAGTTTTCTTCTTGTTTAATTACGCGCATGCACCGCCTAATGTGACACTACCCCGCCGGCTGAAAAGCACCGTCCCAGTGCGTACTAGCGTCCAAACCAGGGTCCGTGTAGTACGGCTTGAGGCGTGCAACATGGACCGTCTCGGTGCGTGGCGTAGAGGTATGGCGTGCGGGATGCAAGGGCGCAATTTCGTATATGACTGGAGTCACTTGTCGTAAAACACGGTAGGGTCCTGTATAACGGGCGAAAGGAGGAGGAGGAGGAAGAACATTTATTTCCGCCGAATATGGTGCAGCAGCCACCTACGAGTCCGCACGCAGGCGTCCGGGGAGGCAGTCTGTCACACCGCGGCCAGAGGACACCCGGCCTCGTCTAGGAGAAGAGGTCTTCAGCCTCGGCCGCCAGGCGGACGGCGAATCGCTGTGTTTTTTCGTCGGAGCTTCTTAGCGTGGTCTCCCATTCATCGCTAGTTTTAATCGCGTTGCGCCCTGGGGCACGAACACATCTCCATATTATATGAACGGGCGAAAGTTTTTCCGAGAGACCAACGCGGCGAGCTGGGGTCCAAATTAGCACGAGAGAGCCGCAAGAATACTGGGTGTTGTGATGACAGAAATCATAGCGACGTTTCTGGGAGTGCTGGGAGCCTGCGAGTCGGTTGCGAGCAACAACGCGGGCAGCATCAGCTCGGGCTATGGCGTCACGAGCATATGAGCTGGCAGTGGTGACAGACGGGAGCAATCTGTCAAAGGGAAGCAGAGGTTCACGGCCGTATAGAAGATAGAAGGGGCAGTAACCGGTAGTGTCGTGAAGCGACGAATTGTATGCAAATGTCACAAACGGCAGCGTTATGTACCAGTCGCAGTGATCATCAGAAACGTACATTGACAGCATGTCAGTCAATGTCCGGTTAAGGCGTTCGTTGAGCCCGTTCGTCTGTGGGTGGTAGGCAGTTGTGAAAGAATGACGAACGTTGCACAACCGTACGATCTCGTCGACTATACGCGCAAGAAAGCAACGGCCACAGTCGGTGAGCAGTTTGCGGGAAGTTCCATGGACGAGTATAACGTCGTTGAGGAGGAAAGCAGCGACATCAGTTGCACAACTGGTTGGTATTGCTCGTGTGACCGCGTAGCGTGTGGTGTAATCAGTGGCCACCGCAATCCATTTGTTTCCCGATGCGGACAGTGGAAAAGGCCCTAAAAGATCCAGACCCACCCGAGAAAATGGGTGTACGGGGATGGCGATCGGCTGCAGAAGTCCAGCTGGTGAAACTGATGGCTTTTTCCGGCGTTGACAGTGGTCACAAGCAGCTACGTAGCGGCGGACTACGCGGTATAGGCTTGGCCAAAAGAACCGACGGCGCACGCTGTCGTATGTGCGAGAGACGCCTAGATGACCCGTTATAGGAACGTCGTGAAGCTGTTGAAGGACGGTTGAGCGTAGGTGCTGAGGGACTACTAGTAGAAGGTCGGGGCTGTCAGGTCACATATTGTGCCGGTATAAGGTGTCATCGTGAAGCCCAAACAAACGAAGGAAGGGTCATGGCGATCGGCACTGAGGCGATTGATAATTTCGCGAAGCTGAGGGTCCTGGCGTTGCTCATGGCGAATGTTGCAAAAGTCAGAAATAGAGAGCACGCAAGCGTCATTGTCACATTCAAATTGGCTTGGCGGGTCGGCTGGATGACGGGACAGGCAACCGGCGTCTCCATGCAACTGGCCAGACTTATAAACTACTGAAAAATTGTACTCCTGAAGGCGCAAGGCCCAACGTCCAAGGCGGCCTGTAGGGTTTTTGAGTGTAGAAAGCCAACACAATGCGTGGTGGTCAGTGACTACTGTGAATGGCCGCCCATACAAGTAAGGGCGGAACTTCGTAATGGCCCAAACTAGAGCTAAGCACTCACGTTCAGTGATGAAATAATTCTGTTCGGCCGCAGAGAGGAGTCGGCTGGCATAGGCGATGACGCGAGGAGAACCGAGCTGACGTTGTGCGAGAACGGCACCAATTCCATGACCACTTGCGTCGGTGCGTACTTCTCTGGGCGCTGACGGATTGAAGTGAGCCAACACTGGCGGACCGGTGAGGTGGGCGATAAGAGCGACGAAGGCGGCCGATTGTTCGTGGCCCCAGGAAAAGGAGACCCCTTTTTTCAGAAGCTGCGTGAGTGGAAAGGCGATTTCCGCGAAGTTTGGTACAAATCGCCGGAAATATGAGCAAAGTCCGAGGAAGCTACGAACGTCGCTGCTAGATTTCGGTATAGGGAAATCCCTTACAGCTCGAATTTTGTCGGGGTCCGGCTGGATGCCATGGGTGTTGACTAAATGTCCTAGGACCTTGAGTTTAAAAACAGCGAAAGTTTTTCAGTACTGTGAAATAAAGCGGGTCACTCGTTGATCATCGTTTTGGCCTGTAGCACGAGATCTATATACGGTTTCGTTTTTATTATTACGACGTTACTAAAGCAAATCTTGCAGTAGAAGAATAAGTTATAGTTCGAAGGAGGTGTTTCTTCAAACATACGAACGCTAGCAGTCTTAAAAGCACATGCATGCTCCGCGCGCTGCTTTCGACATAACCGGCTCGCTGGCTCGGAAGGAAGGTGAAATCCAAGCTTGCACTACAATCGTACTTTATTTCGGTTCTTATTAAATGGCAGTTCTTTATTTATATTTGGCTTGCATTCACGAAGCCTGTGACGCGAATAGGGTGCTCCGTGCGAGTGGCGTCAATCCATCCTTAACTATCGGCTATATGCACTTCAAAATAAAGGACCCATTTGTATATTGAAGTTATTGTGACTATGGATGCTTTGACGAATGTTATACCCTTGTCACACGTGTAATTGAGTTGATGGAGATCGAACTCGATGGTAATCGGCCACTGACACACGGCGCTTTTCAATGACGATTGAACTCGATCGATATATTGACTCATTGAGGTCCACGGATAACCCTTTCTTATGAATCAAGATAATGTTAGCGTTATTCCATGATTCTGGTACCATCGATGCTACAAGGCATTGCGTATGCAGGGTGGTGAGTTTTCCTAGCGTGATATCTCGCCCGCCCTTCAGCAAATCTCCAGTTACCTGATCCTCCTCAGCTGCTTTACCCATTTTTATTTTATTTTAATTTTTTTTATTTATTTATTGTACCTGAAAGGCCCCTGTTATGGGGCATTGCAATTTTCTAGTATCTAAAGCTTTCTTAACCTCGTCCTTCGTCACTGGTGGAAAGTAACTGCTCTTCGCTAATGTCAATCTCATTATAGTCTTGACCACTAGAACTCCTCGGCTACTTTGACTATCTCGTCCATATTTGCGACGACGTTGCCAGATTTATCCTTTGGAGCATACATCTCAGTTTTGCCTATACCTAATTTCCACTTCACCGCTTTAAGGCCGCAACCGTTCTTTAGAGCATGCTCGATTTTCTCCACGTTATACTTCCTTATGTCGGACACTGGACCTATTGACTAGCTTTGATAGTTCGGCCAGTTCTATCTTGTCTGGATGCTTTCATGCTTTGTCATTTCTTAACCAAATCTTTCGTCTGCTTAGATAATTTGCCGGTATCCTCTGTAACAATCCTACCGCCTATATCCGCCGCGCACTCCGTAATGATATCTCTGAAGGTATCGTTCATCGCTTCTACTCTAAGGTCGTCATCCTCAGTAAAGCTGAATATCTATTCCATAGCGAGGTCCTGAATTCTTCTGCCTTCCTCCTCACAGCTAATTATTTGATGAACTTCTTCCTTTCCAATGTGTTTTGTTCCCAATTGAAATCTAGACTAATGCGAGATTTTACTATCATATGGGCACTGAATCGTATCTTTCCGATTTCTCTACATCCTGGGCAATGCCAGGGTAAGAGCACATTATGAAGTCTATTTCATTTATGGCTCTTCCACGTTCACTTCCGGCTGTTCCGTTTGCCGAAAAAGAAATTCATAATTATTTGCACTCTGCAAACTCAACTAGTAACTCGGCCCTGCTATTTCTAGAACCAATCCCATAGTGATCCATTGCTTGCTCACGAGCCTTTTTCCTTACATTGGCACTGAAGTTGCCTATTAGTACCGCATACATCGTCTTTACCTTCCCAATTGCAAATTATACATCTTCGTAGACGCTCTTGACAGCCTGGTTATCATGAGTACATGTAGGTGTGCAGGCCTGTAAAATCTTCAATCTTCAAATAAAAGTCAACAGACGCGAAAAGCGAAATCCCACCTCTTTTTTGCATAATACTCAGCAGGGCTGTTGGCAGAGCCCAGCCCCTTTTGTCGACCACTCATCTGCAGAAGAGAATTCCGGCTTCATGCATTCTGCAGGTGTTAATTGCTCCGACATATTTTGAGACCCCAACTTATTATTTTCCCATACAGCAGCGCAATCAATGTTGCTGTAAATTCAACCCAACTACCAGCGCACACACAAACCAACTTTCTTTTTTTGTTGCCTTGACACACTAGAAAAACAAACATGCGGCAGTTCTCAGACAAAGGACATATAAAGAAAAACAAGCCAGTCCTCTGTTTTGTTCGGCAGCACTCAACAGATGGGCTGGGCAGTCCTACAGAGTCCAGCAGGTTATAATCAGAGACCCTGTGGTTCCGCCTTCAGAGACATCTCTGTATTCTTAGTCGGAAGGTCAAAAGTGGTCCTTCTTCCACTTCTGTGTAGGGACCTATGTACACATGAACGTCCACCTCTGAATCAGTTTCTGTGTCAGAGGTGTCACTCTCGATCGTGATCATGACATCTCCGGAGGCTCCCTCGAAGTTTGGCCAAATCGTGCCCTCCTTCTCGTCATCAAGGTCGTGGAGGTCTTCCGAGACGACATCAAAGACCGGCTGTTGGCAACCTCCTTTCTCGGAATCTGCGAAGCATTTACGCTCCTGTCATATCGGGAGCTTTGATAACCACGTTAAAACCCGCCCTCCTTTCGATTAGATCACTTCTGTTTTGCGCGCCGCCATGGAGCCCTGCAGGAAGCAGTTTGAACTCGAACTATCCCTTTCAGTGTAGTGCGAATGTGACTCTGCATTGAACATCGTGTTTGACGCGTGATAGCCTTAACTGCTTATGTGGCATAAAACCCAATACCACACGCCAACTCTATGCACTACCATGCGCCACAATCATTAGGAGGCGCTTCGGACAATTTGACCAAATTGGGTTGCTTAAATTGACATCACACAGTACACGGGTGCCTAGCATTCACTTCCATCGAAACGACACCGCCGCCGCGGCTATGGTCGAACCCGGGTAGTCGTACGCCTTACCTATTGAACCATCAATGCTACGCATACTTTGTATGTATGTATGTATGTATGTATGTATGTATGTATGTATGTATGTATGTATGTATGTATGTATGTATGTATGTATGTATGTATGTATGTATGTATGTATGTATGTATGTATGTATGTATGTATGTATGTATGTATGTATGTATGTATGTATGTATGTATGTATGTATGTATGTATGTATGTATGTATGTATGTATGTATGTATGTATGTATGTATGTATGTATGTATGTATGTATGTATGTATGTATGTATGTATTGTTACGACCAAGCATCCGCAATTGCGCGCTCTATTGTTCGCCTGTGGGCATGGATAAGTTTTGTGAATATGTGGTGATGGTCCAATGGCTCTAAGTGAGCCTGTTTCCAGGAATCCTGTTTTGTAAGCATGTTTTGCTTTGTGGACAACCTGCAAATGCCAAATTGACCCTGTCAAGAGAACGTCTGGAAAAACACAAAGAAACGTCCCCCTGCGGGAAATAGCAGGAAGTGCTTTCTTTCTTTTGTTCACCCTTCCAGTCGAGAAGTGCTATCCTCCAGTGATGAATGCCTCCTATCCAAAGGAGACGACAGAGTGACATGTCCGCTGACGTGCAGGACAAGAAAGGAGCATGACTCATACGGCCATTAAGTGATTTCCCGGGAATGCAGGAAAGATTTGCAATTGTCGAAAAGGGACCATGTTGGGAGCCCTATGCGGCGCCACGTGCACTCGGGTTTCTGAGAAGTAAAACCCCTTGTCGGAACCAGCCTGTGGTTTCTTTGCTGAAGAATAGAAATGTACCTCCTCTCCTCGCCGTTCCCAAGCTTTTCCCGCCAACAAGTGATCACGCCCAACGAATGAATGCCGGACCAGTCAGTGCTTCAGACCATCAGTGCAGTGATGTGTTCGATTGGATGCCGATACCTGAGGGGCGTGCCCTGGATTTGGTTGGTCAGCATCTTCAGAGAGGGGTTGGACATAGGGGGTTTTTAAGGACGCTGCAGAGCACGAAATGTCGCTCTGAGCCCTGGGTAAACGGCTCATCCAGTCGCTTCTCGCTATGAACTCTTAACGCTTGCCATTTTGCTGATGTACCCTTCTTTTTCATGTAAATATTCTTGTAAATACGTTTTCTCAAAGTGCCAGTAAACCTGCTTGTACATATTTCACCAACTTCGAAGATTCAATCCTACATCAACCCCGAGTCTCTGCACGCTACCAAGTGAAGGCCGGGTCGACGTAGCCCCAGCGTCACGACAACTGGTGGCAGCGGTGGGATTCGAACCCACGCCCCCGAAGAGACTGGTGACCAGCGTTGGGATCTGAATCTACAAGCCACAACATCTGGTGATTGGAGGTGGATCTGAAGCTACAAGCCACAACATCTTGTGATCGGAGGTGGCACCTCAAGCAACAAGCAGGAGCAACAATCGGCCAACAAGAGAGCAGCTCGGAACATCGATCGCATGTGTGGGTGAGTGCTTGGCTTTTCTTCTGATGTGGACCAGGTTCTAGAACAGGGTTAGATTTTAGAACTGGTAAAAAGTGTTGAAACGCCTTTAGGTTTGGTAGTTTGCACTGTTGTTTTGGAAGTAGCCGACACTCGGAGCGATCATGGACCTACAAAAGCTGCAGAAACCAGAACTGTTGCAATTGTGTGAGGAATTGGGAATTGATACAAGTGGTTTGGCACGAAAACCCTTGATTATAAAGGCAATCACTGATCTGGGAACCGATGATGAGGAGCTCAGTGAAGCATGGAACCTCATCGGTCAAAAAAAGGAGCAGCTCAGACAGCAGAAAGAGCGGGAAAAAGAGGAAAAGAGGCGTGAGCGCGAACGTGAGTGGGAAAAAGAGGAAAAGAAGCGTGAAAGAGAAGCAAAAAAGCTGGACCAAGAAATTGAGCTCCGGAAATTAGATGACATTGCGGTTTTTTCCGACTCATGGGCGGACCATATGGTACATCTGAGAGCTGTACTGAGCCTTTTGCGTCAAGCTGGACTAACCGTAAAGGCCGAGAAATGTTGCCTGGCAAGGGCGACCGTGGACTACTTGGGTCACAATGTAGGTCAGGGTTTCAGGAAACCCAGCGAGATTAAGATTTCTGCGGTAGCAGACTACCCGCGGCCGAGCACGAAGACGGAAATTCGAGCATTCCTGGGTCTGACGGGATACTACAATCACTACATCCCTAACTATTCAGCTTTGGCTAGCCCTCTGACCGACGCTCTCCGCAAGACAGAACCGACAAATGTAGTCTGGGACGAACAAAAGGAAGCCTCCTTCGTAAACCTGAAGGCTGTGCTGATTAGCCGTCCGGTATTGCGAGCTCCAGACTATGCCCGAGAATTCACGGTCCAGTGTGATGCCAGTGATCGAGGGCTAGGTGCTGTTCTCTGCCAGAGAGATGACGACGGTAATGAGCACCCGGTGCTCTACCTGAGCAGAAAACTGAGTTCTAGAGAGAGGGCTTATTGCGCGTCAGAGAAAGAGTGCGCTTGCATTGTATGGGCCATTCAAAAATTGCAGTGCTATCTTGGAGGGGCCAAATTCACCGTAGAGACGGACCATTGTCCCCTGGCTTGGCTGCAAACTGCGACATCGAAGAACAGTCGCCTTCTTAGGTGGAGCTTGATTTTACAGCAGTACAATTTTGAAATAAGATACAAAAAAGGGAAGTTAAATGGGAATGCGGACGCGCTTAGCCGCTCTTTCTAAGCGGTCCGAGATGTTCCTCACCATGTATCCAAATTGATAATCAGGTTTTTTTTTTTTTTTTCGTGCGCTTGTATATGTGTGACTATGTAAAGCAGCACGTTTGGTTTTCTAGGAATACGTAGGTCCTAACGTCTTGAGTGTGGGCTTTTCTCGAACAACAATGGCAGTTTTCTTTTGACCTGGTCTCTTCAGACGGGAGCCGAGTGCTTGCTTCGACATGTGGTTGAGTTTCAGACAGCTCGAGTAATTTGGCCTACAACAATCAAGACAACGCGACAAGCAACAGCGAGCTTCAAGCGTTCACGTGCAGGCCATTAAGTCGTCTCTTCATGCAGCAGCTGGGACTGCTGCCCTCCGAGACTCTTCTGGCGGGGGAGGAGGCTGTTACGACCAAGCATCCGCAATTGCGCGCTCTATTGTTCGCCTGTGGGCATGGATAAGTTTTGTGAATATGTGGTGATGGTCCAATGGCTCTAAGTGAGCCTGTTTCCAGGAATCCTGTTTTGTAAGCATGTTTTGCTTTGTGGACAACCTGCAAATGCCAAATTGACCCTGTCAAGAGAACGTCTGGAAAAACACAAAGAAACGTCCCCCTGCGGGAAATAGCAGGAAGTGCTTTCTTTCTTTTGTTCACCCTTCCAGTCGAGAAGTGCTATCCTCCAGTGATGAATGCCTCCTATCAAAAGGAGACGACAGAGTGACATGTCCGCTGACGTGCAGGACAAGAAAGGAGCATGACTCATACGGCCATTAAGTGATTTCCCGGGAATGCAGGAAAGATTTGCAATTGTCGAAAAGGGACCATGTTGGGAGCCCTATGCGGCGCCACGTGCACTCGGGTTTCTGAGAAGTAAAACCCCTTGTCGGAACCAGCCTGTGGTTTCTTTGCTGAAGAATAGAAATGTACCTCCTCTCCTCGCCGTTCCCAAGCTTTTCCCGCCAACAAGTGATCACGCCCAACGAATGAATGCCGGACCAGTCAGTGCTTCAGACCATCAGTGCAGTGATGTGTTCGATTGGATGCCGATACCTGAGGGGCGTGCCCTGGATTTGGTTGGTCAGCATCTTCAGAGAGGGGCTGGACATAGGGGGTTTTTAAGGACGCTGCAGAGCACGAAATGTCGCTCTGAGCCCTGGGTAAACGGCTCATCCAGTCGCTTCTCGCTATGAACTCTTAACGCTTGCCATTTTGCTGATGTACCCTTCTTTTTCATGTAAATATTCTTGTAAATACGTTTTCTCAAAGTGCCAGTAAACCTGCTTGTACATATTTCACCAACTTCGAAGATTCAATCCTACATCAACCCCGAGTCTCTGCACGCTACCAAGTGAAGGCCGGGTCGACGTAGCCCCAGCGTCACGACAGTATGTACGAATACTGTAGTCAACAGCACAGCTCAAGTTGCCTCTACAACTATGACTCGGTACATTTGGTCTTTGGCTTAGTTAGCTGGTATCTCCACATGATAACGACAGCAAAGCCTATACGTACCAGGTCTCAGATAAGTGAAACCAAGCTTTTAAAATACCGTACACGACGGACCCAGTACCGTGTAACAAATGAGAGTGGTTGTTAGTATTCCGGCCAATGCTGCTTTTCATTTTTCTGTACGCTGTATTAGTTAAATAATAATTATGTACTTTCCGAATAATTAACTTGAAGAAGAAATATTGCCTTGAGAAACAGCTAAGGAAATTATGTTTGCGCCAAGCTGCCATTAACGTAAAGTATTTTTAATGCCCTCAAACCATTCACTACCCTGATTATACCACTGCAAAATGCTGTTAATCCACACCTCTAGATAAATAAGCTCGTGAATAAGAAGTCGGATACAGGCGCACCAAACAATGCCTTCTTGTCGCGCATACAATAGATCAGCAAGGAAGCCTCACCTTGATCTCGACCCATTATTACGGTATAAGCCATTTGTCCGTCGTCAGCTATGCCGGCGATTTCGTGCTGGCTCTGGCCGAAGGCTACCGGAGGTGGTTCCGCGTCCGGAGACACGGGCAAGCCTTCTTGGATCTTCTCGCTATTTTCGCCTGCATATGCAAGGCCCAGTCCGTAACTGCTGAGCTATTCTTTGTGGAGAAGCGCTTTTCATAAACGCGTTGTTGTGGAAATGGTATTTCACTAATGTAAATGCGCAGAAAGAATGAAGGCCTGTGGCGTATCGGGCCCTTATGCGATAAGTACTGTTTCCGCATAGTTAATATTTTTCATCGAGCTACATTATCAATAGAATCGTTCAACATCGACTTTCGAGTGACAGGGAATCACTATAATGGGGAACACGAACAAGCTTGGCGAAGCTTCTTATCGGCTTCGCAGGCAAGTTTTCCTGGAAGAGCATGGGAATCCCATACTTTTTTTTTTTTTTTTTATCGATGAAGAGAAGGAATCCAGGGAGGAAATAGGACGGCCCCCTACAAGTGTGGCTAAATAACTCTGCATCCGACGTGTTCTGAACACACTGAAAGCAAGCTTTTGGAAGCGAAAGGACAGTTCGTGAGGTACTCTCAGGTAGGGTGGGAGTGCTTAACAAAATCCTTTAACATCGCATAAGCGATATTATAAGGTCGGTTCAGTGTACTGAACCTGTTACCTTCTCACATTATCTTTTACGCACGAACGAAAAATACGTGATTGGGAAAGAAGATGAGTCAGCGTCCTTAATGTTTTAAGGCAAATGATTCCCGGAATAAAGCAACAGAATTATCTTTTAATTCCTGGTCTTGGACAAGCGATGGTGCCATAGGAAGTCGCCACAACGACAGCTTTGTATTGGCAGCTCTACTTTTCTTGTTTAATAAATGCGCAACTTCCGCTTGTGTTTGTTAGTTTCAGTTCCCTCGTTCACCGTTACCACGAGGTTGCATTACACGGTTTCTGAATAAAAGACCCCATGAGACTATTTATGAATGATAATTTCTCCGTCTAATTTTGCTATGAAATAAGGTACATCTGGTGCGGTATGGCGGATGGCATGGCATGGTATAATGTGGTATGGTGGGCTGTTCCATGATCTATGATATGATATGGTTATCACGTAGGATTATAATATCCCGAAGCTGCACATAGGCGCTTTACAATACCAGGGCTCCGATAATTTTGAAAATTTGAAGAGTGTCAACATGCAGTGTCGTAGCAATACAACAGACTTTTTTGCAGCTCACTCTCGTCGTAATGTGACTGCCACCGAGTGTCTCCAACTCATCAATGTCACTGAACTCAGCAGCAGCAGCAGCAGCAGCAGCCAATATATGCTACCGCGGCGGGTAAAGTATTCCTAGCATTATATTGATATACGGGCGCTACTTGAATTACCTTTCTTTTAGGCAACCCAGCAGAATAAGTGGCATAGGCTACGGACAAGGCTTCCTAACGCAAAAGGATTTATGCTAGTGTCACAGAGATGTCTGCTCTAAGGTTTTTCATACTTTGTAATTTTTCTCAAATTTTTCCGGGCTGGCTGGAGAATAGTACGCCGACAGCATGCAAATATAGGGTTTAGCTCTCGAAAAATACCCTCAGCTATATTTTTAGTCTTGTTAAGAGCTCTACATATGCAGTTCAAACCGTTTACAAATATACTTGGTGCTCTTATATTTAGCCGCACAAGCATGCATGCCTCTGCTTCATTAGCAACCAGTTAATATGCTTGTCCGACAACTCTCGCCATTCGTAGGGCGCAGTGGGCAGTGGTTCATGGCAGAAAGGAACGAAAATGGGGCTCACGCTTTTCCTCGGGCTTTCCCCATTGGCTGTTGATGCTAGCCTCGTCGCCTTCCTGCATTTGCCGTTGAGCTTCTGCTGGTTCCGCGGGCAGCACCTAGAAATATGTTCAGACCTCGACACAGGATCACCGGAAACATGTGCTCACCATGCAACCGACTTCACTCATTTCAAGCGTCCAGTGCCTTCTTGGAAGAAACAGTGCATCTTCAGAGCGCACCGTGTCCAGTAGCAACTGCCGAGTTTGCGAACTGGATGGACGGCCTTATACGGGCAAGATTGTCTTTTCAGGTAGCTGCCATGCGCTGTAACGACGAATAGTTCAGGCGCGTAACTTTAAAAAGAATTCAAAATTTCGGAGCTTCTGTTTCAAAGCACTCACGTTTGATTCATTGTACGTATTTCTTTAACTTGTTAATATTACGGCCTAATGATTTTTATTATTTTTTTTCGAGGGTTCTCGATCTCTAGCTCTCTTGAGCGCACATATATACCGTGGGAAGTTGAAGCAACTATTCGTTACATAGTCTTGTGGGCCTCGTGTAAAAAGAATAAAACTGTCAACACCAAAGCGCACTAAAGCATATGTAACCAGCTGAAACTAAAATCGGTTCCATAAGTGCGCATAAGGGGATCAATTAGTGATAAGTTTTGCATGCTGGGGCAGGATGTGAATGACAGCCATTTGCGTTTTCTTTTTTTCGACTGCCACCGTGCCCGAAGAATCGCATTAAATTCATAGCACTTCAACGTTACATGTCAGAGTCAAAGAATGAGACTAATACTACTGCCAACAAGACAGTGTGCGTATACACGCAGAAGAGGCCTGTTTAGCAAAACAAGAAAAAAAAAAAAAACTCCTCATAAATATGACCGCTAAGGCGCTACCTTCGAGCATGCAGGGTAACCCGGTAAGTTTAAAGCTGATTTTTCAACGCATGCCGACATCGCGAACACAGAATAAAGGCCGTCGAAGAGGATTCCGTAACCTCCGCTTCTGCGGCCAACTGGTTTAACAGAGTGCAGAGTTCATACATTTTCGGAGCCGTCCACTACGACGTCTCTCATAGCCTGAGTCGCTTTGGTACTTAAAGCCCCACAAACCGAACCATACCATCCTTCTAAGTCATTTTTTCTTCTCCATCAGCGTAGAGCGAAGTACGCCCGTCAGCGTAGATAGACTACTTGAAGGGCACTCTATCATTTCTAGGTGCCATGAAAGCAGTATCATAAGCACAATATATCACCATAAAGCACATATGACACCGTTTTGAATAAATGGTGACCGAACGGGGACAAATAAGTAAGTACCTCAGTAATCGACGAAAATGGCAGAGATAATCCGTAGGTGGGGTGCCCAGATCTGCCGCATTTCGCGTTACTTGAGAAGAAAAGGGAATAAACGGCAACTGACGACGTACCGAATGGAAACGAAAACATTTTTTGGCTAAAAACCACCAGCACATTTGGCCAAGATTAATATCTGCAGCAAAAACCATAACGCGCTTTCATGGAGACATCAGAGGATGCCTTGCGTCCGGACATCCGTCTCGGGAGAGGCGGTACTGGGGTCTAAATGTTTTCTGGAGGCAACACAAAACTGTATTGGATGGACACACTATGGCACTATTTGAGTCACGTTTATATGCTTAGGAAACCGACTGGCTCACGGCTCAAGGGTGAACCGCGCGCTCAAAACTGGTACTTTAACACGGGTCAAAGTATAACTTTAACACGGGTCTGGCATAAATTCTGAGGTTAAAAGCAGGGCCTGACTGCTCACAGCCGTTCGCTTGTGAGAGCAGTGCGTCAACGAGGAAAACTTGTGCTATCTTATGGCGGGCTGGCACGAACGGCTTATCGATCGGCCGAAAGCAGTCAGCGTATCCACTGTTTTGTAATAACATCTATGAATATTTGTTAACAACCGGTCTAACTGAGTCAAGAGATGCATGTGGCACTGGTAGGACTGCACACGTGTCCTAAAGAACGCCCATTTAAGAGTTCCCGCTGTACTGCAGTAACCTTCATCGATTTCGGGCAGCTGAGTGGACGTCACGGCCGGCCAGGAATACGTTTTCCGAGCTCGTACACTGCGCCACGACCGTTAGAGCGACGGAGCCAACACGGAGGTAGACCTATATGTGAGAAAGCAGGCAGCTGCGATGAGCAAGGCTCCTATCGGTGCAGCAAATCCCCCTTATTCGATGGGCGGCGTCCCACTGACGATTCCCCCGATCGCGATCCCTGCCGAGCTGCGGCCGGCTGAATGCTAGCTCGCATACCGGTGCAACATGGCGGCCCAGAGACGCGCTCACCAGCGTCATGGTGGAGTCGTCCTCAAGCTCGGCGTCTAGGTCCACTTCATCGACCAGGAAGAAGCCACGGCCGTCGTCGCCATCCATGAAAATGGCGGCGATAGGTGTCTGGCCTGACTGGGGCGCAGCGAATCTGGAGCGGTCGTGCTGCGCGGCGCACCCTCTTCCTACTTCTTCTTCTACTTCTTGCTCTTCTTCTTCTCCTTCTTATTCTTTTTGTTCTTGTTCGTCGTCTTCTACTTTGATAAATGACCCATACTTACGAAGAGGGATTGACCAGGGTTTCAGTGTGGACTGCCAAATGTCCTATAGGTACTGAATTAGTGTAATAAATTATTTATCAACTAAACAAAAATACGAAGATTCAGAACATAGAATTGAGCAAAACGAAAAAAAGATATGAAGCAAAAATTTGGAAGATTGTAAATTTAGAATTCAATTAACAGGGGAATCTGTCCGCACTGTTATGTAGTTATGTAAAAACCGACAAATTTGAGGCAACGTAAATCATTTTGCACTCGCACCGAAGGAGAGTAGAAGCGGGGCCGACATATAAGTCCCAATTGTGCTAATGGAATTTCTAAATGTACCCTCTTCTGGCGTGAATACCTTCGGCAAACGAGAAGGACATGTTCCATATTTTCAATCTCTCCGCCTCACAAAGGTTTGTAGGGCTGACCCGCATCTAAATAAGTAAAGATTTGGGCGGAGGATCCTGCATTTCATGTGAGTCAGCGTTACCTCACACTGCCGTGATTGACAAGAACGGACTTGCCATCACTATATGAGATGTTGGTATTATGCTGTAGATAGCAAGGGATCATTGCATGAGGCGGCTATCTATTGATAGCACTGAAAACGGGACGTTCCAAAAATGGTGATATTAGGGATGGTACATGAAACAGATGCATCAAGAGCTGATTTAGCCAAGAAGTCTGCCGCTTCGTTCTAGAAAATACCACAGTGATCGGCGACCCAGATGAAGTGTATTTCTTTCACCCACCCCGGTATGAAATACTTTAATGAGCGGCTTAAAAGAGCATCCCGTGCTGACTCCAATGGCAAAACAGAAAGAGAGTCTGATAGAAAAATAATTATTTACTGATTACAGGGAACTTTTAAAAGTGCAAGCCCAATTGCCATAAACTCTGCTAAAAAGATCAGTGTGTAATCCGGTGCGCACACCGAAAAACTCCAGAAAGAGACTAAAAAAATTCCAATCGCTGCTTTCTGTGCAGTCACAGACGCATCAGTGGTGATTACAGCATTATCATGGAACTTTTCAACGTGATCAGATAGGAGACTAGATATTAGACTTTAAGGTAAGCGCTTCAAATTAGATGGAAATATAGAATCAAAATTGATATCCACAATGGACGTTGAGCATCCAAACGGTCTTATAGAATCGAGGTTCCCACCAATGTTTGCTAGAATGCTCCGCGTGACAACAACCAGGGGCATGCAGAACCTTGGCCACTGGTGAGTGAGAAATAGAGCCGGGTTGGACACAAAAATAGGAATAGCCACACCGGGATTAGCTTCAGATGACCGCAAGAATGATCTGACAGAAGGTTGAAACGAGAGTTAAGGTCCGGAATGCGAGCCTCCATCTAAAGAACTGTGGGGGAGACTGACTGTGGAAGACCTAGGCAGATGCGTAGCGCACGTCGTTTTAAAAGCAGCAAATGATGCAACTTATATTTTGGATCACCAGAAAAAAGAATGCAGTCAAATTCCAGAATCGGTCTCACACAGGCTTTGTAGAGAAGTAGAAGAGTATCTCGGCGCATTCTAAATTTTCTGTTACTTATGCGTATAAGCCTACCAAGCGTACGGTCGCCTTTCAGAACATTAGACTCGATGTGAGGCCTCTAATCCATACTAGCATCATATTTAATACCTAAATGCCGCATCAGATTCCAATTGGGGTATGACGTCTGAGCGGTAGTTTAACGAAAGGTATAACGGGGAATTTAAAAACTGGCACGCTACGTTTGTACACACTTAAAACCAAATTAATTTTGTCCAACCAGACCTCAAGTGCATTTAGGTAAGCCTGCAGTGAACGACAGAGGGTATGAATATATTTTGCAGAGGCGAATAATGCTATGCCATGTGCATATACATATACAGTGACATCAGGATGAACCGAAATATTGCACATTAATATATTGAAAAGCAGTGGCGAGAGCACGGAGCTCTGGGCACCCCTCCTGTCCTTGCATATCTATCTGAGATAAATGAACCCTCACTGCAAAAAACTCTCGTCCTTTCAAAAATTAACCGATCCACGCATATATGTAGAACGAGGGAAGTAATAATGATAACATGTTTAGTAGAATGGAATGTTCAATGATATCATAGGTATTGGCAATACCGAGCGTCACTAACCCTAATAGCTCATTATTGCACATAGCGAGGCGAATTCTGCTTTCTAAATATACATGTGCAGACAGTACTGAGAATCCATGACGGAAGGCAATCTGGGCAGAACTGAAAGCATTATCCTCCTGAATATCCTTTGAGAGGCGGTTATGCACAATTATTTCTTTTAATTGTACCAGATTTTAAATCAAAGCTATCGGCTGAATGTTTTCAGCGTGAAATCTTTTCCCATAGTCTTTCAACAGTAATATAATTTTCGCCCCTTTCCAGACGTGCAGCAGCCATGTAGATTCTAATGATTCGTTGACCTTATCCAGGAGATCCTGAGTGAACACGTGTGCTAAAATTTCGAGCATACCTATCGTAACCCCGTACCAACCTGGAGCCGAGGATTGAATGGAAAAAATCACAGAGAGGAGTTCTGACCTTTCAACCTCAACATAGTCGGAGCAGGGGATGGGGGCATGTAAAGGAACTTTGTACTGCTCCAGGAAACGTAATGCTAGCCCTTGCGGGATTTGTTCCAGCTTATATTTTGCGTCCTGTACAGACAACACTACTAAACTACTGAACGGTACAAAGTCTTCCCGTGGTTTGGATTTGACAAATAAGTATTCAAATTTTGGCTGTACTCTCCTCTGCCTAAATTATGGCTCTTTTAAATGACGCCGAACAAAATTTATAGTTTATCCAATTTACTGGGCTCTGGTTGTAAGAAAGGCTTATCCATGTTGCTTTCCTGCGGCGGAAGGCTGCCTCCCACGCATCATTCCACCATGAGGATGGCGGCTTATTGCTCACAGCAGAATGCACATTGAACTGGGAACTTTCAGTACCGTTCACAATTGAGGAAAACACCTGCTGTGCTCTGTCGGTCCTACATGAACAAAGGTTAGATGTGAGGAAGGAGCGTAGCGATTGCTACATAAGTGGCGTTGTTTACTTGTTTACCGGCAAACGCGCTATATTGTGTTGGGCTCAGCATGATTGTAAGTGTTATTGGACAGTGGTAACTAGATGTACTACAGTCTACTGTTGACAATTCCCCTATACGTATTCCTCCTGCTGTCAGGGATAAATTTCCGTGAATGATGATTATAGCCCAAAAATTGCAGCAGCGCTCAGCATTTGTGACATCCACGTCTGCAACAACTGTCCACATAAGTCAGAGTAGCTACCGCAAAAAGTATTGTGCGAGTTGAAATCTCCTTCAATGACGACCCTATTAGAATTTGTGCCAGTAATCTGTCAAAACAGTCTGTGCTACGAACACCTATGGGACAGTAGACGTTAGTGCCTGTGACAGCTAGGGGCACACTGCGGCAAAGTGATATCTACAGCTAAGAGGTCACAGTCGGGATTCATTAATATTTTGCTTAATTTTGCACGGTGCATAATTTTTACGATATCAAAGTCAATAAGTCACCGCCCCTACCGTTTATACGACTGGCGCCGAAAACACGAAATTTGTTTAACGTAAATGTCTTTACGAGCAAAGACAGTCCTTCTTCAATCTGACACCGACGAAGTAATCATTTACGACTCAATTAACACACGCTTTCATCGTCAAGAGCCATTTCTTCCAGACAGTATTTTGAGGCCCAAGTCATATATCCTTTCTTAAAATAACGACTAAGCAATTGCATATAAAGGAGCGCACTTCGATATGTCATGATTTTTCTTCTGGCTTGGCGATTCAAACAGAAATTCCCAGCATCATCTGGGATGGCATGATGCAGTGTCACTGCCACCATCGGTAGCTCGATGCCAGACAGCCACGCGCAACGTTTACACTATGCGCTTTTAAACTCGCGCGGGAACTATATTTGGCGCGAACGATGCATGAGTGTGGGCTCTTGAACGCCTTTTTGTATAAGGCTCTATATATGAACGCTGAGAAGCTTTCCCTTGCGCGTTAGTCCAAAAAAGAAGAGGTTTAGTCGTTACGAACAACAAAACAGGAGGCGCCTCTTTTCATAAGAATCTCGAAGTGCAATGAAGATTATTTTCATTATTAATCCATGACATGCAACCAAATTTAACACGCTTCTGTAACTTTGCAGGTTGATATCTGAACTGCAATTTGCGAAGACCTAGTTTGTACATTTATGAGTAACTGCAATTAAAATCCTCGTAAAGTACGTTTGTGGTCTCAAAGTATGTTGGAGCAGTTGACCGAGCTCTGCAGTATGCACGAAGCCACAATTCTCTCTTCTGCAGATGAGTGGTCGACAAAATTGGCTGGGCTCTGCCAACAGCGTAGTTGAGCATTATTCCAGAAAAGAGGGGGGATTTCGCTTTTTCCGTTCATTGACTTTTATTTGAAGTTTGAAGATTGTACAGGCCTACACCCCTACAATGTTATAATGATCACCAGGCTGTCGGGAGCTTCTACGAAGATGTGGAATTTGCATTGGGAAAGGTAAAGACGAAGCATGCGGTACTAATCGGTCACTTCAATGCCAGTGCAGGGAAACAGCAGGCTCGTGTGCAGGCAGTGAATGACTATGGAATTGTTTCTAGAAATAGCAGGGGTGAGTTACTAGCTGAGTTTGCAGAGCACAAATATTTTTGAATTCCTTTTCGGTGAAGGTAACAGCCTGAAGCGAACACGGAAGAGCCATAACGGGAAGACTAAAAATGAAATAGGCTTATAATGTGCCCTGACTCTGGCATTACGCAGGATATAGAGACAGTCTGAAAGGTGCGATGCGGTGCCCACATGGTGGTAAGGACTCGCATTAGTCTAGATTTGAAGAGGGAACGAAACAGATTAGGAAGAAGTTCATCAATGAATTATTCGTAAGGGGAAAGGTTGAAGAATTAAGAATTTCTCTGCAGAATAGATAATCAGCTTTAACCGAGGAAAACGACCTTAGTGTAGAAGCGATGAACGATACCTTCAGAAATATCTTTACGGCGTGCGCGGTGGAAATAGGGGGTAGGATAGTTACAGAGGATACCGGCAAATTATCTAAGCAGACGAAAAATTTGATTAAGAAACGATAAAGCGTGAAAGCATCCAACGAAACAGACAAGATGGAACGGGCCGAGCTATCAAAACTAATCAATTGGTGCAGAGTGTCCCACATAAGGAAGAGTAACATAGAGAAAATCGAGCATGCTCTAAAGAACAGCGCCGGCTTAAGCGGTCAAGGTGAAATTAGGTATAGGCAAAAGTGAGATGTATGCGCCAAATGACAAGGCGGGAAATGTCATCACGAATAGGGACAATACAGTCAATGTAGCCGAGGAGTTCTATACTTATTTACAGAGTAACCGAAGTGGTCAGGACAATAATGAGATTGACATTAGCGAAGAGCAGTCAGACTTTCCACCAGTGACGAAGGACGCGCTTAAGAAAGCTTTAAAAACTATGAAAAGGCGCGAAAGCAGCAGGGGATGATTAGGTAACTGCAGATTTGCTGAAGGACGGTGGGAGATACGTGCTAGGAAAACTGGCCACACTGTATACGCAATGCCTGGAGTCATCGACGGTACCGGAATCATGGAAGAACGCTAGCATTATCTTGATTCATAAGAAAGAGGATGAAAAGGCCTTGAAAAATTACAGACCAATCAGCTTACTATCCGTTGCGTACAAGGCATTTACTAAGGTAAACACTAACAAATCGAACAACCTTAGACTCCAGTCAAGCAAAGGATCAAGCTGGGTTAGGAAAGAGTACTCAACTATCGATCATACCCACACCATCAACGAGGTGATAGAAAAATGCTCGGAATATAACTAGCCCTTGCACATATCATTCGTTGATTACGGAAAAGCATTTGACTCAGTAGAAACATCGGCAGTCATGAAGTCATTGCGAGGTCAGGGTGTAGACCAGCCGTATGTGAAAGCTTTAGAAACTATATGCAAAGGGGGAAAGCAGTTGGGGAGGATCAGGTAACTGCAGATTTGCTGAAGGACGGGGAAGATATCGTGCTGAAATAACTGGCCACCCTGTATACGCAATGCTTGCTGTTATAAGGGAGTAATTACTCATTGCATCCACCCAAGCGCAGCCATACGGCTACAAAGGAAAGCTATACAGCTTTCTCAGAAACTTCGTAGTTAAAGAAAAATTCGTCCTGATCCGGGAATCGAACCCGGCACCACCGCCTTTCCGGGGCAGTCGCTCTACCGAGCTAACCAGGACGGTCAGCAGATCAGATGGTAGGGCGAGAGCGAATTGATCTACAACTCGAAGTGGGAATGGTGTTGGTCAAATATTTAGGGGAATCCCCCAAGGTGGAGTAGTTTTGTTATAAGGGAGTAATTACTCATTGCATCCACCCAAGCGCAGCCATACGGCTACAAAGGAAAGCTATACAGCTTTCTCAGAAACTTCGTAGTTAAAGAAAAATTCGTCCTGATCCGGGAATCGAACCCGGCACCACCGCCTTTCCGGGGCAGTCGCTCTACCGACTGAGCTAACCAGGACGGTCAGCAGATCAGATGGTAGGGCGAGAGCGAATTGATCTACAACTCGAAGTGGGAATGGTGTTGGTCAAATATTTAGGGGAATCCCCCAAGGTGGAGTAGTTTTGTTATAAGGGAGTAATTACTCATTGCATCCACCCAAGCGCAGCCATACGGCTACAAAGGAAAGCTATACAGCTTTCTCAGAAACTTCGTAGTTAAAGAAAAATTCGTCCTGATCCGGGAATCGAACCCGGCACCACCGCCTTTCCGGGGCAGTCGCTCTACCGACTGAGCTAACCAGGACGGTCAGCAGATCAGATGGTAGGGCGAGAGCGAATTGATCTACAACTCGAAGTGGGAATGGTGTTGGTCAAATATTTAGGGGAATCCCCCAAGGTGGAGTAGTTTTGTTATAAGGGAGTAATTACTCATTGCATCCACCCAAGCGCAGCCATACGGCTACAAAGGAAAGCTATACAGCTTTCTCAGAAACTTCGTAGTTAAAGAAAAATTCGTCCTGATCCGGGAATCGAACCCGGCACCACCGCCTTTCCGGGGCAGTCGCTCTACCGACTGAGCTAACCAGGACGGTCAGCAGATCAGATGGTAGGGCGAGAGCGAATTGATCTACAACTCGAAGTGGGAATGGTGTTAGTCAAATATTTAGGGGAATCCCCCAAGGTGGAGTAGTTTTGTTATAAGGGAGTAATTACTCATTGCATCCACCCAAGCGCAGCCATACGGCTACAAAGGAAAGCTATACAGCTTTCTCAGAAACTTCGTAGTTAAAGAAAAATTCGTCCTGATCCGGGAATCGAACCCGGCACCACCGCCTTTCCGGGGCAGTCGCTCTACCGACTGAGCTAACCAGGACGGTCAGCAGATCAGATGGTAGGGCGAGAGCGAATTGATCTACAACTCGAAGTGGGAATGCTGTTGGTCAAATATTTAGGGGAATCCCCCAAGGTGGAGTAGTTTTGTTATAAGGGAGTAATTACTCATTGCATCCACCCAAGCGCAGCCATACGGCTACAAAGGAAAGCTATACAGCTTTCTCAGAAACTTCGTAGTTAAAGAAAAATTCGTCCTGATCCGGGAATCGAACCCGGCACCACCGCCTTTCCGGGGCAGTCGCTCTACCGACTGAGCTAACCAGGACGGTCAGCAGATCAGATGGTAGGGCGAGAGCGAATTGATCTACAACTCGAAGTGGGAATGGTGTTGGTCAAATATTTAGGGGAATCCCCCAAGGTGGAGTAGTTTTGTTATAAGGGAGTAATTACTCATTGCATCCACCCAAGCGCAGCCATACGGCTACAAAGGAAAGCTATACAGCTTTCTCAGAAACTTCGTAGTTAAAGAAAAATTCGTCCTGATCCGGGAATCGAACCCGGCACCACCGCCTTTCCGGGGCAGTCGCTCTACCGACTGAGCTAACCAGGACGGTCAGCAGATCAGATGGTAGGGCGAGAGCGAATTGATCTACAACTCGAAGTGGGAATGGTGTTAGTCAAATATTTAGGGGAATCCCCCAAGGTGGAGTAGTTTTGTTATAAGGGAGTAATTACTCATTGCATCCACCCAAGCGCAGCCATACGGCTACAAAGGAAAGCTATACAGCTTTCTCAGAAACTTCGTAGTTAAAGAAAAATTCGTCCTGATCCGGGAATCGAACCCGGCACCACCGCCTTTCCGGGGCAGTCGCTCTACCGACTGAGCTAACCAGGACGGTCAGCAGATCAGATGGTAGGGCGAGAGCGAATTGATCTACAACTCGAAGTGGGAATGCTGTTGGTCAAATATTTAGGGGAATCCCCCAAGGTGGAGTAGTTTTGTTATAAGGGAGTAATTACTCATTGCATCCACCCAAGCGCAGCCATACGGCTACAAAGGAAAGCTATACAGCTTTCTCAGAAACTTCGTAGTTAAAGAAAAATTCGTCCTGATCCGGGAATCGAACCCGGCACCACCGCCTTTCCGGGGCAGTCGCTCTACCGACTGAGCTAACCAGGACGGTCAGCAGATCAGATGGTAGGGCGAGAGCGAATTGATCTACAACTCGAAGTGGGAATGGTGTTGGTCAAATATTTAGGGGAATCCCCCAAGGTGGAGTAGTTTTGTTATAAGGGAGTAATTACTCATTGCATCCACCCAAGCGCAGCCATACGGCTACAAAGGAAAGCTATACAGCTTTCTCAGAAACTTCGTAGTTAAAGAAAAATTCGTCCTGATCCGGGAATCGAACCCGGCACCACCGCCTTTCCGGGGCAGTCGCTCTACCGACTGAGCTAACCAGGACGGTCAGCAGATCAGATGGTAGGGCGAGAGCGAATTGATCTACAACTCGAAGTGGGAATGGTGTTGGTCAAATATTTAGGGGAATGCAATGAGTAATTACTCCCTTATAACAAAACTACTCCACCTTGGGGGATTCCCCTAAATATTTGACCAACACCATTCCCACTTCGAGTTGTAGATCAATTCGCTCTCGCCCTACCATCTGATCTGCTGACCGTCCTGGTTAGCTCAGTCGGTAGAGCGACTGCCCCGGAAAGGCGGTGGTGCCGGGTTCGATTCCCGGATCAGGACGAATTTTTCTTTAACTACGAAGTTTCTGAGAAAGCTGTATAGCTTTCCTTTGTAGCCGTATGGCTGCGCTTGGGTGGATGCAATGAGTAATTACTCCCTTATAACAAAACTACTCCACCTTGGGGGATTCCCCTAAATATTTGACCAACACCATTCCCACTTCGAGTTGTAGATCAATTCGCTCTCGCCCTACCATCTGATCTGCTGACCGTCCTGGTTAGCTCAGTCGGTAGAGCGACTGCCCCGGAAAGGCGGTGGTGCCGGGTTCGATTCCCGGATCAGGACGAATTTTTCTTTAACTACGAAGTTTCTGAGAAAGCTGTATAGCTTTCCTTTGTAGCCGTATGGCTGCGCTTGGGTGGATGCAATGAGTAATTACTCCCTTATAACAAAACTACTCCACCTTGGGGGATTCCCCTAAATATTTGACCAACACCATTCCCACTTCGAGTTGTAGATCAATTCGCTCTCGCCCTACCATCTGATCTGCTGACCGTCCTGGTTAGCTCAGTCGGTAGAGCGACTGCCCCGGAAAGGCGGTGGTGCCGGGTTCGATTCCCGGATCAGGACGAATTTTTCTTTAACTACGAAGTTTCTGAGAAAGCTGTATAGCTTTCCTTTGTAGCCGTATGGCTGCGCTTGGGTGGATGCAATGAGTAATTACTCCCTTATAACAAAACTACTCCACCTTGGGGGATTCCCCTAAATATTTGACCAACACCATTCCCACTTCGAGTTGTAGATCAATTCGCTCTCGCCCTACCATCTGATCTGCTGACCGTCCTGGTTAGCTCAGTCGGTAGAGCGACTGCCCCGGAAAGGCGGTGGTGCCGGGTTCGATTCCCGGATCAGGACGAATTTTTCTTTAACTACGAAGTTTCTGAGAAAGCTGTATAGCTTTCCTTTGTAGCCGTATGGCTGCGCTTGGGTGGATGCAATGAGTAATTACTCCCTTATAACAAAACTACTCCACCTTGGGGGATTCCCCTAAATATTTGACCAACACCATTCCCACTTCGAGTTGTAGATCAATTCGCTCTCGCCCTACCATCTGATCTGCTGACCGTCCTGGTTAGCTCAGTCGGTAGAGCGACTGCCCCGGAAAGGCGGTGGTGCCGGGTTCGATTCCCGGATCAGGACGAATTTTTCTTTAACTACGAAGTTTCTGAGAAAGCTGTATAGCTTTCCTTTGTAGCCGTATGGCTGCGCTTGGGTGGATGCAATGAGTAATTACTCCCTTATAACAAAACTACTCCACCTTGGGGGATTCCCCTAAATATTTGACCAACACCATTCCCACTTCGAGTTGTAGATCAATTCGCTCTCGCCCTACCATCTGATCTGCTGACCGTCCTGGTTAGCTCAGTCGGTAGAGCGACTGCCCCGGAAAGGCGGTGGTGCCGGGTTCGATTCCCGGATCAGGACGAATTTTTCTTTAACTACGAAGTTTCTGAGAAAGCTGTATAGCTTTCCTTTGTAGCCGTATGGCTGCGCTTGGGTGGATGCAATGAGTAATTACTCCCTTATAACAAAACTACTCCACCTTGGGGGATTCCCCTAAATATTTGACCAACACCATTCCCACTTCGAGTTGTAGATCAATTCGCTCTCGCCCTACCATCTGATCTGCTGACCGTCCTGGTTAGCTCAGTCGGTAGAGCGACTGCCCCGGAAAGGCGGTGGTGCCGGGTTCGATTCCCGGATCAGGACGAATTTTTCTTTAACTACGAAGTTTCTGAGAAAGCTGTATAGCTTTCCTTTGTAGCCGTATGGCTGCGCTTGGGTGGATGCAATGAGTAATTACTCCCTTATAACAAAACTACTCCACCTTGGGGGATTCCCCTAAATATTTGACCAACACCATTCCCACTTCGAGTTGTAGATCAATTCGCTCTCGCCCTACCATCTGATCTGCTGACCGTCCTGGTTAGCTCAGTCGGTAGAGCGACTGCCCCGGAAAGGCGGTGGTGCCGGGTTCGATTCCAGGATCAGGACGAATTTTTCTTTAACTACGAAGTTTCTGAGAAAGCTGTATAGCTTTCCTTTGTAGCCGTATGGCTGCGCTTGGGTGGATGCAATGAGTAATTACTCCCTTATAACAAAACTACTCCACCTTGGGGGATTCCCCTAAATATTTGACCAACACCATTCCCACTTCGAGTTGTAGATCAATTCGCTCTCGCCCTACCATCTGATCTGCTGACCGTCCTGGTTAGCTCAGTCGGTAGAGCGACTGCCCCGGAAAGGCGGTGGTGCCGGGTTCGATTCCCGGATCAGGACGAATTTTTTTTTTTTTTCTTTAACTACGAAGTTTCTGAGAAAGCTGTATAGCTTTCCTTTGTAGCCGTATGGCTGCGCTTGGGTGGATGCAATGAGTAATTACTCCCTTATAACAAAACTACTCCACCTTGGGGGATTCCCCTAAATATTTGACCAACACCATTCCCACTTCGAGTTGTAGATCAATTCGCTCTCGCCCTACCATCTGATCTGCTGACCGTCCTGGTTAGCTCAGTCGGTAGAGCGACTGCCCCGGAAAGGCGGTGGTGCCGGGTTCGATTCCCGGATCAGGACGAATTTTTCTTTAACTACGAAGTTTCTGAGAAAGCTGTATAGCTTTCCTTTGTAGCCGTATGGCTGCGCTTGGGTGGATGCAATGAGTAATTACTCCCTTATAACAAAACTACTCCACCTTGGGGGATTCCCCTAAATATTTGACCAACACCATTCCCACTTCGAGTTGTAGATCAATTCGCTCTCGCCCTACCATCTGATCTGCTGACCGTCCTGGTTAGCTCAGTCGGTAGAGCGACTGCCCCGGAAAGGCGGTGGTGCCGGGTTCGATTCCCGGATCAGGACGAATTTTTCTTTAACTACGAAGTTTCTGAGAAAGCTGTATAGCTTTCCTTTGTAGCCGTATGGCTGCGCTTGGGTGGATGCAATGAGTAATTACTCCCTTATAACAAAACTACTCCACCTTGGGGGATTCCCCTAAATATTTGACCAACACCATTCCCACTTCGAGTTGTAGATCAATTCGCTCTCGCCCTACCATCTGATCTGCTGACCGTCCTGGTTAGCTCAGTCGGTAGAGCGACTGCCCCGGAAAGGCGGTGGTGCCGGGTTCGATTCCCGGATCAGGACGAATTTTTCTTCAACTACGAAGTTTCTGAGAAAGCTGTATAGCTTTCCTTTGTAGCCGTATGGCTGCGCTTGGGTGGATGCAATGAGTAATTACTCCCTTATAACAAAACTACTCCACCTTGGGGGATTCCCCTAAATATTTGACCAACACCATTCCCACTTCGAGTTGTAGATCAATTCGCTCTCGCCCTACCATCTGATCTGCTGACCGTCCTGGTTAGCTCAGTCGGTAGAGCGACTGCCCCGGAAAGGCGGTGGTGCCGGGTTCGATTCCCGGATCAGGACGAATTTTTCTTTAACTACGAAGTTTCTGAGAAAGCTGTATAGCTTTCCTTTGTAGCCGTATGGCTGCGCTTGGGTGGATGCAATGAGTAATTACTCCCTTATAACAAAACTACTCCACCTTGGGGGATTCCCCTAAATATTTGACCAATGCTTGCTGTCATTGACGGTACCGGAATCATGGAAGAACGCTATCATTATCTTGATTCATAAGAAAGGGTTATTCGCGGACCTCACTGAGTCAATATCGATCGAGTCCAATCGTCGCTGAAAAGCGTCGTGTATCAGCGGCCGATCCTTCACCGCTTTAAGGCCGCAATCATTCTTTAGAGCATCCTCGATTTTCTCCATGTCATGCTTCCTTGTGTCGGAGACAGCAACTATCGATTACCTTTGAAATGTTTTTATGCTTTGTTATTTCTTAATCAAATCTTTCGTCTGCTTAGATAATTTGCTGGTATCCTCTGTAACAATCCTATTGCCTATATCCACTGCGCACTCCGTAATTATATCTCTGAAGGTATCGTTCATCGCTTCTACTCTAAGGTCATCGTCGGTAAAGCTGAATATCTACTCCATAGCGAGATCCTGAATTCTTCTGCCTTCCCCCTCACAGCTAATTATTTGATGAACTTCTTCCTTATTTGTTTCGTTCCCAATTGAAATCTAGACTAACGCGAGATTTTACTACCAAATGGGCACTGAATCGTATTTTTCCGATTTCTCTACATCCTGGGCAATGCCAGGGTCAGAGCACATTATGAAGTCTATTTCATTTGTGGCTCTTCCATGTTCTCTTCCGACTGTTCCGTTTGCCGAAAAAGAAATTCATAACTATTTGCGTTCTGGCAACGAAACTAGTAACTCGGCCTTGCAATTTCTAAAACCAATCCCATAGTCATTCACTGCCTGCTCACGAGCCTTTTTCCCTACATTGGCGCTGAAGTTGCCGATTAGTACCGCATACATAGTCTTTACCTTCCCAGTTGCGAATTATACATCTTCGTAGAAGCTCTCGACAGCCTGGTCATCATAACTACATGTAGGTGCGCAGGCCTGTAAAATCTTCAATCTTCAAATAAAAGTCAACAGACGCAAAAAACGAAATCCCACCTCTTTTTTTGGTATAATTCTCAGCAGCGCTGTTGGCAGATCCCAACCCCTTTTCTCGACCACTCATGTGCACCAGAGAATTCCGGCTTCATGCATACTGCAGATGTCAATTGCTCCGACATACTTTGAGACCACAAACTTACTATTTGCCCTTGCTGCAGCGCAACCAATGTTGCTGTAAATTCAACCCAAGTACCGGCACACACACAAACCAGCTTTCTTTTCTGCCTTGACACTCTAGAAAAACAAACATGTGGCAATTCTCAGACAAAGCACAATTAAAAAAAAAAGAACAAGCCAGTCTTCTGTTTTGGCTTGTTTTGTTCGACACCACTGATCAAATAGGCTGGGCATTCCTACAAAGTCCAGGAGTTTGTAATCAGGGAACCTATGGTTTCGCCTTCTGAGAATCTTCACTATTCTCAGTCAGGATCCTCCTCGCTGACGTCCGCGTAGTAAGGAGGCCCTTCTTCCACTTCTTTGTAGGGACCTATGTACACGTGAAAGTCCACCTCCGAATCGGTTTCCGTGTCAGAGTTGTCACTCTCGATCACGATCATGACGTCTTCGGGGGCGCCCTGGAAGTTTGGCCCAATCGGCTTCTCCTCCTCCTCGTCGTCAGAGTCATGGAGTTCTTCCACGACGACGTCGCAGACAGGCTGTTGGTAACCTCCTTTCTCGAAATCTGCGAAGCAATCACACTCCTGTCATATCGGGAGCTTTGATAATCACATTAAAGCCCGCCCTCCTTTCGATTAGATCACTTCTGTATTGCGCGCCGCCATGGAGGCCTGCAGGAAGCAGTTTGAGCTCAGTGTAGTGCAAATGCGACTCTACATTGAACATCGTGTTTGGAGCGTGATAGCCTTAACTGCTTATGTGGCATACAACCCAAAATAACACTCACAACTGTATACACTATCATGCGCTGCATTTATTAGGAGGCGCTTCGGGCAATTTGGCCATATTGGGTTGCTAAAATTGACATCACACAGTACACGGGTGCCTGGCATTCACTTCCATCGACGCGACACCGCCGCAGCGGCCATGGTCGAATCCGGGTTGCTTCGTCAATAGTCGTACGCCTCACCTATTGAACCATCAATGCTACACATACTTTGTATGTATGTATGTATGTATGTATGTATGTATGTATGTATGTATGTATGTATGTATGTATGTATGTATGTATGTATGTATGTATGTATGTATTGTCACGTTGTGGTTGACAAGGCCGTACACGTCAAAAAAAGACACGCGCATGATGGTACTGAAATAACTCTTTATTGGGGCTGACTTGCGCCCGCAAAAGAACTAAGCAACTCGGCGGCGGCGATAGCAACAAACGTGCTCGTCGGTCGTCGGACAAAGAATGCCCTTCACACTCGGCAACGCTCAATTTAAAGGCTGCACAGAACAATCTAGATAACGTCGCAAACAGCTACCAGCACGGGCTGGAACATTGTGGAAAGACACCCGAGTGGCCGGAACCTTCGAGACAGATCTCGGTGCATCTTGTGCTACAACAAAACTGATAAAGGTGTGACTCGCGACATCGAGCATTAACAAACAAAGATTACGGAACCGATACGCGGTCCAGAATCAGAGTGATAAGCCTGTATGCCGGCGGCCGCCAAAAAACAACAAATACTGTTTTGAAGGTTTCGCGGCATTACTCCCCCCTTAAAAAAAACATCGCCTCGATGTTTCAAAACAAAGAAACTTAAACATAACACTGCAAAGTTTAAACACCACAGATTCTTTAACGCGCATAATATGGCTTCAGTCGTACATGTACAATTTCTGGGCGTGCGCGTCGCCGTTGTGATGCTGATGTTCCGTCGGGAATGACTTCATAGTCCAGTGGTCCGACGCGGCGAAGGATTTTGTATGGCCCAAAGTATCGACGCAACAACTTTTCACTTAATCCGCGACGGCGAATTGGTGTCCAAACCCACACTTGGTCTCCTGGATTGTACTCTGCGTGGCGTCGTCGTAAATTGTATCGTCGGCTGTCGGTGCGCTGTTGGTCTTTAATACGCAGCCGTGCAAGTCGTCGGGCTTCCTCTGCACGCTGCAGGTAGGCGGCAACGTCAAGGTTGTCTACGCTGGTTACGTGCGGCAGCATTGCGTTGAGCGTCGTCGTGGGCTCCCTGCCGTACACAAGCTTAAACGGGGTCGCTCTGGTCGTCTCCTGGACTGCCGTGTTATACGCGAAGATCACGTACGGCAAGATGGCGTCCCAGGTCTTGTGTTCAGCATCGACGTACATAGCCATCATGTCCGCGATCGTTTTGTTCAGGCGCTCCGTAAGGCCATTGGTCTGGGGATGGTACGCAGTTGTTCGTCGATGGCTTGTGTGACTGTATTCCAGGATGGCTTGCGTCAACTCTGCCGTAAACGCCGTTCCCCTGTCCGTGATGAGCACTTCTGGGGCGCCGTGTCGCAAGAGAATTTGTTCGACAAAAAATTTGGCGACTTCTGCCGCGGAACCATTTGGTAGGCTCTTGCTTCGGCGTAACGGGTAAGGTAGTCAGTGGCCACGATGATCCACTTGTTGCCCATAGACGAAGATGGAAAGTGGCCGAGGAGATCCATCCCAATTTGTTGAAAGGGCAGGATTGGGGGCGGAATCGGGTTCAGTAGTCCTGCTGGTCTGATCGGCGGCGTCTGCCGGGGCATACCGTTATTATTTCGCTGGGCGGCGGCGTCGGCTTGCACTCTGGTCGTGTTGTCGTCGACGTCGTCGTATGGAGCGGCATTGAAATAGCTGCGTCGTCGCTAGTGGTCGTCGTCGGCGGAGGATCTTCGTCTTTTCGCCGTTGAGCAACCTCACCTCCAAAGGTTGCTGCCTTTAGTTTCCCCTACGGGGGCTAGGAGACCGTCCTTGCACGTAACTGCGGTCCAGCGACGCAAATCGGGCATTGTACGGCGATGGGGAGCGTGATAGACGCCTTGGCGACGAGTGCTCTCCGCTGCGCAGGAAGTCGTTGATTTCCTGTGGTCGCTCGCCAGGACGGGGACGTGGGGCGTCGACAGCGAAACCACGGAGGCCGATCCGCCTGTACGGGCAGTGGCGGAGGATGTGTCCTGCCTCACCACAATGGAAGCAGAGGGGTCGGTTGTTTGCTGTCCTCCAGGCATCGCACTTTCTGGGGCTTGGAGGTCGTTGGTAGGCTTGGCGGGCGGGGGCCAAGGCGCGGTTTTCAGGAACAGGACGGTAGCGGCGAGGGCTTGGAAAGTCATCACGTCGGGGCGCAGGGCGACGTAATGCACCAGCGTAATTCATTGCTGTTGCCTCTTGCGCTGGAACAGTCGCAGCCATCGCTTGAGAAACGCCCAGCGCCTGCTGGACTTCTTCACGGACGACGTCCGCGAGCGTCGCCACGTGGGGTTGTTGCGATGATGGCATCAATCGGCGGAGCTCCTCTCGCACGATCTCCCGGATGAGGTCCCGAAGGTTCTCTCCGCTTGCAGATGCGCTGGGGTAGTGGGTTGAGCAGTCCGGCTGAAGTGGTCGCTCGTAGTGGCGCATCCGGGCGTCCAACGTCTTCTCGATGGCAGATGCTTCCGTTTCAAATTCCGCCATGGTTTTTGGCGGATTTCGGACAAGATTTGCAAAAAGCGATTCTTTAACGCCTCGCATTAAAAATTTGACTCTCACCTTCAGTCATGTTAGGTTCGGCGCGGCGAAAGAGACGCTTCATCTCCTCAACGCACGCCAGGACAGGCTCGTTAGGGAGTTGAAGTCTTGACTGAAGGAGGGCCTGGGCTTTTTCCTTTCGGACGACGCTTGAAAAGGCGGTCAGAAACGCTTGCTTGAAAGTCTCCCAATCCTTCATAGTTGCCTCATGATTTTTGAACCAAACTCGGGCATGTCTTTGAAGAACAAAGTAGACTTGCCTAAGTTTTACAGCGTCGTTCCAGCCGTTGAATTCTGCCACACGATCGAAAAGGTCCATCCAGTCTCCCGCATCTTCATCCGGTCGTCCATGGAAGCAGGGGGGCTCACGGGGTTGGACGAAATCAACCGGTGCTGTAGTCTGGGCCATTGTCAGCGTCGATGCCTTCCGAGATCAAATGGGGTCAGGCAGCAGACCATGTTCGGGTTGTAGGCCTTGAAGTCGACGGCTGGCTCGGTGACCTTATAGGCTGGTCTTCCAGGGCGACAGGAACACGACTTGGGTCTTCGCTTGAAGGGTCAAAGGCAGCACCTCCACCAGATGTCACGTTGTGGTTGACAAGGCCGTACACGTAAAAAAAAGACGCGCATGATGGTACTGAAATAACTCTTTATTGGGGCTGACTTGCGCCCGCAAAAGAACTAAGCAACTCGGCGGCGGCGATAGCAGCAAACGTGCTCGTCGATCGTCGGACAAAGAATGCTCTTCACACTCGGCAACGCTCAATTTAAATGCTGCACAGAACAATCTAGATAACGTCGCAAACAGCTACCAGCACGGGCTGGAACATTGTGGAAAGACACCCGAGTTGCCGGAACCTTCGAGACAGATCTCTGTGCATCTTGTGCTACAACAAAACTGATAAAGGTGTGACTCGCGACATCGAGCATTAACAAACAAAGATTACGGAACCGATACGCGGTCCAGAATCAGAGTGATAAGCCTGTATGCCGGCGGCCGCCAAAAAACAACAAATACTGTTTTGAAGGTTTCGCGGCAGTATGTATGTATGTATGTATGTATGTATGTATGTATGTATGTATGTATGTATGTATGTATGTATGTATGTATGTATGTATGTATGTATGTATGTATGTATGTATGTATGTATGTATGTATGTATGTATGTATGTATGTATGTATGTATGTATGTATGTATGTATGTATGACCCCGCCGGGATGGCGCAGTGGTTACGGCGCTCGACTACTGTTCCCAAAGACGCGGGATCGAATCCCGGCCTCGGCGGCTGCTTTTCGATGGAGGCGAAAAGCAAGGCACCCGTGTGCTGTGCGATGTCAGTGCACGTTAAAGAACCCCAGGTGGTCGAAATTTCCGGAGTCCTCCACTACGGCGTCTCTCATAGCCTGAGTTGCTTTGGGACGTTAAACCCCACAAACCAAACCAAACCAAACCTATGTATGTATGTATGTATGTATGTATGTATGTATGTATGTATGTATGTATGTATGTATGTATGTATGTATGTATGTATGTATGTATGTATGTATGTATGTATGTATGTATGTATGTATGTATGTATGTATGTATGTATGTATGTATGTATGTATGTATGTATGTATGTATGTATGTATGTATGTATGTATGTATGTATGTATGTATGTATGTATGTATGTATGTATGTATGTATGTATGTATGTATGTATGTATGTATGTATGTATGTATGTATGTATGTATGTATGTATGTATGTATGTATGTATGTATGTATGTATGTATGTATGTATGTATGTATGTATGTATGTATGTATGTATGTATGTATGTATGTATGTATGTATGTATGTATGTATGTATGTATGTATGTATGTATGTATGTATGTATGTATGTACGTACGTACGTACGTACGTACGTACGTACGCACAGTGAAACAAATGAGGGCTGTTAGTATTCCAGCGAATGCTGCTTTTCGTCGTTGTGTACGCTTTATTAGTTAAGAAATAATCAGCTACTTTCTTAAGAATTGCTTCCAGAAGAAATATTGCCTTGTAAAGCAGCTAAGGAAATTAAGTTTCCGTCAAGCTACCATTAACGTAAAATATTTTTAACTGCCTGAAACCATTCATTACCCTGATTACACCATTGTAAAATGCTCTTAATCCATTCTTCTGGATAAATCAACTCGTGAATACGAAGACATATACAAGCGCACCAAACAATGGCTTGTCTTCACGCATTCAACAGACCAGCAAGGAAGCCCCACCTTGACCCCGACCCATTGTCACGCTATAAGTCATTTGTCCGTCGTCAGCCCTGCCGCCGATCTCGTGCTGGCTTTGGTCGAAGGTTACAGGAGGTGGTTCCGCGTCCGAAGACACGGGCAAGCCTTCTTGGATCTTCTCCCTCTTTTCTCCTGCGTATGCAAGGCCCAGTCCGTAACTGCTGAGCTATTCTTTGTGGAGAAGCGCTTTTCATCAACGCGTTGTTGTGGAAATGGTATTTCACTGATGTAAATGCGCTGAAAGAATGAAGGCCTGTGGCGTATCGGGCCCTTACGCAATAAGTATTGTTTCCGCATAGTTAATATTTTTCATCGAGCTACATTATCAATAGAATCATTGAACATCGACTTTCGAGTGACAGGGAATCACCATCATGGGAAACACGAACAAGCTCGGCGAAGCTTCTTATGGGCTTCGCAGGAAACGTTTCCTGGAAGAGCTGGTGAACACCATATTTTCTTTTTGCGCGGAAGAGAACGAACGCATGGGAGGAAATAAGACGTCCACCTCCAAGTGTGGCCAAATAGGTCTGCCTCCGACGAGTTCTGAACGCACTGAAAGCAAGCTTTTGGAAGTGAAAGGAGAGTTCGTGAGGTACTCTCAGGTGGGGTGGGAGAGCACAAAATCACTTTACATTGCATAAGCGATAATATGCGGCCGGTATAATGGAGTGAACCTGTTACCTTCTCACAATATCTTTTATGCACGAACGAAAAATATGGGATTGGGAAAGAAGATGAGTCAGCGTCCTTAATGTTTTAAGGCAAATGATTCCCGGAATAAAGCAACAGAATTATCTTTTGATTCCTGGTCTTGGACAAGCGATGGTGCCGCAGAAAGCCATCACAACGACAGCTTTGTATAGGTCTGTTTGCTTTTCTTTTTTAACAAATGAGGAACTTTCGCTTGCGTTTGTTAGTTCTCTCGTACGCTGTTACGACGAGGTTGCATAACGCGATTGCTTATTAAAATACACAATGAGAGAATTTTTGAATGATAATTTATCCGTCTCATTTTGCTATGAAATATGGTATATATAGTGCGTATGGCGCATGGAATGACATGGTATATTATGGTATGGTAGGCTGTTCTATGGCCTATGTTTAAAATCACGTGGTATTTATTAGCCCGAAACTGCACATAGGCATTTTACAATAACAGGGCTCCGGTAATTTCGAACATTTGAAGAGTTTCAACATGCAGTGTCTTAGAATAGCATACAGGCGTTTTTGCAGCTCGCTCTCGTCGAAATGTGGCTGCCACCGAGTGTCTCCACCTCATAAATGTCACTGAACTCAGCTGCAGCAGCAGCCAATATAGGCTACCGCGGCGGGTGAAATATTCCTAGCATTAAATCGATATATGAGCGCTACTTCAATTACCTTTATTTTAGGCGACACAGCAGAATAATAAGTGGCATAGGTTACGAACAAGGCTTCCTATCGCCAAAGGTTTTATACTAGTGTCACAGAGATGTCTGCTCTAAGTTTTTTCCTACTTTGTAATGTTCCCGCAATGTTTTCCGGGCTGGCTGGAAAATAGTACGTGGACAGCATACAAATATAGCCTTTAGGTCTCGAAAAATGCTCTCAGCTCAGTTTTTAGTCTTGTTAAGAGCTCTACATATGCAGTTCAAACCGTTTACAAATATACTTGATGCTCTTATATTTAGCAGCACAAGCATGCATACCTCTGCTTCATTAGCAACCAGGTAATGCTTGCCCGAAAACTCTGGCCATTCATAGGGCGCAATGGTCAGTGGTTCATCGCAGAAAGGAACAAAAATGGGGCTCACTTTTTTTCTCAGGCTTTCCCCATTGGCTGTTGATGCTAGCCTCTTCGCCTTCCTGCATTTGGCGTTGAGCTTCTGCGGGTTCCGCGGGCAGCACCTAGAAAAAGGTTCAGAGCTCGACACAGAATAACCGGAAACATATGCTCACCATGCAACCGACTTCACTCATTTCAAGCATCCAGTGCCTTCTCGGAAGAAACAGTGCATCTTCAGAGCGCGCCGTGTCCAGTAGCAACTGCCGAGTTTGCGAACTGGATGGGCGGGCAAGATTGTTTTTTCAGGCAGCTGCCACGCGCTGTAACCACGAATATTTTAGGCGCGTAACTTAAAAAAGAATTCAAAATTTCGGAGCTTCTGGTTAAAAGCACTCATGTTTGATTCACCGTACGTATTTCTTTAACTTGTCAATATTACAGCCTAATGATTTTTATTTATGTTTTTCGAGGGTTCTCGATCTCTGGCTCTCTTGAGCGCACATATATACCGCGGGAAGCTGAATCAATTGTTCGTTGCTTAGTCCTGTGGGCCTCGTTATGAAAAGAATAAAACTGTCGACACCAACGCGCACTAAAACGGTTGTAACCAGCTGAAACTAGAATCGGTTCCATCAGTGCGCATAAGGGGATGAATTAGGGATAAGTTTTGCATGCTGGGGCAGGAAGGGAATGACAGCCATTTTCGTTTCTTTTTTTTTCTAATGCCACCGTGTCCGGAGAATCGCATTCAATTCATGGCACTTCAACGTTACATCACAGAGTCAAAGAATAAGACTAACACTACTCCCAACAAGACGGTTCTTACTCTACGCATTTCCCGTGCATATACACGCAGGCGAGGCCTGTTTAGCAAAACAATAAAAAAATGTCCTCATAAATATGCCCGCTAAGGCGCTACCTTCGAGCATGCAGGGTAACCCACGAAGTTTAAAGCTGATTTTTCAACGCATGTAGATATCGCGAACACAGGATACAAGCCGTCGAATAGGATTCCGTAACCTCCGCTTCTGTGGCCAGCTGGTTTAACAGAGTGCAGAGTTCATACAATTTCGGAGCCGTCCACTACGACGTCTCTCATAGCCTGAGTCGCTTTGGTACGTAAGCCCCACAAACCGAACCGTACCATCCTTCTAAGTCATTTTTTCTTCTCCATCAGCGTAGAGCGAAATACGCCCGTCAGCGTAGATGACTATACTTGAAAGACACTCTAACGTTTCTAGGCGTCATGAAAGCAATATCATGCCAACTATATATCACCATAAAGCACATATGACACCGTTTTGAATAAATGTTGACAGAACGGCGACAAATAAATAAGTAGCTCAGTAATCGACGGATATGGCACAGCAGGCAGAAGAAGTCGTGTTAAATATAATCCGTAGGTGTGGGTGCCCAGATCTGCCTCATTTCACGTTTCAGTGTTTTTCTACTTGAGAAGAAAAGGGAATAAAAGGCAACTGACGAAGTACCGAATGGAAAAGAAAACATTTTTTGTCTAAAACCCACCACCACATTTGGTCAAGATTAATATCTGCACCAAAAACCATAACCTGCTTCATGCAGACATCAGAGGACGCCTTGCGTCAGGACATCCGTCTCGGGTGAGGCGGTATTGCGGTCTAAATGTGTTCTGGTGGCAACACAAAACTGTATCGGATGGACATCCTATAGCACCAGTCGGGCCAAGTTTAGATTCTTAGGAAACCGACTGGCTCACGGTTCAACATCAAACCGCGCGCTTGAAACTGGCACTTTAACACGGGTCAAAGTATCACAGCTCTCCGGCGTAAATTCTGAAGCTAAAAAATTAGGCTTCAATGCTTCTGAACCAAATATGAAGCTAAAGCATTAGCTGCGGGTGACCGGGCGTTTTCTTCTTCTTCTTTCCTTTTTGAACACACAAATCTTCCAGTAGCATGATTATAACTGTGAAGTAACTCACACGAGTTAAAGTATCACAGCTCTCTGGCATAAATTCTGATGCTAAATTCAGGGCCTGAATGCTCGCAGCCGTTCGCTTGTGACAGCAGTGCGTGAAAGGTGCAAAATTGTGCTATCTTATGGCGGGCTGGCACGAACGGCTTATCGATTGGCCGAAGGCAGTCAGCGTATCCACTGTTGCGTAATAACATCTATGAATATTTGTTAACTGGTCGCAGCTCCAGGACCGGTACAGGCCTAACCGAGTCAAGAGATGCATTTGGTGCTGATAGGACTGCACACATGTCCTAAAGTAATCCCAGTTAGCAGTTACCGCCGTACTGAAGTAACCTTCATCGATTTCGGGCAGCTGAGTGGACGCCGCGGCCGGCCAGGGATCTCGTGCTCCGAGCTCGTGCACTGCGCCGCGACCGTTACAGCGACTGAGCCAACACAACGGGTATAAACCTCAAAGGAAGAAAGCAGGTAGCTCCGAGGAGCAAGGCTTCTATCGCTGCAGCAAATCCCTCTTATTCGACGGGCGGCGTCCCCCTGCCACGTTCCCTCGATCGCGAGCCCTGCCGAGCTGCGGAGGGCCGAATGCTAGCTCGCATACTGGTGCAACATGGCGGCCCAGGGATCCGCTCACCAGCGTCATGGTGGAGTCGTCCTCAAGCTCGGCGTCCAGGTCCACTTCATCGACCAGGAAGAAGCCACGGCCGTCGTCACCATCCATGAAAATGGCGGAGATAGGTGTCTGGCCTGACTGGGACGCAGCGAATCTGGAGCGGTCGTGCTGCGCGGCGCACCCGCTATCTTCTTCTTGTACTTCTTGTTCTTCTTCTCTTTCTTCTTCTTGTTCTTGTTCTTCTTCTTCTACGTTGATAATTGACACATACCCACGAAGAAGGATTGACCAGGGTTTCAGTGTGAACTGCCAAATGTCCTATAGGTACTGAATTAGTGTATTAAATTATTTATCAACTAAACAAAAATACGAAGATTGAAATCATAGAATTGAGCAAAAAGAAAAAAAAATATGAAGAAAAAATTTGGAAGTTTGTAAATTTAGAATTCAATTAACAGGGGAATCTGTCCGCACTGTTAATGTAAAAACCGACAAATTTGAGGCAAAGAAAATCATTTTGCACTCGCGTCGAAGGAGAGTAGAAGCGGGCTGACAAATAAATCCCAATTGTGCTAATGGAATTTCTAAATGTAGCCTCTTCTGATGTGAATACCTTCGGCAAACGAGAAGGAAATGTTCCATATTTTCAATCTCACCGCAAGCCTCACAAAGGTTTGTGGGGCTGAACCCGCATCTTCATAAGTAAAGATTTGGGCGGAGGATCCTGCATTTCATGTGAGTCAGCGTTACCGCACACTGCAATCACACTGCACACTGCACACTATCACCTTCTGACAGTCAAACATGTGTGTCTAAAAAAGCCACTTCATTATCATGTAGATAGAGGGATGGGGTGCTGACACATTGATCGCCTGCTTTTCTAATGTGATATGCCTCAATAATTTCTCTTTCTACCCGATCTCTTCCCCGCCCAAGAAACTTAGTTTTCCGAAAAATGGGTTTGCACTTACAGTCTCGGCAGTTAATTGCGAGATTGCTGCCTTTTCCATCTTTCACCAAACCTCGGTGTTATTGCACAGTATTTCTTCTACACTGGGTTCTTTCCTTTCCCACCAAGCGAGGCAGAGCCCCATTGTCACATGTGTGAATTTAATCGCTGTGACCACCTGCCAGTGCCGGACTCTTTCTTTCTGCATCAAGCAAGGGGTGATTCCCTTGGAAGTTCAAGTATTACTAGGTGTTGTGTCGCCGTCCCTGGGCCACGCAAGAAGATTGTGTAGAATACTCAAGTCCGAAGGTTGGCGCCAAATTCGTCTGTATGAAGACTGGCTTCGTGTGCTTGTCCAGGAAGGAAAGGATCCATGCGGAGCGGCGAGAATGTTCCGCGATTACAAAAAATTGGCAGCACAAAGTACAGAGTTCTTGTGGCATCGAGTTCGAGTTTCCCTACCGAAAAGGAGGAGCAACCACACTGCGCCCAGCAAGGTCGACGTCGTGGACAACATCGAGCTCTCGGATGAAATTCGCGACATCCTTGAAAAAGGGCCAAAATTCTGCTTTGAACCCGCTGCAGGGAAGCCGGAACTCCTGGCCATGGCTCGACGTATAGCAGGAAAAGCAAAGGAGCGAGACAAGGACGTTTGGGATGGAGCCGAAGCAAACAACGTGAGTCACTGTTCTAAGCCTCAGCAACGAAAGGTGGTCAGCTACAGCATGGCTTAATGGCAGTCCAGTCTGACAAAGAGGGTGGGTTTGTGGTGCTACAGGAAGGAGTGTATGAGCAGAAAGCCACTCTAGCTGTAGAGAAGAATTTCAAGAAAACTAACTTCAAGAAGAGAATACAAAAGACCACAGCAATAAGGATGCTCCAGGATCTACACCTTGATTCGCTTGCAAAGAGTGTGAAGAATTCGGAAGGCTGCACACTAGAAGCATTCTTCTCATGCAAAACGCACAAGCCTGATTTCCCATTCTGAGTGATAGTATCGGAGAAGGGTAGTTGGCAGTCGGTTATAGGAAAGTTTCTCCAAAAGCATGCTGTCGACATTGAAGACAGAAGACCCCTTCCTCGTCAGGAGCTCGCACCAGATCGTTGAAGAACTGAAGCAAGGGCTCGGCAGCACCACATCAGCCACCTTTGAATTCTCTATTGACATTGAAGATTTGTATTATTCCATGCATACCGCACGAACATTTGTTTAAGGCTGTAAGGTCGGTAATTGATGAGTCGGGAGAAGTGCCTTTTCAAAACTTGTCGGGTGTAAGTAGCGACCGTTTCTTAACCCTATTAGAGTTTTATCTACAATCCACTGCCATTAATTTTAACGACAGGTTTTACACGCAAAAAGCAGGTATTTGCATTGGCTCGTGTGTGGCGCCAGTTCTGTGTGACATATTTTTATCTCGCGTTGACAAGAGTTTGTTAAACTCGCTTCCTGACGTGCGTATTTTTAGGTATGTAGACGACTATCTAGTGATAATGGACAAGCCGCACAATTCATCTATTGACGAGGCTGTTGCTGACGTTCTTGACTCGTTCAGGTCGGTCTCAAATGGTTTAAAGTTTACCCATGAGCTCCCACGTGACAATAGCAAACAGTTTCTTGACCTAAGAATTTCATTTTTAGAAGGACACATATGTTGGATGTACAATCCAAGATCTCAAAAGGCACTCCTCCCCTATAGTAGCGCTCATTCTAAAATAATCAAAAGAGCAATTGCCATGAATTGCCTCAATTCCGCCTTAGAAAAATCGTGTACGCATCTAATGTCCGAAAGTGTCAAAATGCAAACAGAGCGATTGCGTATGTCTGGCTTTCCTCCTGGTACTTTATCTGCAGTTGCAGAGAGCCTGCTTCAGAAGAAAAAGGGTATTAAAAAGAAAGATAAGAAAGATCAGAGGCAGGTCACTCAAGTAATTCCGTACCTTCATAAATTATCTCACAATCTTAAGAAAGTTGCCAAAAGATATGATGTAAACGTGGTCTTTTCTGCACCGAGTAAGCTTTCAAAAATTTGTCCTATGATGGTGAGAAAAGAAAAGCCGATTTGTTCGATCAAGCACCACCTGTGGTTCACTCGGTGCACTACTAAGATAGTGTACAGCACTCCACTCACCTGTAATTGTGTGTACATAGGTCAAACTGGACGCTGTTTTAATCAGAGAGCAAAAGAACACCACGATCAGGTGAAAGAAGGAAAAGGCAGCAATCTCGCAATTCACTGCCGAGACTGTAAGTGCAAACCCATTTTTCGGAAAACTAAGTTTCTTGGGCGGGGAAGGGATCGGGTAGAAAGAGAAATTATTGAGGCATATCACATTAGAAAAGCAGGCGATCAATGTGTCAGCACCCCATCCCTCTATCTACATGATAATGAAGTGGCTTTTTTAGACACACATGTTTGACTGTCAGAAGGTGATAGTAGCTCTGTACTTAAGCTTGGGTTTTTCATAATAAACTTTAGTTGGAAGTGCAGCATTCGTCCTGTCGTGTGTGTTTTCTTCCTGTCGTTGTTTTATTCGTGCTGCGAATGGGTTTGAATATGGATCAATACCAACTGGCCCAAACCTCGGTGTTATTGCACAGTATTTCTGCTAAAATATAGGTGTGTAATCCGGGATACGCCCCAAAAAACTACAGGAAAGAGACTCTTAAAAAATACCAATCGCTGCTTTCTGCGCAGTCACAGACGCATCAGTGGCAATCATAGTGTGATCAGAGAACTTTTCAGGGTGATCAGATAGAAGACTGGATATTAGAGTTGAAGGTAAGTGCTTCACATTAGATGGAAATATAGAATCATAATTGATATCCACAATGGACGTTGCGCAACCAATAGGGCATATAGAACCGAGGTCCACACCAATGTTTGCTGAAATGCTCTGCGTAAAAACAACCGGGGGCATGGAGAACCTTGGCCACTAGTGAGAGAGGAAGAGGGCCGGGTTGGGCACAAAAATAGGATTAGCCACACTGGGAGTAGCCTCATCCGCTAGAATGATCTGACAGTTAGATGGCGGTCTTCCACAGTCTTCCACAGTCAGTCCACCACAGTTCTCTGTCTACAGAACTGTGGTGGAGACTGACTGTGGAAGACCTAGGCAGATGCGTAGTGCACGTCGCTTTAAAAGCAGCAAATGATACAACTTATATTTTGGATCACCAGAAAAAAGAATGCAGCCAAATTCCAGAATCGGTCTCACACAGGCTTTGTAGAGAAGTAGAAAAGTATCTCGACGCATTCCAAATTTCCTGTGACTTAAGCGTATAAGCCTACCAAGTGTACGCTCGCCTTTCAGATCATTAGACTTGATGCGAGGCCTCTAATTCATACTAGCATCATACTTAATGCCTAAATGCCGCATGAGATTTCACTTGGGGTATGACGTCTGAGCGGTAGTTTAACTAAATGTATAACGGGGTTTTAAAAACTAGCACGCTACTTTTGCACACATTTAAAAACAAATTAATTTTGTCCAACCAGACATCAAGTGCATTTAGGTAAGCCTGTAGTGATCGATAGAAGGTATGAATATATTTTACAGAGGCCAAGAATGCTATGTCATCTGCAGATACATATACAGTGACATCAGGATGAACCAGAATATCGCACATTAATATATTAAAAAGCAGTGGTGAAAACACAGAGCCCTGGGGCACCCCTCCTCTCTCTGCATATCTATCTGAGATAAATGAACCCTCAGTGATGATGATGATGAAAACATTTATTGACATTGGCTTAGATTAAGGGAAGGCTGGTTGAGTCCCTAGTCCGGGACGCCGTTGGTAAAAGCCGCTGTCCGTGCTCTTTTGACGAGGGCTTGTTGTTCCTCGAGTTCCGAGCTGGACAGGGCCGCCTCCCAGCCTTCCCACGTTGGCTGAATTATTATATCAACACTAAGATATAAGTTTGAATTCTGGTCACAAAATTTGCACTGCGCCGAAAAGGATTCGGGCTCAATGGCGTGAAGTGTTGCTGGATTATTAAATGACATAGTTCAAAAAATTCTCGTCCTTTCAAAAATTCACCGATCCACGCATAAATGTAGAACGGGGGACATAATAATGATAACTTGTTTAGTAGAATGGAATGTTCAATGATGTCATAGGCATTGGCAATATTGAGCGTCACTAACCTTGGTGCAATTATAGCAAGGCGAATTATGCTTTCGAATTATACATGTGCAGACAATACCGAGCATCCATGGCCAAAGGCAATCTGTACAGAACTGAAAGCATTGTCCTCGTAAATATCCTTTGAGAGGCGGTCATGTACAATTACTTCTATTCATTTTACTAGATTTGAAGTCAAAACTATCGGCTGAATGTTTTCAGCGTGAAATCCTTTCCCAAGGTCTATCAACAATAGTATAATTTTTGCCCCTTTCCAGACGTGCGGCAGCCATGTAGATTCTAATGATTCGTTGACCAGATCCAGGAGATCATGAGTGAACTCGTGTGTTAAAATATTGAGCATACCTATCGTAACCCCGTACCGACCTGGAGCCGAGGATTGCATGGAAAAAATCACAGGTGTTCTGACCTTTCAACCTCAACATCGTCGGAGCAGCGAATGTGGGCGTGCAAAGGAACTCTGTACTGCTCCAGGAAACGTAATGCTAGCCCTTGTGCAATTTGTTCCAACTCATATTTTGCCTCCTGTAGAGAGGGAAACGCAAAATTGGTTGATTGCGGTGGCTGTAACTGCGTTCTTAATTGCTCTCTTCAAAAACTTTTTGCGGCCTTGCGTTCTGGAAGCGAAGCCTCACAGTCATTGAGGAAGGAAATATTTTCGACCGGAGGGTGGACAGTGGACCTTTAAGTTGCGCTGTTACGTCATTTCAAAATTGCAATTTTGTATTTGCAGGGTCATTTACGCTTCACAGACATGATGCCGCGATATTTCCTTGATACTGCTACACCATATAATAATCAACTGTATCGGATCAAGTGACCGAGAAATGCCTCACTCGATTTAACGAAGTTACCGATTTAAGGAAACAATTCGTGGCTCCCCTCAACTTCGTTAAATAGAGCACCACAATCTTGGCGCACAAGCGTGTTAGTCACGTGATATTTTTTGTATTTCGCGGGCTTTCCTTAGAGCTAAAAAAAAAAACGATACACATGAGGATTTCTCTATGGGAAATAAATGGGATGAGGGTTTCAAAAGGTGCTCTCCAACTTTGGAAATAATATTTATTGTCTAAAAGCAATACATTGTAAATTACAAGAATTCTTAATTACTAATTAGTTATTTGCAAAATAAAGAAATTGCCTGTGGTGCGCCAGATTGCTGGCAGCTGTATACAAGTGGTTTCTCAGGCCTATCTTAAATGTTTTATTTTTAACCCTTGACTACAGTTACCTTTGACGCCCGGTATAAAACCGCGATATTTTCTTCTCCGTAAGGTGGCCACGCAGCCTGTACATGTGTCGAACGGTCGGGCATACCAAAGCGCTGACATACACGTTGATTCCGTACAGCAAGTTCCTTTGGTTAGCTCCAACTCTCCCTTCACCAGATCCGGGTGAATATGCTGATTGTTTTGTCTGTGTTTACCTTCTCACCTCTCAAAGTCACCATTAAAGGGCCTAAGTTACTTTTCTTCTCTCGCAAGGTGACCCTCAGTAAAACCGAAGTTTTGGCGTACGTGCGGGTTGCTTTGGTTGCGTGTTACTTTTTCAAACTCAACATTGCGGCCATGCAGTGTCAAAATGTGGTGCGTCCACATTACCCTCCCCCTCGTGAGTGAAGTGCTTCGTGCGCTTCATGTGTGGGATTTTTTTTTTTTTTAACTCCGACAATGGGATCGTCCGCGAGTGTCCGCGCGCAATTATCGAAGGCTTAAAAATGTGTCGGGCATACCCAAACAGCAGTCCACCCCTCGGATGCAAAGCAGAGCTTCCACGTACTCCCGAGTTCCCGTGCTGCCGCCGCACGGCATCCCCTAACACGCCAGCTGCCTCGGAAGGTCAAACGCCTTCGTCGTTCGGTGATGCACTGCTTGATGATGCACTGCGGTGATGCACTGCGGTGATGCACTGCGGTGATGCACTGCGGTGATGCACTGCGGTGATGCACTGCGGTGATGCACTGCTAGTGACGAGCGTCGTTCGGTGATGCACTGCTTGCGTCGTTCGGTGATGCACTGGTGATGCACTGCATGTGTACACACACCTGTTCTGAACTTACTTTCTACTGCTGTAATGGGACTATTGCTTACATCAGGAAACGCTTGTTTAATTCTCCGCTTAACGTAAATTAGAGTGTTTGACTGAGATGCTCGTCACTAGCAGTGTTGTCCTTTAGTATGTCAATGTTGCTTTCCGCTACAAGTAATGTATTCCTCTTTTGTACAGATAAACGTTGTTTGCTGTTGTTACAAGTGAACATGCCTTCATCTCATTCGCTAGGTTTGCTTACTGGCGACGCCGGGCATCTAACGACCATCCCCCTTTTGTCATGTCTGTGGTGCCCTCGGGTAATTACAAAGCTCGTGACAGAAACGGATGAGAATACTTCGAGAAGTGGTTCATGAAGAAGCTTCTGCCTGACATTTCAGGCAACGTCATTAATGTCATATACAATGCGCCACAGTGTGGCGCTTGAAAAGGCCCCTACAACATCAACCCACGAAGCAGATATTTAGCTTTGGCTGACAAATAAGAGGGTCCCCTGGACTTCCGACATGGTGAGGGCAGGGTTACTTGAGTCCACACAAAAAGTCAGCACTCCAAGTATTGTTTAGAATGCTGACACTTTTTCGGAGCCAAGTGAACGGCTATATTGCAAGAAGAAACAAGGATTTAATTTTGGCGGAGATTGAAATGCTCCTAACGGGAGCGCTGGCGTGTGTAACCCAATAAAACTGGGAAAACTATTGTGCCCTGTGCCCATGTTTAGCACGTTGATGCTGAGTATTGGGAAAGGGACCTGAATGCGGACACCGAGATACAACCTCTTGTCTTCAGCGTCTGCGACTCGTGCGATTACTTCTCCGATGAGTTATTTGCTCATTTAAGTGATCAAGATTTCAGTGGTTGAAGAACAATGTAACTTGTGTGAAGTGCTTATTTGTATAATTGGGGTGTTTACATACCAAAGCGACTGAGGTTATAAGAGGCGCCGTAGTGGAGGACTCCGGAAATTTTGACCACCTTTGGTTCTTTACGTGCACTGACATTGCACAGTACACATATACCTCGTTGGTGCCTCCATCAAAAAGCAGCCGTGGCGGCCAGTGCCGAACCCATGTATTTGAGTTCAGCATGTGTCGTAACCAGCTGCCACGGCGAGGCATCAGTCACAATCAGTGCTGCATATCTATGGTAAAATATTTATAATAGCGTATTGAGAAATACCTGCCTAGACCTCCCTATGGCCCTATATTCATGAATGACAGAACACGCAAGGAACCCTTGGCAAAGACATCACTGCATCCACCAAATCAACCTTGACAAAAACAAACACCGTTGGCTATGCGGAAAAGCCAAGCTCTCTAATTGGACTCTTTTCCGAGGCAATCCTTACCTTTCTGCATTACCATTATCAACATCAGCAGCAGCTGTCGGACTATACCCATTACTGAGGGTAGGCTTGTCCCCTCCCCCTCCCCCCCCCCTCCCCATACTCCTCAAAATAACTCGCTCCTGTGCTAGTTGCGTCCACTTTACTCCTGCGAACTTCTTAACCCCATCCGCCCACCCAACTTTCTGCCGCCGCCTGTTACACTTTCCTTCTCTTGGAATCCAATGTGTTACCCTAAGCGACCATCGGTTGTACTCTCTACGCACTACATGCCGTGCACATGCCCATTTCTTCTTGATTTCGACTAGAATGCCATTAACTTGAGTTATTTCTCCGACCAAATCTGCACGCTTTCTATCTCAACGTAACACCTACCATTTTTTGTTCCATAGCCTTCTGCGTTGTCCTCAACTTATTGGAACCCTTTTCGTTAGGCCCCACGTTTCAGCCCCATAAGTTAGTACAGGTATGATGCAGCTATTATATACTTTCCTCTTGAGCGATACCGGTAAGCTGCTAGTCATAATCTTCAAGTACTTGCCAAATGCGCTTCATCCCAATCTTATCCTCTTAGCTATTTCTCTTTCGTTGTCTGGATCTGCGGTTACTACCTGTCCTAAGTAGAGATATTCGCCTTCCACACCCAGTGCTTTGCTGCCTTTTGTGAAGTGCTGTTCCTTCCCGAGGCTGTTCAATATTACCTTAGTCTTCTGCATATTGATTTTCAAGCCTACCTTTCTGCTCTACTCCTCTAGGTCATCAGTAATTATTTTCAGTTTATCCTCTGAGTTACTTAGCAAGGCAATGTCATCAGCGAATCGCCGATGGCTGAGGTATTCTCCACCTGCCCTCATCCCTAACTGTTCCCATTCCAAGTCTCCGAATACTCCCTCTAAGCAAGCTGTGAATAGTACTCGGGAGATTGTATTTCCTGCAGCCTAACATCTTTCTTTATGGGAATTGTGTTGCTTTCTTTATGCAGAACTATAGGGTTGTTGTGCAGCCACTATAGTATATATCTTCAAGTCCTTTCACATACGGCTCGTCTACACACTGATTTCGCAATGCTTACATGACAGCTGAGGTTCATACTGAGTCGAAACCTTTTTCATAATTAATGAACGCTAAATTTAAGGGCTCGTTATATTCTGAGCACTTTTTTTAACACCAGGTCGATGGTATATGAATATGATCGATAGTAAAGTACCCTTTCCGAAAAGCTGTTTGATATTGCTTGATTGAACTTTAAGGTTGTCCTGATTCTTTTATCGATTACCTTATTAAACACCTTACATGTAATTGACTGTTGATTGGATTGTAATTTTTCAAGTCCTTAGCGCCCCTTTCTTAAGCATTAAGATAATGTTAGCGTTCTTCCATTACTCCGGTACCATCGATTACTCCGGTACCATCGTGGCCAGTTTTTCTACCATGATACCCTCCCCCCCCCCCCCCCCCCCGTCCCGTCCCTCAACAAATATGTAGTTACCTGATCCTCCCCAGCTGTTTTCCTCCTTTTCATAGTTTCTAAAACTTTCTTACCCTCGCCATTCATCACTTGTGGAACGTCTGACTGCTTTTCACTACTGCCTATCTCATAATTCTCCTGACTACTTCGGCTACTATATAGATCAGTATAGATCTCTTCGGCTGCTTTAACTATCCTGTCTATATTCGTGATGACATTGCCCGCCTTATCCCTTAGCACATACATCTGGTTTCTGCCAATGCCCAGTTTTCGCTTCACCGCTTTTTAGGCTGTTTCCGCTCTGAAGAGCATGCTCAATTTTCTCCAAGTTATACTTCCTTAAGTCGGCCACTTACGCTTATTGATTAGCTTTGATCATTAATAGTTGAGACTTCCTCTATATTACTAGCTATATCCTTACTGATAAGGAACCCTACCTCTCGTTCTCGTCTTTTCGGTAAATCTCGATAACAATATTGTAGCGTGTGCAACAGCAGCCGCTAGGCGGCAGCTCATCGAGAGTCTCGTGCGCGGACTGGAAGAAGTGGTCTCGTGGCGTTTTGAGAAGAAGCTGAAGTCGGCTGCTGTCTCTCAGTGCTCTCTGGACCTACTCTTCTGTGCCTTCTAGGTCAACCCCCCTATTAAAACCAACCTTCTGGTTACGGGCCTAAACGGCTACGTGACACTGGTGGAGGTGAGGCCTTGAATTACATGTCTCGGGCCTCTCGCAGCCGCTCATCGAGTCCCAACCGGCTTCCGCTCGTGTCGACACCCGTTCATCGCTGCAGCCGTCGCCTCCGAGGTCTGGCGCCGGAGTTCGCTCCTCTACCTGAACCGACGCCAGCTGATCAGCAGTTCGAGACTTCTGTAATGGCACAGGCAAGTCAGCACCAGTTGCTGCTTCAGCAGCCTCGTACGCCCCCCAGTTTCCATGGCGCTACTGGGGAAGATGTCGACGACTGGATCGAACAGTTCGAGCGAGTGGCGCAATTCAATCAGTGGAGCCCTGCTCAGAAGCTGCACAATGTGTATTTCGCCCTTGAGGACTGCGCAAAAACATGGTATGAGAATAGGGAAGCCAGTCTTCAAAGCTGGGATTCCTTTCGCCAGCAGCTGCGGGACACTTTTTCCAGCCATGACCGCCGTGACCGCGCACGCCGCCTCCCAGAAGCTCGTGTGCAACTACCAAACGAGAGCGTGGCCATGTTCGCTGAGGACGTGACGCGTCTTTGCCGACGGGCTGATCCCGACATGACGGAATCAGCGAAGTTGCGCCACCTGATGCAGGGCGTAAAAGAACCCCTCTTCGCTGGTCTGGTTCGGAGTCCACCTCAAACCGTCGCGGACTTCATCAATGAAGCTACCCTCATTGAGCGAGCCCTGCAGCAAAGATACCGGCGCACGGAGTCTGTCTGTGGTCAGCCCTTCAGTAGTGTGGCCACATTGAACGGATCCACTGACGATCACTCTCTGCGTGAGCTGATCCGCGAGGTAGTTCGCGAGGAGCTCCTCAAGTTCAACCTTGGATCACCTAACCCGACTGCCGTGGCTGTCACCGAAGCCGTGCGGGAAGAAATACGTCAGACATTGTCCCCGCCTGAGTCACCGTCGGAGCCACGTTCTATGAACTACGCAGCGGCTCTTCGTCGGCCTGCAGTGCCTCCTGCGCAACAGCTTCGATTCGAAGCACAACCGCCACCCACTTTGCAGCCACCGTTCTACCAACCGTCCTTCCAGCCGCCATACCAGCAGAGCCTCGTCATACAGCCGTCCGCTCCTCAGCCACTATACTACCAGCCTTCCTACCAGCCACCGCCCCAGCAGAGCCCCGTCATGCAGCCACCGGTTCGGAAGGCAGACGTCTGGCGCACTCCTCGCCAACGGCCGCTGTGCTACCACTGTCGAGAACCCGGCCACTTGTACCGTCGTTGTCCATACCGTGAGCTCGGTCTTCGGGGTTTTTCTCGGGATTCCCCACGTCCCCGGGTCGGCGAACGCCCTCCAGAAATCGAGGAATACCTCGCAACCCGTTCAACCTCTTCAAGCAGCCGTACACAGTCTTCTCCCGCGCGCTACTCGTCACCTAGCCGCCGTGATTTTAATGATGCGCCGAGGAGCCGGTCGCCAAGCCCACACCGGAGAAACTGAAGGCGGCGACCTCAGGGGGGCAGGTTGCTGACGAACGGAACCGATATCCCGAAGACCCCCCCGTGACGACTCAGTCCGATGCTGTGACCAGGATACCGCCGCCGCCACATGAATCCGAAACTCCCAATCAACCTCAAGCCGATCAAGTTGTTAGCGCCGACCTTTCCGTTCTCGTCGACGGACACCCAGTAACAGCTTTGGTAGACACCGGAGCAGACTTCTCAATAATAAGCAAAAATTTCGCAGATCGGCTCTCTAAGGTAAAACTGAATGGCTGGGGCCGCAAATTCGTACTGCTGGCGGTCACCTTATGACGCCGATCGGACGATGCACTGCCCGAGTAACCATCGCCGATTCAGCCTTTGTAGCCGTTTTTGTTATCCTGCCACACTGCTGCAAGGATCTCATACTCGGCATGGACTTTTTACGTGAGCATGGGGCGATTATTAATGTTCCTCGCCGTACTGTAACGTTTTCGACGCCTGAAACGATGACCGCTGACTCAGAAAGACGCCACGCACCTATACGCATCGTTGACGCGGAAGTATTCATGCCGCCGCGTTCGTCTGCTCTCGTCGCAGTCAGGTGCGACGATCAGTCCTGTGCTGCCGGTGTTGCCGAACAGAACACAGAGCTTCTGTTACATCATGGAGTCTGTGTTGCACGCGGTATAGTTCATCTGACTAATGGTCTAGCTCACGTACTGATTACGAACTTCGGGAACGAACGGCAACGCATCGCTAAAGGCACCACGGTAGCTTACTTTGAAGGTGTCGCAGAAGCAGCCCACGGCTGCTTTGTTCTTGAGACCAACACGTCTGCCAGCCAAACGCCCAACTTCAACCCTGATGTGAATCCCGCTCTATCACCGGCAGAGAAGGACAGACTCGTTGGGCTACTCTTTCAGTTTCAAGACTGCTTCTCATCCGCCTCCGCGGTTAAACAGACGCCCGTGACCAAGCACCGCATAATAACCGACGACCGCACCCGACCAGTCCGACAGAACCCCTACCGAGTGTCACCGCGGGAACGCGAAGTCATTGCTCAACATGTAGACGAGATGTTAAATGACGGTGTCATACAACCATCGAGGAGTCCCTGGGCTTCGCCTGTTGTCCTCGTTAAGAAGAAAGACGGAAGTTTAAGGTTCTGGGTGGACTACCGTAAGCTCAATCAGGTCACAAAAAAAGACGTCTACCCGCTGCCACGCATTGATGACTCATTAGACCGGTTGCGCCACGCGCGCTACTTTTCATCGCTTGATCTCAAGAGCGGTTACTGGCAGATCGAAGTCGATGAACGTGATCGCGAGAAGACAGCGTTTGTCACGCCCGATGGACTTTATGAATTCAAAGTCCTACCTTTCGGATTGTGCTCCGCTCCAGCGACATTTCAGCGAATGATGGACGCAGTTCTATCTGGTCTTAAATGGCAGATGTGTCTAGTCTACCTGGACGACGTTGTTGTGTTTTCACCAACGTTCGAGGAACACCTCCAACGTCTCTCCGCTGTGCTACGGGCTATCAGATCTGCCGGCCTCACGTTAAAACCACAAAAGTGTCACTTTGGCTATGAAGAGCTCATGTTCTTGGGCCACGTCGTCAGCCATCGAGGAGTTCGTCCCGATCCCGCTAAAACAGCTGCCGTCACCAAATTCCCTACTCCATGTAACAAGAAGACAGTTCGCCGTTTCTTGGGCCTCTGCGCCTATTACCGCAGATTTATTGAAAACTTTTCACGCATTGCCGCTCCGTTGACACGTCTCACCCGGGATGATGTCACCTTCACCTGGACGGACGAACAGCAAAAGACATTCGACGAGTTACGGCACCGCTTGCAGACAACACCTGTACTTGCCCATTTCGATGCGAATGCCGAGACTCTGGTCCACACAGATGCCAGCAACGTGGGTCTAGGCGCTGTACTCGTCCAGTGGCAAGACGGTGCCGAGCGAGTTATCGCATACGCAAGCCGGACTTTGTCCCGTGCCGAATCAAACTATTCAACCACCGAAAAAGAATGTCTGGCCGTTGTATGGGCGGTGATGAAATTTCGACCCTATCTTTATGGCCGGCACTTTCGGGTTGTGAGTGACCACCACTCTCTGTGCTGGTTAACAAACTTGCGAGACCCCTCCGAACGCCTTGCACGATGGAGCTTACGGCTACAGGAGTTCGACATGACCATCGTGTATAAGTCTGGACGTCAGCACAACGACGCTGACTGCTTGTCCCGTTCACCTGTCGAGGCTGCGCGGGAAGACGAAGAACCAGACTTTCCCCTTATCGCAGCCGTCGACGCGCTCATTGTTTCGCAGCAGCAACGTAATGATCCGGCTCTCGCACCACTTATTGATCTTCTAGAAGAGCGCACTACAGAAATTCCCCGTCTCTTCACCAGAACGCATTCGTCGTTTTGCATGCGAAACAATGTTTTATACAAGATCAACTTCGCTCCGACGGGAAGAGATTATCTCCTCGTCGTACCAGAGTCTCTTCGCGAAGAAATCTTACAGGCATGATGTCATGACGAGCCCACCGCGGGTCACCTGGGGTATGCTCGAACTCTGGCCCGAATTAAGAAGAGTTATTATTGGCCAAACCTTGCGGCCGCAGTACGCCATTACGTGAGAACATGCCATGATTGCCAGCGACGAAAAACACCGCCTGTGAAACCGGCCGGTTTACTACATCCTGTTCAAGTGCCAAGATACCCATTCGAACAAGTTGGCATGGATTTGTTGGGTCCTTTTCCAATTTCTGATTCCGGCAACAGGTGGATAATTGTCGCTACAGATTACCTTACGCGTTACGCTGAAACGAAGGCCCTCCAGCGTGGTACGGCAATCGAGGCAGCGAAATTTTTCATCGAACGCATAGTCCTCAGGCACGGCGCCCCGAGAGTTATAATAACGGACCGAGGCACTGCTTTCACTGCCAAGCTACTGGGATCTGTCATGCAGCTAAGCGGCACTACCCATCGCAGGTCAACAGCCTACCATCCACAAACTAATGGCTTGACAGAACGTCTGAACAAAACTCTCGCCGACATGATGTCCATGTACGTGGATGTTGAACATCGGTCTTGGGATGACGTCCTCCCGTACGTCACGTTCGCGTACAACACGGCGCAGCAGGAAACAACGCAAATGACGCCTTTCTCCTTATTGTATGGCCGTGAAGTTTCGACAATGCTCGAAGCCATGTTGCCCCACGACGGCCTTGACCTCGAAGTTGGCGCCGAGGAGTTCACTCAACGCGCAGAACAAGCGCGACAGCTGGCGAGGGCACGCATCCGGAACCAGCAAGGTCGAGACGCCCAGCGGTACGATCACCGCCACCGTGTAGTGACTTTCGAACCGGGCGACAGGGTGTGGCTCTGGACTCCGATTCGACGTCGGGGACTATCCGAAAAACTTCTGAAACAGTACTTTGGCCCATACAAAGTGCTCCGTCAGCTGAGCGACGTGACTTACGAAGTGCTTCCGGACGGCTTTTCTTCTACTCGTCGTCAGCAGAAATCCGAGGTTGCTCATGTCGTGCGCATGAAACCGTACTTTTCGCGAGAAAATTAGCGCACCGCCTACCGCATGTTTCTTGCTTTATTTTTTTTTTCTTTCTGCTTTTGAATTCATCAAACTCGCATTTATTTTTTTAGAGAGGGGGGTAATGTAGCGTGTGCAACAGCAGCCGCTAGGCGGCAGCTCATCGAGAGTCTCGTGCGCGGACTGAAAGAAGTGGTCTCGTGGCGTTTTGAGAAGAAGCTGAAGTCGGCTGCTGTCTCTCAGTGCTCTCTGGACCTACTCTTCTGTGCCTTCTAGGTCAACCCCCCTATTAAAACCAACCTTCTGGTTACGGGCCTAAACGGCTACGTGACAATATACATGTGTACCGTTCAGTATAGTAAATGCCTCATTCGGCCTCCTAACGTGCCTAAGACATATGATATCCCATTTCATGCTTTCTAGTTCCTCTAACAGCACTGCTAAACTAGCCTAACAAGCTATGGTTCTAGCATTAAACGTTGCCAGGGTCAGTTTGCAATGGCGGCCTCTTCAGAGCCAGAAATTCTTAGCACCCCCTCCTGCTTCACAGTTCTGACCGGCGCCGTGGTCTGTTGCTCCGCAACCACTGGTGACTGAGGGCCGGGGTTTTGTAGGACTAATCATGGGAGGTTGCGGCCAATTACTGCACCAGGGTGGCCATTACCTGCTCTGGTGAGGGAGTGCGTTACCACAGGTGTTGACCGCCATCAGGTTGTACCCTAAACCTGTTTATGCAATTAAATCGACACGCGGATTTTTTTTTTTTTATCCGGCGGGGATTTGCGTGGCACCGGGATTCGAACCACGGTCCTCTTGCACGCGAGGCGGCTGTTCCACCTCTACTCCACCGCTGCGTGCCTTACCTTACTGCAATCATCCCAAACTACGACCAGTGGGCTTAATCCCTCATCGCTACTATGAATGAGTACTCTGAAGCACTACAAACAGACGGCCAGCCTGCGATGAGCACTCATCTTTTCTACTCCTGGGAAGCTGGTCGTCTCACCAGGTGCTGGTGTCGCCAACAGCATAATAGCAAATTCAAGCTCAAAATCACTAAGTTCACGCAACAATTAAACCGAAAACCGCGCATCGACCCTTTCCACAGAGAAGGCTCTGCGCGTGTGGTTTCTTATGCGGAAACCTCTTACTGCACCCGTCACAAACTATGGTCATGCATCATGACTACGATGAAAAAATCATTGCTTCTGTCTGCACCTGGCGAATCCCCCTCTGTGGGTATGGACCGTGTCATCTTGGACAACAACTATAGGAGCGGGTGTGCCAGGTGTTCGTACTGTTTAACACTGCGCTCTGTATCGTCTCTGTCCTTCCAATTTTTAGCTCAAGTTTATTGCGTTTCCACTAAGGCATTATCGTTCGCATGCACGTACCGTTTGATATCAAGGATGAACAAGAATATCACGCATTAGTAAGTTAAAAAGTATTGGAGACAAAACCGATTCCCAAGGCACTCGATTAGTTCGGTAATAAGTTTCCGAAGTAACAGGTCAAGTTATTAATTTTGTCAAGCTTGTTCAAGAGTATGAAACGTTTACACTGTCATATGCTTTAGCGATGTCCGGAGTGATTATAAAATTTTTTAGAGTGTCGTATGCTTTAGCGATATTCCGAGTGACCTATGGAATGCACTAATCTTTCTTGTGCTTTCGCGATATCCAGAGTGACCATTACCGAGACCTCGGCCTTCCTGATTGCGACAGTAATTCTGCGCTCTAATTCCGAGCTATCCAGATCGAGCACTCTTGAGAAAATCCAATCGGCACATCACTGAAGACTCCTTCATAGCCATGATATGATATGTTAGGTATGTGTGTGCGTGTGTGTGTGTTTGTGTGTGGGGGGGGGGGTGCATGTGTGTGTGTGTTCCAAGGCTAATAAAACGCTCCAAGGTCAATATCGTGGGTAAACACTGATGTTACTGTGGTTCGACTGCAAAGGTTTGACCTTGATGTTGACTGAAGGTCAAATTGCCACATAGACCTGAAGCTCGACTTTTGCATTGAGTAGAGTCTCAAAATCTCTGCTGCCATTGTTTATGCTAGCTAATGCAACCGGAATCTAAAACAGTTTTAAAAAATTTGTTAGCACATCTCAAATTGTCCAAATGAGCAACTCGAAGACATCAAATGAAGTCGAAGGCACAGGTACGCTGGACCCGTTTTTATCCTACCCGTTTTTATCCTTTTTTTCTTGAACCAACATTTTTGGTTCATGGCCCCTTTCCCCAAGCATTTCAACCCAGAAGAGCCGAGCACCAGGCCGGGGGAAATCTCGTACCCATTGGAAACCGGTGGGTACCCGGCGGTACTGGGGATCGAACCCCGTACCTCCCGAATGCGAGGCGGATGCTCTACCACAAGGCTACAGCTATATATTCGGGCGGAAAAAGTTCTCAGAAAATGAAAGAGGAGGTTCTAGTAGCCGGGTATATATTTTTTTTCTTTCACGCCAGCTATAGGTGCTGGATACTAAAAAAAAAAACACACAAAAAAAAGACAAAATGACACGCTTCGAAAAAATGTCGACAACGTACAACAATTGGAACGATCCTTGTTATATTTATTACATACAGCGTAATAACGGTTCATCGCTGACTCGTAGAACTGTGCTTTAAAGGGCCATGTACTACAAGCGCACCTGCGGCAGAGTGCATAGGTCTTTGCCCCGCTTCTAGCGGCATAGAGAGAAGCAGAGCCACCTTTAATCAGCTTCGTGCACCTGAGCGCAGCAGTCTCATCTTGTGCCCCCAGATGGCGCTGCTTCGCTAGCAACTTTAGGGTGCTAATCAACTCTCTAAGCAACTTTGAGCAGCGCATGGGAATCTGCCGATGCTTGCGGGTTGCGCTCTAATAAATGTCAGCACCGCCACCATCACCAGCGACTGCACGGAAAGCACCACTTCGCAATGGATATAAATGCACGCTTAGAGCCAAACAGGCAAGGAAGTTTTACAGGAAGAGACTAGAAAAAATGAAATTTTCATTGAAGTGGTTAAATAAGGAACGTAATAAGGTTGCTGAGTGAGTTTTGCAGTTGAAGACAATAAATACTTAGCAACAAGTGTGGCTTTCTCTGGAAAAAAAAATATATATACATGCAATATCCTCAGCAGAGTTTCACGGTCTTGAAAAGCGCTTGTGAAGTTTTTCTGACGATTCAGCGAATTATTTCTTCGTCATTCATAATCGAAAGCATACATTCGGGATGCCTGCATTCTGATCAAGTAGCGTGTGCGTGGAGCCATTCGCCTGGTGCACGCACATTCTCACGAATGGCGCATGGACTTACCGGTTTTCGTGACTGCATTAAAATATTTTTCTCCGCGCCCCCATTCCGTAATCGTTTATTCCACACCGCATGTGTTATAAATGTCTCTTTAGTTTTACCGCATACAGCTGATTATAGAGACATTAGGGGAATTTAAAATAACCTAATACCACCAGACAACGAAGAAAAAATGGGTGAATTAACACTTTACTTTAAGGTGAGAGTTTCGGAAGGATAGAGCAATTGACCTTCATCTGCCCACCTTCTTATGCACGGGGACAACTTTCTCGGGCTATACAGCGAAAGTTACACAGCCGAAACACGTCAGCTAGCTGACTCCACAGCAAAAAATAAAAGATCGCAACTGTTTCACGTGGTTATACAGGCAACTGGCGCGAAAGCACACTGCGCTCGATGCATTTATGTTTGCCAGTTTCCCCAGTACTATTCGCAGCTTGCTTAGAGGAAGTATTCAGAGACTTAGAATGGGAGCAGTTAGGGATAAGGGCAGATGGAGAATACCTTAGTAATCTGCGATTTGCTGATGGCATTGCCTTGCTAAGCAACGCGGAGGATCAACTACAAATAATGATTGATGACCTAGACAGGAAAAGTAGAAAGGTAGGCTTGAAAATCAATCTGCAGAAGACTAAGGCAATGTTCAATAGCCTCGGGAAGGAACAGCAGTTTACATTAGGTAGCGAAGTACTGGAAGTAGTAGGCGAATATGTCTACTTAGGACAGGTAGTAACCGCAGATCCGGACCATGAAAAGGAAACAAGAAGAAGAATAAGATTGGGATGGAGCTCATTTGGCAAGCACTCGCAGATTATGACTAGCAGCTTACCGATATCGCTTAGGAAAGTATACAACAGTTGCATCTTACCTGTGCTCACCTATGGGGCTGAAATGTGGAGGAACGAAAAATGGTAGGAGTAACATGAAGAGATAGGAAGCGTGCAGATTGGGTCAGAGAAATAATTCAAGTTACTGGGCATGGGCAGGGCATGTAGTGCGAGGAGAAGATAACCGATGGTCGCTCAGGGTAACAAACTGTATTCCAAGGGAAGGAAAGCGTAGCAGGGGGCGGCAGAAAGTTAGGTGGGCGGATGAGGTTAAGAAGTTCGCAGGGGTCAAGTGGATGCAGCTAGCACAGAACCGGGTTAACTGGAGAAATATGGGAAAGGTCTTCGCCCGGCAGTGGGTATAGTCAGGCTGATGGTGATGATGATGATGATGAGATTTCGGGTGACCATGCGAAATTTCGTGGTGGCACCGGGCCAAAGTTGAGTGCAATTCTCGAACTAAACTCAGTACTGGAGCAACAATTCTGGCTCATTTTGGCCAAGGCCAATTTTTGGGTGACCCGAGCCATATTTCGGCGGTAGCTCAGGCCAACTAATTGGTGGCAGCCATCGAAATTGGCGTGGTCAATTATACTTGGATATCAGTTTGGTCCGATTTGGCGGAGATGAATTTTCAGGTGAACCAGGCCCAAATTTCGGTGGCGGCCCGGGACAACTTTGGTGGTTACCATCGAACTCCGTAAGGCAAGTTATACCTGATTATACATTTTATCCCGATTTATTCGGGGGCCTAATCCAATGTTGCTCAACCTTAAATTAACTTTAATTAATTAAATAACGTAACCAACGTGTTGCGTTTTTTTTTTTTTTATCATCTGTTTCGAAGTTCAAGCCGGTTGCGGTTTGGTTTCCTGGGTAAAGACATCAGAGTGCTGTTCGTTCAATCTTAATCTCTCCACAAGATTGACAAGAACCTTGCCAGCAACGAAAGCATACACAGTGCCAGTGCCCATTTTGTGCCATGCTAGTAGAACGTTAAAACTTTACGCGACTAACCCATCTGCGTCCCTCCCTTTTAGGGTTGCCCGCACATTTCGCAATATTCTTTTTTATGCGCGTCAATTCATACTTTCATCCTTCCCACCATACCTGACCCGACTCTTCTTATCTATCCGGTCCTCCCCTTTCTAAGGCATGGTCCAGTTGCAGCTTAAACTAGGAGGTAATTTCTAGATTACGTCGCACTTTGCCACAGTTATTCAACAACCCCACATCCATAGCATCTCCTTCCTAATAATTAGTCACTTCCCAAGGTAGTTACGGCTGGATGCATGCTTGAACTCTAAAAGAAAAGAAACCGTCCCATATTCAGCTTGCGATTACGGAACTTTTTTTTTTTTTTTTTTGAATTCTCATGCTAGCTCAGACATGCACGCTACAAGCCCGTTACGCTGAAAAGTGGTTTTGACATAGTACGTCGAAGGTACCCGATACATTATTATTATCTTTTTTTTTCTTTTTTTTTTTTTACGGGCACGTCCATTTTCAAAGTCGACGCATCTCTCAATAAGACTAGGTTCCTAGTAGGTTCCGTTTATACCTGCTTTTTACATGCATTTTCCCATGTCTGCCAACCTTCCGCAATATGGCGATTGGCATTCGATGCGCCTACTTCGAGTGTGACAGCAAAATGGTGCTACGTACGAAGGCACGTTTCACTAGTTTACCTGTTCGCGCATGTCGTCAAGTGAAGGCATAACCACACTTACTTTTGGCTCTTTCCACGCAAACGTGAGGCACATATGCGACTTTCTGCCGTTTATACCGAAGGGCAGCGCTGCGTCTTTCAGGCGGTTCACTGTAATCCCCAAACTACAGGGTCTTAAACTCCATGTACATGACTTTCCTAAGGAGTGAATTCTTCAGCATTAACCTTACCTAATCTTCAGCTAAATACAGAAGAAACGTTGCTGTTTATCCGGAAGCGGATCGCTCACGCTTTCGGCTTCTAGTTTTACACGCGTTGTAGTGCAGCACGCTTTCGCCTCGTCAGGCTTGTCGGCAGGTCATCGCCCCTGTATTCGCGATTCCAGCGATACATGTGGCCCCTGGCGACGCAGCCAGGAACGAGCTAAAGATGTCCAATTAACAGCGCCCCGCGCTCGCGTTATAGCAACCCGCTATAGCACAGCGCTCGTAGCACTCCGAAAAAGAAAAACAACCACAGACAGGCAACCGGAATTGCAGCATTCCGCAATACGTGTCTGCAAAATGACACTTTTTTCATGTATTTCCTTCGTGCTCGGCTCCGGATAAAAGATGCTTTTCGATTTATGAAGGTGTCGTGGGCAATTCATCTCTCTTTTGTCCACTTTGTGTTGTACGATTTCTTGCGTGGTATAAACTGCCTTACTTACTTTCCTAAGGTAAGGAACACCTACACATAAGTTCGTGTAACAACAATACCAACTACGCAGTTCGATTTCTCGCGTCGCGTACAAGGTCGATCGGCGCACGCATAATTATAAAACTAACTCCCAGCTGCGACAGCTTGATGATAGCTCTTTCAGCTAAGAACGCACTCAACAAAAGATCTCAAATGCGAAGCCCGCGTTGGCAGGCGCTGGCATGTCACGAGGTCTCGTGACGTCACTAAACCTGATGACCAGCGATTGTACGGACATGACACCTGCCAAGAATTTCGGGCCAAAGTCCCTGATTTTCCGCTAACAACGCTGAAGCCAAAGTCAGAAAATTGCCATTTGTCAAGGAATCGCGAATTGCGACAACGCGCTGTTGTTGATATATCCCACAGCAGCACTCATTTTTTTACTCTGTGTCTGTCGTCGTATTTTGCGTGTTCTTTCGCCCCGCTACACAATTTACAAGCAGTTGATATTATAGGTCTGGGGAACGAAATGGCGGCGCAGTGCCATCTCTGTTCTCTCCCCTAAAGCGTATAGCTATAGCCGCCCGCAGCTGAAATTTAGCCCCGCCGGGGTGATGCAGTGGTAAGACGCCCGACTACTGTGCCGGAGTACCCGGGTTCGAACCCGGCCTTCGCGGCTGCGTTTCGATGGAGGCGAAACGAAGAGGCGTCCTTGTGCTGTACGATGTCAGCGCACGTTAAAGATCCCCAGGTGGTCGAAATCTAGCCCTCCACTATGGCTGGCTCCTCTTTCTCTCTTTCCACTTCCACTCCCACCTTCCTCCCTTCCCTTACGGTGCGGTTCAGGTGTCCACAGAAAGCAAGTGATACAGTTACCGCGCCTTTCTCTTCCTATAAATGAATCAAATCAATCAGTCAGCTCATATTTACCGATCGGATGTAAGCGTTGCTTCACATTTATTGTTAATTTTAATTAAAGTTTTCTCTACAGTTTGCGACTACTGATTTACCCTGACCCTGCTCTTACGCGGCATGTTTGTGGAGGTGATTGTTTTTGTTGTTTTTAATACTGCGACTTTACGCAGTGTCATAGTGCGGATTAAGTTAGAAAAATACACAAAGTTTCCAGCTAATTTTACACGCTTTCGAGTCAATTGATCTTGATAAATAAGATACAGAGATAAAATTATGATTACTGTATTGTATGCAGGCTCCTCGTGTTTGATTCGTAGCGTGTATAGCAGTTCGTATTCATTTAGATGGCACAACAACATGTAATATTTACCTAACTTGAGATTTGTTCCCTTAAGGCCAGAACACTGAGGAGGACTTCAGTGTATCTGCTCGTGTTTTCACAAGGAAACGCGGAAGAGATACTGACGGCCCCTAAGAAAAATTGGTGGGGTTCAACATGGTCTAACCTTGTTTATCCAGCGCAAGCTCTGTTGCGCATGGTTTGGCAATAACTAAGCAAAGGTGTAACTATAACGTGCTCGTCAGTAGCTATCAGCGATATACTGCACAATGAATCATATTTGAATGTCAAATAATTGCATTAATATCGCTAATCAATAATAATAATGGTTTACAGAAAGTAAAGGCGCAGTATCTGTCACACGTTTTCTGTGGACACCTGACCCGCGCTGTAAAGGAAGGGAGGATGGTGGGAGTGAAAGTGAAAAAAAAAGAGGTGCCGCAGTGGAGGACTGCGGGAAGATAGCGACTACCTGGGTTAATTGGCTAAACTGTCATATTATAGTAGCTATATAGTAGCTATACAATTACATACTACACTACTGATTTTAGACTGCACAATTTGGCACTAATTATTAACTGTCAGATTACCGTAATATTCCAAGCAAGCGCCCTCCTGTTACGCAGCGGAATCGCAGGAAACGGCGTGGAAATGTGCAATTAGCAGTGGAGTAAGAAAGAGGGAGGGAGGGAGGGAGGGAGGGAGGGAGGCGGGGGGGGGGGGCGCATACACGGATGGTGACGCCTGCTTGGAATTTTACTTGCTGTCAATACCAGCTATCCAGGGATATATCACATGCTTCAATAATTATATTTTACATCTTTAGATATACTTGATTGCCTTGTCGCTATCTAAATATGCTTGCACTCAACGTTAAATATACACAAATATATACCTACAACACATCTGACAGACACTAAGTCCGATTGGACATCTCCGGGCTTCAAGATCACAGCAGGATAAGGATTCCATTTCCGAGTTTACCCGTGAAGCAGTAGTGCTTGCGCTATAAAAACAACTGGTGAAAATTAACAACGTCCATATGCACCAGACAACAGATCAAGAAGGCCGTATGGGTTCTTGCTATTATCTGTCTAGTTGTATTAGGCAAGAAGAGTTGGAGGGAAACCTACTAGCAATCTATTATTCTTGTGTAATGGTTCAGTTAATTTCTGTGCATTAACTGACCACTGAAGTGAGTTATATCTCTGGTAAAGTAATTGTAATTGCAAGCAGTGAATTTCCTTGCCCATCGTCTACTCACAAAGGCCACCGCTTCAAGTTCACGCTTTTTGTAACAAGTGACTATTACTGCAATACGAGCTGCAATATCTGCTTGTATTGTTCATTGCAGTAAAATAAGCTATGAAACAGTGATACAGAAAGGTTAGCATCACTACCTGATTTAAAGAGGTAGGATAGCTGAATGCAAACGAAAAAATAACATGACTAAACAACGTACTCGAGCTGTCAGGCAGGCGGTGATGCAATTCAATAAAGCTTTCTGCTCCGAAGCCGGCGAGTGTTGCAAAGTTCCCGCAAAAATGCAAGGTTTCTGTTGCCAGCAATAGAAAACGAATTATGATTCCACCGTTACCTGTGATCCTTTGGCTATAGGCCCACGTACTGGAGCAACCACATGGTGACCTCCCGATCCCTGTTTCTCAGCACGGTTATGTGACCCCTTTCTTCGCACTGGGCACTTCACCCGCTCGAAACTATTTTCGGCGTCTGGAGTGTGGTCACTGCGCAGCGTGTCGTAAATCACGACATAGCCCACGTGTCCAGCTTCAGTTCCCACGGACAGCATGCTCAAAACTAGATACACTCACCGAGTGAGATGCCGTGGACCAGCAAGCGCGGCGGTTGTGAAGCAGTAATAACCCCTGCCTCAAAGCGACACTCAAACGATAGCAACCTGGCTACAACTATTGCTCACGCGGCACGCATCTGGAGCTCTAAAAATACCCGTATAGAGCTTCTTTCGTCAGCATAACGAGCACGACTGCCCAGCGAGCTGCTGCATAACTCGCTGATTCAATAGCTTGTCAGCGAGGCAATCTGTTTCGTGTTGGTGCCCTGACTGAGTGATTGCCGCGAGAGTCATCATCGCGGCGAAACTTGGGCGGTGAAAGGCAGGTTTCGGGTTTGCTTTGTGTTCCTGGTTCGCGTCTGCCATTGTGCTCCATGGATCTCAAGGGTAACCCAGTTTGGCAAGGTCAAGAGTGGAAACGGCAATGATGACCTAGGACGGGCTTTTACGGCCGTTATAATGCGCTCCGCCTGTGTTTGTTGAAGACCCGTCTGGAGTATGAGGGTTGCGCGAGCGCCTTCTGGATCGGTCATGGTCTCGGAAGATACAGCGCCGCCTAGTTCCACGCTATAAGCCCTAGAGCTTTCACAGCCTAATAAGATACTGGGAGGATTGATCGATTAGATTCGAGTATATTCTGGTCAAGAGGAGAAATGGGACAGTCAATATTGTTTTGAAGCCTGTGCCGTAAATCAACGTCGCCAAAGCTTGCAACTCAAAGTACGTTTGTGACGTCTATAACAGAGGCTATAGCGACAAATCTTTTTGTTAGAGCTATGAGCTCACTAAACAGATGTGTACATGCCCAACGGCTGCTTTTCAAGCAGGTGCTCAAAGCGATATAAACAATGTTATATCCTTTCTGTCCCTGTCAATTTGTTTCTTCTAGTTTCTCCCTGATCCCGAAAATTCTGCCGTACTACAGACGCTTCATGAGGTGCCAATATTGCTCGGTCATAGGACGCATCTCAGACATCGTTGCCAGAAATCATCCACGAGAATGCCAATTAAGGTAGTGCCATGCGCGTTTAAAGCAAATGACAAGTCCAGCTTTCTCGGACATCCTTTAATTGTGATGCAATTGGGGGATGTTATACGAAAAATTTATTTTTTTATTGCTTTAAACCGGTATCTAGTTACTTATGGCAACTTGCGTATTTTATAATAATTAGAACAATAAATAGAGCGGCAATGGAAATAAAATGTATTGATCACAAGCTTTACTCCGCTAGAGAACTTCAACAGTGACCTTTGCTCGCGTGTTCACATAACTCGTGCGTGCCTCTCGGTCTTGTTATTTCTACGGCAGCCGATGCGCTGGCGGTTCTAAGAACAAAAAGCGGTGTTCCGCCTTTCAGCATGTTATGGCTTGGGGGGTTTAATGTCCCAAAGCGACTCAGGCTATGAGAGATGACGTAGTGGAGGGCTCCGGAAATTTCAATCACCTGAGGATCTTTAACGTGCACTGACATCGCACAGCACACGGGCGCCTAGCTTTTCGCCTCTATCGAAAAGTGGCCGCCGTAGCCGGGATTTGATCCCGTATCCTTGGGCACAGTAGTCGAGCGCCCTAACCACTGCACCACCATGACGGTGCTTCCCGTTCCGTATTTCGCAGTATATATATACTAGCTTGAGGGTTAGACAACTACGTTGTACAAATACAGATAAAAGTGTCAAAATATTTTATTTGACCTCCTCGTTTACTCCTTTCCTGCTTGCAAACACCATCATCATTATCAGCTGGACTATACCCACTGCAGAGCTTAAGCCTGTCCAGTATTCCTCCAATTTACCCGTTCCTAGGCTAACTGCGTCTACTAGACCCCTGCACGTGCGAACTTTTTAACCTCATCCGCTCACCTGACTTTCTTCGCCCCCTGCTACGCTATGCTTCCCTTCGTAACCAATTTGTTGCCCTTAGCGACCACCGGTTATCCTTCGTACTACATGTCCTGCTCATGTGAATTTTTTATTGATTTCCACGAGAATATAATTAACTCGAGTTTTCTGATCCACTCTGCGTGCTTCTTATCTCTAAACTACACCTATGGTTTGTCGTCCTACAGCTTTCTGTGTTCTCATAAGGCTCGTCTACTCCCTGATTTCGCAGTGCCTGCATCACTGCCGAGATTTCGACTAAGTCAAATGCTTTTTCGTAATCAATGAATGCTATGTATAAGGGCTGGTTGCATTCCGAGAATTTTTCTATGACTTCTTTGGTAGTATGGATATGGTTGATAGTAGAGTACCCTTTCCAAAAACCGGCTTGATCTTTTGTTCGATTTCAGCCTAAGGTTCTCCTAATTCTACTAGCGGTTACCTTGGTAAATACTTTATATGTAACAGACAGTTGGCTCAGAAACAAGGATTTACTGATGCGATCGCAAGTTATTTCTACTTTTCTTCGTGTCTGTCTTTTGGATTTTAGTTACGAAGCGCACCTTTACAGCACACTCCACTAACAAAGGATGTTCTGTCACGTCCAGCATCAGTGCATTGCTTTTGTAGCCTCCCGCTCACGCATGTATTCGGGTTAGTCTGTGGACACTGAAGCCCCGCAACAGCGCTGTCGAGAATCAGTTCTCTAAAACTAGTGTCTGGACGAGAGCTTGCATTGCCCGGTATGGCTCGACGTTTGCGCCAGGCCTGCGGTCTTCAATGTATCCTCTGCCGTCCAACTCCGTCTGCCTGGGCACGCGTACGCACACCATCTTGGAGCTGAAACCAGCGAGGAACTCGCGCCTGGGAGTCGCGTTAAGACCGCGCTGCAGCCTATCATCGTTTGACTGATCATTTCTGGGATCGTAGGCGGCAAGGTGTTGTTCGTGCCGGAGCTCGAGCTTATGCAAAGCTTTCTTGATCCACCTGAAAAAAAAAAGCGCGAAAAATAGTTACATCAGGAAACAACAGACGGGCGCCCTCACATCCGGGCTGAGGGCAATCAATAAATAAATCAATTAATTTGATAATTTAAGCAATCACTCAGTCAATCGACGAGTCGAACAATCTATCAGGCCAATGTAAGAGATCGCGATTCGCAAAACACGAAGTTAAATTAGTTATGCGAGAATTCACTATTCCTTTTTCCCCTTTAAAACAAATCTTTGTGCACAGACTGTTCTAAAGCTGTGAAAAACGGTACTATTCACCCTGCTCAACTGGGAGAGCGTCTACCACCCCATTAATATGAAGTGCACATTAAAGATCCCCAGGTGGTCGAAATGGCTCTATCGCCCTCTACTACCGGCTCCTGTTTCTCTCTTTCCACTTTCACTCCCTCCATCCTCCCTTGGTGCCCAGAGAAACAAGTTTTACAGATACTGCGCCCTTCTCTTCCTGTAGATTTCTACTCCGAATGGAGCAGAAATCAAATGCGGATTCATAGCTGAGGATAGGGTGCCATTAGGCTCCTGCTTAGAAACATTTAAAGCAGACGAGTAAGGAGGTGGGGTAAATACTGCACCATAGGGATGTGTTTAGGCGGTTCCTTCGGTATTGGCTACGATTTAAATGCAGTCTACAGCGATCAGTCAGTGAAAGTAATCTGGTTCCCTGAAATTCTTGTATGACACACTACCGAGTGAAATCGCGCTTTTTTTTTTTTGCCAATTATCAGCCTAAATGACTATGATTCTCGTTGATTCCTATATCTATTAACTTTTTTTTTATTTAAATCTAGGCCGGTACGGTGATCCGTTGCCTACGTTTACCATTGGGGGACTAATAAACCACCGTGCAAGGAGCATGAATAGCGTTCTTCTGCTGGCACGACGACATGTGATCACAGTGGGCAACGTATGAACTCTTTAAGACGGGAAAATAAATTTCATAGCGTGACCTTCGGCTTTTAAAACGGCGCAATGTTTTCCAACATCCACTGCTTTTCTAGCAAGAACAGCGCCATAATCCCCCTAGCGGCACAAGATCGACGCTAGCGCCGTGCGCTACAGACCCAGTAGCTGTATGAGTGCTCGGAGCTACGGACTTCTTAGCCGTACTTGTCACCTTCTTCACCATGCATAAAATAAAGTTAGTTAAAACGGCAGCACCACACTGCATGTTACAAAATGGAGCAGGCTTGTAAGAAAGAAGCTCGTAGTGATGAAACAGAATAAAAGGGTCCAGGTTACCGCTGCAGCTCGGCTCTCGATCACCGTTGTACCATCTGCTCCATGTTACCAACCTTGCCATATACTCTGAAGCATGAGCTGAGGAAAAGAGAACTTGCGCCCAACAAAGTCGGAACTTCAAGGCACCTGGAATTTTACAGATCCTCAGCTCTCAGAACCTTAACCACGACACCTACGGCATATTGGATCCCTCCGTCATCGACATCAGCCCCGGAGAGTCCACCACTTGATCTCACAACCAAAGTTCACCTGCAGAAACATGCCTCACCAACCTGCATGTCTAGCTTTCCTGGACGTACATATTTTAATCGCGAGGCAACAGCAGATTACTAAAGACACGTATTTATGCATACTGCTAGAAATGGTCTAAGCTTCTGATGCGAAGCCGCAGCTTGCTTGTGAGGTTCGTCCTGCACTCACAACGAGTAATTAAGAATGTCAGTGAAAACCAATGAGGTGCAGTTTACAAATAAACATAAAAATCTGCAATACTATAGAAGGAGTATCTGCGAATACATTTAATGTTATGGTGCAGTTGTACAATATTACAAATAATTACTTTTACAAACTGTTTCACAGAATATGTCCAAAATTTTCCGGCATGATGAAACCAACGCTATCACAGTGCCAATAACAAGAACAATTAAAAACTTGTTTGAATCGGCGCACCCACATGCGTCTCCTTCTGGAATGGGTCTCCGGTCATACGGCCACAGAGAGGTGTCCTGTTGCTACACTTCCTTGAGTACGTTGTAAAACAAGCCTATTTCTCGACACCCCTGACTTTTCCCCTCGGTCAGAATATTACACTCCCTAATTATAGCAATCCATGCGAACCCTAAGAAATTAAGAAACGAAAAGCGGCGCCATTCTCATTGCTTTCCTCCTTCCATTCATAGATGGTACATTGAGTTCGTTCTATGAGTTACTTAACAAGGCAGTGCTATCGGCGAATCAGCGATTGCAAAGGTATTCGCCATTAAGTCTTATCCCCGACTGTTCTTAATCCAGGTCTCCGAATACCTCTTATGAACACGCAGTGAATGGCATACCAGAGTACCTATAGCAATAGCATGTATACTTCGAGTGTCCGAATCGCTACTTGTTGTGCTGATCATTTCCGGCCATGTTAAGCATTACTTTGGTTTTCTGTATGTTCATTGTTAGACCGATCCTTCTGATCTGCCTGTCAATGTCATCGATCATGCTTTGCAAATCGTCCCCTTAGTTGCTGAGATAGGCAATACATCCACGAATATTTTATTATGAATGTATTGTCCATCGACTCTAATCCCCGACTATTTCCAACCGAGATCTCTGAATATCTCCTCCTTCATCTCTAAGCACGCGTTTATAGCATTGGAGGGATTACGTCTCCATGTCTGACACTCTACTATTGGGACTTTATAAGTGTCGTTATGAAGGACAACGCTGGCTTTGCAGCCGATATAGATGTCTGGCAGTATATTTACGCGTGACTCTTCTACAACCATGTTCCTTAATTTCCGCACGACTGCTGAGGATTTGACTGAGCCAAATGCTTCGTCGTAATATATGAAGGCTGTAGGCTGTGTGCGGCCAGTTACTGCTATTATAGTCACCTAAATTCCAAGTCACACACGGGTCAAGTAACGATTGCATATTACCCTAATCTCCAGCCTCCACCTGATCGCTTGAACAGTTGCCCGAACCGACGAACAATACTATGGTTTTCTGTCTCACTCTCGCAAACGAATACGCGCACGAAGCGAACAATGCCAAGTCGCTTAACGTGCGAAGCGTGTTGCTTCCGAGAAATTGACAGCAGTAAGAGATCGAGAACTGGCAGCCACGGCACGCAGTATGAAGAGGGCGTCGTGCGTCTAGATAGCGGGTCATTTCGATGTTGCCAAAAGGATATGCGGAGAAGGGGGAAGTTGTTGATAATACATCTCTGTCACCGCAACAGCCGAAAGAAAACCGGCAATTTTTAGATGTTCTTGAAAATCCGCTTCGTCCGAGCAGGTTTGTAACCAGCAATCACCTGACAGCAGGCTAGTGAAGTGACGCGCAAATGACCGCTACTTTGCAGTGCGTTCTTATGTAAGTCTTACTCGAGGCCGCCTTCACAGCGCGATGTCTTGGTGCTGAAGTTGATGTGACCCGAGCCGCCAGGCAGAGGGTCGATCTTGAAGGGCACCGGCTCGAGGCTGATCGTCACGTCGAAGTCTTCGGCCACTCGCTGAAGGATATACCGGGAGATCCAAAGATGGTCGCCCGCTTCGACCCCTGGCAGTGGGCCAATCTGGTATTCCCACTAGAAAAAAGACAAGTCCCAAACAGAATGACCTCCACGCCAGCTATGGCTGACAAAACGAGATATCATATTATTCACATAATTTTAAACTCTCTCCAAAGTCTCAGGCATAGGGCACAACAAGAAGAATTGTGAGTTAGGTGGGTCATGAGAGAGTTAGGGTGGATCATCATAAATCACGCAGCCTCGTGAGGTAAGCCTAAACCTGTTCATGAACTATATCTCGGCGAGTACTGGTTATCTTTCCAATTATTCTCGTCTGAAGTGATCTTTATGTAAAATAGCCATTAATTCTCTTCTTAATTAGCAAGAACGTAAAATGCTGCGTTACCCCATTATTTTATTTTCTTTTTTTTTTTTTGGTTCCAGACTGCTAGCTTCTTTCGTAAGTATATCCAGATTATAGCATCTAAGCTCCCCTTAGCCCATCAGCTGAAGGGAAAGAAGTTATTTGAGGTCTCTTGTATTCCTTAATTACCCTTATTACCTGTGAGAGGAAAGCTTCAGGGTTCGAACCGTAAAGCTTGACGCCGGCGTAGGCACAGGCTTTGATGTGAGCATCGGCTATCATGCGGCCGGCGATGTTGTCTGGTCCCACGGCATAGAAGTAGTCTCCTGAAAGGTACAGAATGCAACGTTAAAGAGAGGCAATGATTCCAAACAAGGTAGAAAGAAAAGCCTACATTAAGGAAAACATTATATAGAATCCGAAACCAAGCGTATCCTGTCGTTTCCGACTTCCTCGGTATTTTATGCGAATGCATTAGGAGAGCTACGAACGCGCAAAATGTACGATGTGTGTTTAAAGCCTTTAGTTTGCCTATATGAACCTACCACATTTGGCATACGGCTATCCACCTACCACCCGGCAGATTAAAAAAAAATCTCCCCCTTACTGTAAGAAGGGAGGGAAGATTTTGCTCCCTGAACTAAATGGTAGAGGTGACATAGAGGAACGACGAAAGTCCAGGTTTATAAATAAAAACTACGATGCACCAAAAGATTTGAATACAATGAAACGCTCGAATACAATGACTCGGATATAACGAAAGTCCTTCATGCATTCCTCATCACTGCATAAGCGGAGTCGAAAAGGTGCATGCTTCCATATTTCCTCCGCAGCAATCAAACTGGTGGCCCCTGAATTTGATTTTTTTTTCTTTTCGCCAGGCAGTACGATGTCTTGTGGCAACAACGATCAGCCAATGAGGATAGACTCCACAACAAAAACACACTTCATTCGGCTGACTGCTTGCACTTTCCGGGTTTCAAGCGCATCTATTGACGCCGTCACAAAACCTCGATCCACGTTGCAAGTTTTCGACGCGTCTAGATAAGATATTTATTTCGGCCTGGCCACGCTAGCATTGAAAGCATGCCTTCAGATTATTTTTGTGTTTCCGAGTGTACGATGTAACGAATAAAAGGCATGGGATGGGGTTACTTAGCTTGATATAAGGATTGATAAAATTGATCCTAAGGGATGCAACTTAAGTCAAACTAAACGGGGCATGGTGTCTCATAAAAAATAGTCATTAGCTTCCTGGTCAAGCGACTCGACGGGCATCTCTGCAGGCTATATTAGCGAGATCCCCCTGTATCACTCAGGCCAGTTTTGTGACTGGCGTTCCACAGAACGCAATGACAATGACACACTAAACAATATATCATCCTTAAAGGTGTAACACTGTCCCCGGGCCAGCACCCTATGGGCAGAGCAGCACTGCTTCAGCGTTGGACATCCTTCGTTGTGCTCATTTGTTCGGCGTCGAAAAACGGATGCTATGTTTGGTTGAGGCAGCACAGAGCGGCAACCCTCACAGTGCTCAGGACACTGCTGCAGCGGTGAGGCGAAACGAAGAGGCGTCCGGGTGCTGTGCGATGTCAGCGCACGTTAAAGATCGCCAGGTGGTCGAAATTATTCCGTAGCCCTCCACTACGGCTCCTCTTTCTCTCTGTCCACTTTCGCTCCCACCTTCCTCCCTTCCCTTACGGCGCGGTTGAGGTGTCCACAGAAAACAAGTGAGAACGTTACCGCGCCTTTCCCTTCCTATAAATAAATCAGTTTTTTTTTTAACCGAATTTCTCTCTCTCGCTTTTTCTTATATGCCCCTCTTCCACATTACACCGCTCAGGGTAACCAACCGAAAAAACCTTGATTGTTAATTCCGCCGTGCCTTACTCCTGCCTTGCCACGTATGGTGTTAGCCCAGGGAAAGCGTTACACTTTAAAGGGCGACAAATTGTTTAGTCTGTGACGACAGGTGGCTAATCATCACCAGCAGCAGCTTGACTACGTCTGCTGTACAACAAAGGACTGTCCGACATGCCTCCAATTAGCTATTTCCTAGCTGTGCCAGCTATGTAAATTATATCATCGCAAACTTCCCAACCTCATCCGCACACATGGCCCCCTGACGCCGCTCTGCTACGCTCTTCTGTGTTCGCTATTTTCAATTTAGTTTAATTATTTGTTTTTTACAGCGACATAAAATACAATAACTGAATACAAAAGTTAGTGCAGCAAGAGGTGCCGAAGCGCATGGCTGCAGTGGGACCTCTCAAGACAAACTTACACAATGGAAAGCACGAGCGCAGGATAAGAGGCTGCATAGCAAATCATAATAATTAGCACGGGCTAAATAAATTGATGATTGAATGATATAAGTACCAGCAAACATAGTTTCATACAACAACTATACGTACTTAGGAATTGACGACAGGTGAAAGAAAAGAATTGAGAAGAGTAAACTGTAGCTATCATCCGCTTCCAAGTTGCTTCCTCGTAGTGATGCCTGCTTTGTCAGACAGCAGACACAGTCACGCCGCCATTAACATTCTCCACTCTTACTGGAAATCATGTCCACCCAAAATACCCCGATGTCGCGCGCACGCGCTGTGGGACTTCTCGCGCAGCCTCCAATCCCGCCAACAGAACATGACTCTCCCCCACAGTTACCGACCTCGATGTTTTCAAAAATGGCTCGCCCCACCAGAGGAGGCAACCGCGGTGGCATGTCTAAGATTATGGTGGGCCATATCAGCCAGATCCTCCCGAACGCATGAAAATTTTGCTCTCTTTTTTGGGTCCCTGGACACAAATATTTTGGGCCGCTTAATTTCATTTATTTTAATAGAGTTTGCTCACTCACTCAAACAGCAATTGAGCAATACGTCCTATCTGAAGGACAAGAAAGAAAAGAAATCACTAAAAGCGTTGGCTATTCCTGAAGCAAAGTGCAATCAACTCCGATCCTGCAAGTGTCCATCGGCTATCTTAGCCTCGAATTTCGCCCCCTGCCCACTCCGCTTTTTTCGTGATTTCGCCAAGGATATCTTAAATTCACGTTTATTTCTTGACATATTCTGCTTACTTTCGGAGTTTAGAACCATCATTTTCCTTTCCATATATCACTCACTGATGCGTCATCAGTTAAAGTTGAATACGTTTTGTCAGTCTCCACATGTCTGCCCCATAGTCGACTACGATTACGATTCATACTCAAAGTTCAATACTTTCTACTTGAGATGAAACTGAAACACAAAAACGTCTCTTCCGGTCTGATGACGTCACTTCTTTCCAGCCAATGAGCGAATTTTATCACTGACGGCACATTTTATTTTATCTGGTGGTGCTTCAAAGGACGTTAATATAATGCGTTTGTATTTAGAAGAATTTATGTGCCTTTTTTGGTGAATAGAAAGTATAGGATTGAATTATTAAATCGATGGAGATTGTCGGTTCGGTGATAAGTGTTGACACTCCGGTACATCAATAGTTCTTTATCATTTTTTTTTTTTAAGCGACCCCTGTCACTAGAGTGGCATGCTGCAAAACATGTAGAACCATATTTCCATATACGCGCAGTCGTATAAACTCCGTATCATACGAAGTCCGTACTATTTCTGTATCGTAAGAAATCTGTATGATTTCTGTATCATACGAAGTCCGTACGATTTCTGTATCATACATAGTTCCGTATTCCAATAATTGCGTGTGATCGGAAAATACGGATTCCATATATGCGGATTTTTTCAATAGGGACATTAAATATCTAAGGTTCTAACGTGAAGTACATAACTCGTAAACCATAGTTCACAGTTTCTTTCCTATGAGTACGTTGGAACAGATTGAGTGCTCCGGGGAAAGTGACGAAACTGCCAGGGCACGGGGAGTCTGGCCTGCTTAAAAAGAAATTATGAAAATTCATGCCAGTATAGGCGGAAAGGCAGACTCACGGCCACGTTTCAAAGCCTGCTTGTCTTCTGGCCAACCGATCGGCACTCCATTCCGCTCCAGTATCACGTACTCCTGCTCAATGCCGAACCAGGGATCCTCATCTTTGGCCGCTTCCATCGCCTTCTTGCAGGGACGGCGTGTGTTCGTCTCTGAAAAAAATACAGAACGCGTTAACTTCCCCGTGAAGGCGTTAGGAGTGCCACGGAAGCGAGAACAAGTCGCAGTACATCTGAAATCTCTGTCACCTATCGGAGGTGGTACACACAAGAACCACCTTTCACGATTTCCAGGTGGAAAAAATAAGAAAAAAAAAAACAGGAAATCTCCCCTTTTCCAACCTTCAAATCTCGGTTAGAACGAAAAACTCGGATACAGTATAGACACGGATATCACGAATGACTTGCATACAAAGGAAAACTGGGATATGCCGAAAGCCATTATGAAAGACTCATATGTGATGAAAATCTTTATTTAATGTGTTCCTGATCACTATAAGCGGAGTCGAAAAAACATATGATGTCGCATTTACTCCACATGAATGAAATTAATCGCCGTGAATATTTTCTAAAACCTCTTTTCAGAGCAAATACCCCTCCTCCGAACGCGCACGCAACCGTTTTCCAGTAAAAAAAAAAAAAAAAAAAAAAAACTACAAAACATTTTCTGTTGTTACGACAGAATTTCTGAGTAGTTTCTGACAGGAAACTTGTTGTGAAAACAGAAATTTCTGCAGTAACGTCTGAATTTTCTGTAGTTACAACAGAAAAGTACTATAGAAATACAGACCACAGAATCATACTACAGAAAGAAAACTAGAGAACTTCAGAAAAATCTCCCGTTAACGACAGAACTACAGAATACTTTCTCTTACATGTGACATGGTTCTGTATTTTTTTCGACTCGGTTTTTGGCACTTTCATTGGTTACTCTACTTCGAGTTAAAAAAAAAAAAAGGATATTTAGAGAGCGACTCAGGGCTTCCACGTACGATGTGAAACGAAGCTGATGAAAAGAGAAAGACCAAAGCAAGCCCAAGTATCATTCTAGAAATGCAACAAAAAGCGATGAAAAAGGAGTCACTAACATAGCAGAAGTCGTCCAAAAAAGGCCAGCAATTATAGAAGGCGCAAGGTAAATTTTTAATTTTCTTTTTGTAGGAGAACAAGTAGGATCAACATGCGAATATATAAGTATCCTAAAGCTAAATGCAAGAAATGGAAATCTGATAGGCACATAGATGCCTATAGTTGGAGTATGAGGGTGCCACCAAGGCATGAAACGCGTTCTGGGTGGTCGAATACATGAAAGGGAAAATGATAAGAGATAGTTTAGTCAATAAAGGCGTATGATAATAAATAACACTTGATTCACAGGAAACCAAAAACCCAATATCTTTCAAGCTTGCTCTGTGGACACACGAGCCCTGCCGTAAAGGGAGGAAGGTGGGAGTGAAAGTGGAAAGAGAGAAAGAGGAGCCGTAGCGGAGGGATATGGAGCAATTTCGATCACCTGGGGATCTTTAACATGCACTGACATCGCACAGCACACGGACGACTCTTCGTTTCGCCTCCATCGAAACGCAGCCGCCGGAGGTCGGGATCGAACCCGGGTACTCCGGCAGAGTAGTCGGGCATCTTAACCACTGCACCCTCGCGTTGAGGCGCAGGTGCATGATAAAGGGGCAATTGTGATCTTTTTCTCTTTTTCCGACTGTGCATCTTTGTGTACGTATGGCGTATAGCCAGGATATAAGAATGAGTACGTGAACGAGATAGAAATACGTTTTTACTGACGATTTTGAGTGAAACGCTAAAGAATAAATGCAACGGATAGAAAGAAAACCACATTCGTCCGTCCGTATACAACGCTGCTTGCCTGTCATTCGGCAGCGAGTGAACCTCGATTTCTGCTGCTGCAATCGTCGTGACCGTGTCATATATGCTGTTCCTACGTAGTTTACGTCTACTCATTTTATGTTTCATTCGTGCTGCCTTTCATGCACGTGTGCACAGGCTTGCATGCCAAGGCTGGTTGCGCATGACAAGCGCGCCAAAAAGCAGCTTGTTTCAGCCCATTTCACGTAGTCGCCGTTTTAGCCAATGTAACAATACTACTAGCTGCGGACTAACCAACGAAAGGCGACACAGCGCCTACGTCGCGCTTCGCCTTGTTTGCTCACTGTTCATCTCTGTTTTAGCAAATATTCGTTGGAGTGAACTTGCTATAGGAAGAGCCGAGTTATAGCATTCTATTTGCAAGTGAATTGCATTCGTGTGTATTGTGTGCGACAGCGCTGTGCTCTCACGAGAAAAACTTCCAAGCGAGTTGCGTTCACTGAGTGACTAAATGTGTACTCTGCATATCTCCAAACCGGTGCCAGCTCAGCTGAGCTGTTATGTATAGTTTGCTTTGTTTATAATGAGTTCGCGCTTAGAAGTTCCGGGCATTCTTCTCGCCTTCAGAGTGGCGCAATATTATCTCCCTGTCGCTAATGTTCCATTTCATCGCTGCTAAACTCTCTTGCTCGTAGTGTTCAGGTCTACTATCAAGGGTTTCCGTGACATTCTGTCCTCCGCAAAATTGCCGTCAAACTGGATGAAGCTTTTTATTTCAGGTCACCACGCACATGCAAATACGCTCAAAGCATTTAAAACAAATGACTTTGAGCCATGAATGGCAAAATTAGCGTTAAAGTGGCAATACAGTTCGATTTGGTTACCGTTGGGCTGATGGTCTGAGTTGAGAACCTCGCAGAGAACCAACTTGTTGCGACCTCCGAGAAAAGGGTCCCTGAATAGAGCGACAGGCGCCAGAAATAGCTCCGAGTCGACGTCTGCGTCTGGCCATTGAAAGGTGCCCATGCCGCAAAATGTAGACATCGGACACTCTAAATCAGAACAGAAAAAAAAAATGCATTGCAGTTTCAGCGAATGTGTCGTATCAGAGAGAGAGAGAAAAAAAAACTGCCTATATAGAAAACAGCACAACAGAGTAAATAAAAAAAAAAAAGGCAGTGCGAACTGAAACGAAATACCAGCTGTAAATCTGCACACTGTACGCGTTTTCTCCCATGGTTTATTCAGCGTTCACGGCTTCTGCATGTACGCGTTTTGCCAGCGTCTTGAAAGGAACATAAGCTCCTCCACGAGCCACCCCAACTTCCAAAACACACGCTTGTCGACATCTTCTTTCATCATATTGATTTCGTGCCCTTTTTCTTCCTAGAACACTATTCTCCGTAAACATACACATCAACGCTAAGCACTGCAAGTTGGGTGATGAACTATCCTCTTTTTCAATAAAGGGACACTTAGGAATGGCCTGCATCGACAGGATATCGCTTCTCGTCAGGAAGAGAACACCACTCCCACTGAGGACGAAGTTTTATTACGCGGGGATTCCGATCCCACGTTGCTTTGGGATCATGCACGCCTTACCACGCCACACTACATGCACCGCACTATATATATATCATATCATACCGCAACAAACCATACCATACCACACATGACCCCACATGTAGCTTTCGCCGCAGCCAATCATCCCGCGTGTCTAACTGCCACTCTTCCTCGCCGTGCACTCCCTGTCATCAGCATCTTTATCAGTTCCATCCGTGCGCAATTGATCCAAACGCATCGCTATCGCATCGTCCTCTTATGTTGCGTTGAAAATGAGAGACGGTTTAACCATATAAACTTGGCCCATACTCAGAAGTGTCTTTGCGCAATTCAAAAATTGAAATTAGAAATTCGAGCTGACATGTGTTCAAGGCTGGGGGCTTTGCGCGCCCCTAAAATAGAATTGGGCTACCCCGAAATTTGGGTGGCGCATCCAACAAATTAGGTCGCAGAAATCCTTAAATGTTGACCGAAAGTAGATATTCGGATGCTTTGTCACGACACTAAGTGGATGGAAAAGCCATTTTCTCAGTATCTTATTTACTGGACTTCCTTTGCCGTGTACAGCTGTCATTTGTCAAGCGTGTTCGAAAACAACACTGCTTCAACGGTATACAGATGTTGGGCTGGTCTTAGTAGTACGTAACGTTGGTAGCACGTTGATGGCTCAGAGAACTCGCTGGGCGACCTACACAACATTCCCTGCTGAGCTTTAACGGTTTAACTTGAAGTAGTTGAGGTAGTCATGATGAGCTAATACTATATAGTCTTAGTTGGGAAAGCCACATGTGAGATTCGAGTCTCATTTACGTTCTTATTTCTTTTGTTTTATTGAAGTAGTGAAGTCTAACTGAATGGAGCTTCAAATGCAATTTTTGACTGATTACGTGACCACATGGCCTTACACGGGAATAGCTGCCAAGTTTCTTGATGGGTCACTCTTCTTGAGGAAGGTGATAGAGCTCGGAAAGAAGAAAACAACACAAACATATACCGGAGACAGGAAACAATAACGCCAACACAGACGGACACCAATTAAACGACACAGGACAAGGCTAACATCCCCTTCATTCGCTGAGAAGCCAGCCAACATAAGAAATCAATAGGCAAGCGCGGAAAGAAAGACCACAGATCATCAACGACACTGTTAAAGATCAAACATTTCGGTTTTAATAATAGTAATAGAATTATCGCTTACAGACTATTTACCCCTCTTTTTTATGTAAAATGTTTCCAAAACTCATTGTCTGTACTTCAGTTTCTCTGCACCTGCCCAGAATCGTTATCTCCAGAAATCGCGGTTCACACTTTTTCAATTGATGGATTTTTCACGTCACGAAGGTTATTTCGCTCGGCGACACAAATGCATCCAGGGCAATGTGGCGCCAATTACGCCTCCTACATATTTTCACCATCGCGCGTGTTCTGCTGTAAGAAATCCACACAGCGCTCCTTTTGGCTCCTTCATAGACCTTCGCGCGAGTGTGTGCTATGTCATATGCCACCCCCCTGTGCAGCACTTATAAATTGATTCCCAGGCTTTTACCGCGAGAGCCGCTTTTCCCCTTAGTTCGCAATGCGTACCCTGAGCTGTGCAATCTACCGGGGTGCCGAGAACACGACTGGCGCTCCAGGTTTGTTTGCCACCTTTTCGACATTGGTGGCAATCCTGTGAACGTAAAGAATTACTTTCGGCTTCTCAGCTTTCTTTATTCGCTCACTCGGCTTTTGAAATGTGGAACACACAATTTTGCGTAAGAGATCGTCAGCAACGGCTGTGAGAACGGAGCATGGAAACCCTGCTGGAACAAACCGTTCCACTCGCCTCCATAGCGACAATATCTCATGAGAATGTACCAGAGAAAATGGCTTGAAATTGTGCATTTTACTGTTTCTGAATGACCTGGCGCGTAAGTCGCGTCTTCTGCGCTTTTTCAGTCTAAGCTTAAGATCTAAGAACCGCAAAGACCCCCCAAGAGAGGGTGAGTTATAAATAGACCCCACCCATTCTCTTAAAGTTGTTTAATACCATGCGTACAGCATCCGTGTAGGTCAAGTACTTTTTTTTTTTAATATATAAAACTCATCTACATATTTATGCACTTTCAGTACCCCCTTTCCGGCTAGACTATGTTCCAGGACGCAGCCAATAAAGGCTAAAAGTATATGTCACTAAGCGCCGGGACTATGTAGGAGTCAATGCAAATCCCCGTGTTCGACGATAAAATTCGTTTTGAAAAGAGACGTGTCACACTCAGGTAAAATTCGAGTCGTCCATAAAATTCTCTATTGACGCTCCAGGAGAGTTCTGGAAAATAACCGCACCGCTAACTTTTTATAGCGACCCTTGTGGTGCTTCGTACGCCACCGCGATGCAGCACTTCAAAAAATTTCCAAAAAACACAAACAAAAACACAAACACAAATAAACAGATACATCGAGTATTACTTCAAGCAAAAACTCCAATTTGGTTTTCAATAATCCTAGATAAAAGCACCGATAAATGAGAAAGTACTACGTGGAGATACATAGGGATTTTTCAAGTAACTGCAGGAAAACAATGCTCGCAATGGGGATTTTTAGCGCTTAAGAAAAAAAGCTTTCACTTTCGGCACGGGCAGCATGACTATGGTGCATTGCTAGTGCAACGTTTTTTGCATTTTATTACCTTGTTGTATAAAAGGTGTACGTGCCTGAAAAAAAAAAGAAAGAACTATACGCAGCACACTTGTGTTCACGTCTGTCCATTTCTTGTTAGAATATCGTGACATGCCTCGGAACGCACAACATTTTGCACATTTTCAACAAGATTTTTTTTTTTTTCCAATGGTACATTTCATACTAAAATACGCAAGAAAATGTTTCTCATCCCACGTCATAAAGAGCTCGATTTTAATCAACCGCAGGAGGAATGAACAGCTTTTCTATTTACAATGCACAATCAATTGTTTAATTGATTATATTGCCGAGAGAGCCACTAATGTTCAATCGCTTAAATTATCGAAACCTTAAGGAACATAAAACAGCACCCACAACTCCAAAAATTCAGCCATTACTATGCGAATTCTTAACGCAGTGAAAACTGCTCTCTCGCTAGTTCATGAAAGCCACATAAGAACCAAATATCACTTGTTATTTTTTTTTTTTTCACATGAATTCTCGCCTCTTTCACTTATCACATTAGAATATCGCAGTACCCTGGTTAAAAGCAGATTTGTCTTGTTTACCGCAAAAATTATATTTAGTGTAGAAAAGCCCTCGAATCTTTTCAAAAGCATGTACATTCAAATAGGCCGCAGCCACAGGAAGAAGTCGGGTTAACGAATCGCAATAAATGAAAATCAGTAGGTCTGCCAAATAAAAAAATCAATACACAGAACATAGCTAACCCTTCTTAGTTAAGCACATAACTAAGAGTTAAACTCTACCTTGCAACTGCCGTCTTATATAACTTGAGAGACTTGACTGAGCAGCAAATTGTTTCAGCATTTCTATACGTGGAGGACAACACTGAGAGCCATGAACGGAAAATGGTAAGTGTAACGTTAAGAAATAAAAAAACATGCACAGTGAGTCAGAACAATGACTCGGGTTAGTGACATCCTACTGTAAATCAAGAAGAAGAAATTGACATGGGCAGGGCACGTATTGCGAAAAGAGGATAAGCGATGGTTCCTAACAATAACAAATTGAATTCCAAGGAAGGGAAATCATAGCAGGGAGCAGCAGAAAGTTAGGTGGGCGGATGAGGTTAAGAAGTTCGCAGGGGTCAAGTGGCTGCAGCTAGCACAGGACCTGGTTAGTTGGAGGAATACGGGAGAGGCCTTCATCCTGCAGTGGGCATAATCCGGCTGATGCATGCTGATGGTGATACGGTGAAGCTGAAGGCATGAATGCAAACTGCACTATATGGGTATCACAGATCTGTACTATGACAAAATCCTACCTTCGGGTGTTTTCGGTTCGTAACTCAACACCCTCATCTTCGATCGCAGGTTCTCCAGTAAGCCGTCGACGAAAATGTACGTGCAAAAAACTTGGTCGTCGGGTTGGTCGAGTTTCAGGTATTTTTTGAAGACTTGCTGCCGCGCAGTTGCCATCGTCGACATTTGTTCCCACTTAATAGTACACAGAGAAACTTTGTAGCCAGCGACTATACTTGCTGCTATAACACGTGGAGCTTCCTGTGCGACTCGCTACATGGGCGCGAAATAAATGTGGATATCAGCGACAGGGATAAATTATATACCGAACAAAGCAGCAAGCTTCGGCGACGTTTTAATCGCAGAGATTGAGCATTCAACGTTTTTAAAACAGCTGCGGTACACAGGCATCCCGACGTCACAGGTTCAGACACCTGGGGCGTATACGATAGCAGCTACAAAGAACATTCTTGCTTAGTTTGCGAAGTTGTATTGCTTCGCGACTTGTTTTTGTCTGTGTCATACGCTTGAGAATACAAGCCATATCTGAGCGTATATATCTTCAGGAAAAATAGATACAGCAGCTCAGGTAATAGATAAGGGCTACAGTGAGAGGACGGGACCAGCGCTATACTATGATATCGATGTTCAGATTCCTCCTTATCGGTTGCTGTCTTTTTTTGTTTTGTTTTGTTTTAGCGTCAAGGGCCTCGTGTCGCAGAAAAGCCGGTATCAGCGTGCTGTATTTGCTTCTTCCGAGAATTTTGTCACTGGACCGAGAGTAAACCTCCCCCGAAACTCAGTTGTCTGGGCTGCGATGTTTTCCTCCCGCGAACCGCTTAAATGCTTGGCGTAACATGCCGCACGTATAAGTTCCCGAAGTAGCCTCACATGAGGGACACTTCTCAGAGCGGATTGACCGATTGAATTCTTTATTAATTTATTGACCGACTTATTGATTGCAAAAAAAAAAAATGCAGGTGGGAAGGAATGCCTTGCATATTCGTGTATTGTGGTCAAATGATTGTTTAAAAAGATCGGACAGTGGATGTTCGCGACGAGCAGGAAAACATGGGAAGGGAAGGTGACACAAGGCTCGTGTCATTCAGTTACATTTCTCTTACATCAGGCTTTTTGACGAGACCCTGACAAGTCGGTTACGAAATTCTCCGATTAGTCGATACGTTGACGACGTCACGTGGTACCACCTGAGCTCTGTGATCAGGTCACGTGATTTTGTGACCTTATCGCCGAGCGTTGATTGGTCTAGACGTTGATGACGTCACGAGGTTGCGCGACCGCTCACGACCAAGCAAGAGTTTTTTGGCACACATGGGTAATGATGTGGTGTGACTACAACGCTAATGATGTTGTACTAAAACCAGTTCGTAATCGCCAAAAAAGAATACGAAAACGGGGCAGATATTGGGCCGCGATCCCAAGACGGATGACGCCATGCGCACATGTTATAGGTTTGGTTTGGTTTGTGGGGTTTAACGTCCCAAAGCAACTCAGGCTATGAGAGACGCCGTAGTGGAGGACTCCGGAAATTTCGACCACCTGGGGTTCTTTAACGTGCACTGACATCGCACAGCACACGGGCGCTAAGAACAATTCTTGTATACGTTGAGCGGCCGAAATAGCAGTTGCAGATAAGGACGGGTGCCATGAAATGTATGAAGTTACAAAAAAAAAATCACGCATTCTTCCATGTAATTTTAGAGGACGGGTAATGATTCATGTGCAACGCAACGCCAAATAGCGGAGCAGCCTTTAAAAGTCATACCAGTTGACTCAGTCTCCTTTGAAGCAAGATGGATCATGGTTGAGCGTTTTCACGAAAACTAAACTTCCTGTATGATGCTATGGAACTCTGAAGTGAAATCCCTGTCTAACTTTGAAACTTGAGAAATTGGTTAAACTTCATAAGTTCCGTGGACAGCTGCAACGTTGACATGGGACATGTGAGGCGCACGTGTAAGCTCGTCCGATACCGAGACATAAGTTCGGGGAACGGACTGGCGGCATTCCTATAGTCTCATTATGCCAACCAGGGCTTCGATCCAGGCGAGGCTGCTCTAAATTTCTTTTAAGGCGACAACTTCAAAGATCCCTTGTCGCAGAAAACCCGGTGCCGACGTAGGCTTTGAGCGAAAGGTCCTGATTGGTCGATATGATCATGGCGTGAAGGTAATATGACTCCACGAGGAATTAAAACATCTAATAAGGCTCACGCTGAACGTGACGTCACGCCTGGAATGAAAGCGATTAAGTGCAATATATCCACTTAGCAATCCACGCAGGGCGTAGCTTATGACTATGCGTAATCACACTATGTGTAATTAGAGAGATAACAATTATGGCATTGGTAATTGAGTGAACAGCAAATTATACGTTGGCGTTGGACATCTGCTTTGCTTTACGTGGTGTAGTGTCGCTGACATGCCGCGGCCACTGAAACCCGACAGATAGCTTTATTTTTTTTTTTTTTCAGTGCGCTGTAACTGTGTCCAGTTACGACGTAACTTTGTGGGTTCAGATTTTGTGAAGGCGAACGCCTCTATATATATTGCACGTGTCTAACTTTTTAGTAACGAAGCACCCACTATATGCTGCTGTCGCGTTGTGACGCAACCAAAAGCGACATTGAAGGGAGATAGCAAGCCAAGCAAGACGGATAGTTTGTTCTTCTGGAACACTGCAGGAAGGGTGGCTTCATTGCAGAGAAAATCAACGATGAATGCCTCGAAACCCTTCTACACCGAAAGCATCTACGAAATAGGTGAAGTTATTGAGCTCAGCCGTAAACAGCACAACGACCTGGTGATTGCGCTCATACACGTATACATTCAGCAGCAATGACAATTATGAGTGGCCGTCGGGGCATATCTGTTGTCATGAAATTTTCTCGGGCACGTTGAGAGGTCTTCAAAAGAGCGAGTAGCAGTCGCGCTCACTGTATTTCATTCAACAACGGATATAACGGAACGATTGGACAGTCATTGATCATCACACGGCCAATTGTCCAATTGTATTGGCGGTTATCGCACGTTTGTTCACTACCTACGCAGTAAGTATATGTTTGCGGGTATTCCGCATGACTGACTCTGCTGCTGTCGTTAGTTCCTACGTCGGTGAATTGAAACCTGTGGTTTATAGGCAGAAATGAATCAGAGCAGTTTACGATTAACTGTATCCTGCCGTCTTCCGGCTGCGTCGGTCCTCAGGGAATGCAGGCACAATCCAGACAATGACGCATCAGCTGACAATAATTTTCTCACCGAAAGCCTCGTGTAGTGCATGTGGGGTTACCAGTGCTGGAAGGGGCTGTTTAACAGGCACTACAAGAGGTGATGCTGCATGCGTGTGGTATTTCTCAGATAATCTTCGCCATATCTAAAAGTATAATTACCTTTTTGCTGCTCAAAAACATGAGGGAGGCCATTCATCGCTTCGCGATTCGTACGTTGACGACGTTATATATATGCACGTGTCTGCATATGCGTATACTAGACCAAAAATTTGACTACTACATTTTGGTACCTCATCAAGCATGCACTCTATAAAAAGTAGGCCTATATAAACAATTGGAAAGGCTCAGGTGAGACCGAAACCGCTTCACCGACCGCCTGGCGAGAATATCAGAGCGTAAATGCCGTTGAGAACTTGTGCTCCTGAACATGCTTATTGCACCAACACACGGAAAAGGATACAGCGAAAGTGTTTCCGTCATAGCCTTTATTTCCGTCATCGGACTGGCGCTATTTTAAATATCAGAGTTCGAATTCTTGACCACATTCTCCGCTTTGCTCTATTGATGTTGTTCACTAAGAGGGTCAAAACAGTGTCCCTTGAGAGCTCTCATGTGTTTGTGTCACTCATGGCTTCTGCTGGAATCCGCAAGGGAAAGTGCCACTGGCACTTCATTTTACGTAATATTCTTGCTTGGAAAAGCTTTTCTTTTTTATTTTTCTGGCAAAAATGCTTTGTTCTCATTTCACGCTAACCTTCCAGTCGAACTTGACTTAAAATTTCCCTTCAGTGTCCTCCTAATTTTTTATACGGATGGAGGGCAAAAACACCACGGCGAGCGCACATAAAAAGAAAACTTGCCTCACAGCATTTCTCTGCAACAGATCCGTGCTGTTCAAATCTTTGTTTAAAAGGAACCCGCGGAGTATATCATTCATTCTAGAGTAAAAGGCAAAGTTTGAAACAAAAACGTACAAGCCAAACGTTAAGACGTTTTAATATTAGAACTCTTTCCTTTAGCTGCGACTTGTCCCATTAGCTCATAAATATTCATTTTTTAAATGGGTGCCGTGAGTAAGAATGTAATAAAAATTATAGGCACTGAAACACCCTCGAGAGCTAATGGGATAGCATTGGTGTTATGTACATTTATGCTGCTGTTTAGGGTTAGTATCAATCAATAGCACTAATAAGTAGTGTTTTGTTGGTTTTGTTAAGTATTGGGACTAAATGTTAGTTGTAATTAGTAGCGCAGAGTAGTTGGGGCAAATAGCAGTGGTTATCCTTTGGGATAATTGGCAGTCTTAATTTCAACTGTATGTTGCGGTAATGCAGTGTGTGAATTCGGTTCGTTATAATTAAGGTACGAGGTTGTCGCAGAAGACTTCTAAAGTATCGCAGTGAGCGAATCCTACTCAGTGGTAAAATATATTGCGTCTGAAGTACAGCGGTTCGTTTCCTGCTTGACCTCGTTTTGTTTTTCAGCAAGAACGTTTTTGTTTTTTCTTAGAAGGTATTTCACAACGGTTGTTGAATGACGTAACGACTTCCAATGTCATCGCTGTATTGAGTAATCAAGGAATTTTGTTGTAACTCCAGAGTTTTTCCGGGAACTAGCGCTATTGGGTTAATAATTATTGAATCTTTTATGCGAAAGACTTTATAGCTCATGGGTGTACGCAGAAAGTGCCCTCTCGCGATGGTGTCACACAAACCCTGTCGACGAATGACGTAATTTGTGAGTAAAATATTGTTTGTAAATATAGAGGGGGACATATTGTCTCTATGTGAAAAATTTTGTTAATTTCGAGAAATTGTTTTAATGAATTAAAGGCAAAATTAGACGTCGAAATATCCATTTACGTTGATATAGTGCGCAGACGTCAAAACAGCCACGTTCGTAGAAATGGTGCAAAATATGTCAAAATTTCTCAAAAAATATCCAAAAACGTTGCAAAGTTTAATGTCGGGCCTAGTCACTGCGTTACAAAAGATAAAACATCGAAACAGTCGCACTTAGAAAGGTGTATGTGCTTGCAACGAATTTTCTGCACGCCAGAGGTGAACATGCAAGCAATGAGACGCGCCAGCGTCGAGTCCTACTGATTCATTTCGATCACCTGGGGCCCTCTTAAGATCACCGAAATCACACAGAAGAAACATATTCACATTTTGTCTGCGTTGAACAAGGCCGCCGCCGTCACTGCCATCGGGTTTGAACCAGCGACCTTATGCTGAGTAGCAGAAATATCGCAGTCACAAAGCTACCGCGATTTTATTGATTGGAAGCTCATTCCTGGAAAGCAGGAACAGTTTTTCAACACCTCCACGTATTGTCAAAATGATTTAGTGGCCTGAAATATAAGCTGACTTAAGAACCATAGCATTGACCTCGTAATTTCGGTGTGAAGTTCTATTCAAAGTACCACCGAGCGCCCTCCGGCTTCCAACGGGCACAGTGTTTGTCCTGGCCTTGTACTCGGTTCTCTGCACTTATGTTCTCGGTAGATGGGTCCCTAATACCTTTTTGGATATACAACGCCTCGTGTTCCGGCACCGTCTCGCCAAATCAACCTTTGTGCCAATTAAGTTCTTTACGCCAAAAGTCAGGATCGCTTAAAATAATAAACATTAAAACTACAGCTAATGGAGTTCGACACCTCTAGCAATATTCAGGTAATTCGAACAAGAGCTGTCATTAATAATTCATATAATCCAGTGTAGTTTTATAACACTCATGGTAAAAGATGCCCAGAATACGGGCCCGTTATGGCATTAAGTGCTCAATACCGGAACATATATCGTTTCTTTTGGTATCTGTAGCACATGTCTTCTTTTTTTTTTTTTCACTAATACCTTCGAAATGTTGATGTTGGCATGTTTTTTCAATTTTATTTGTACCTTCATAGCTAGCATATTCCTGTTGCTTTTTTTTTTCTTTGGGTATCATGTATGTACAACACTTGAATTGATGTCTGTGCCTGGTTTCGATTTCCGCAAACTGGCATGAGGGCCGCATTTAGGCCCTCTACAACCAATTTTTGGCGCTTGGATATTGCACAATAAAGGAAAATAAAAATGAATAAGTGTCTGGATTGGGGGGGGGGGGGGGCGAAGTTGTCCCCCCCCCCTCCTTCCCTCAATAAAAAAAAAGTGAAGGTTATGAAGGTGTGGTAAATGAACTTCTTGGGGCCTCATCCATGACACCCGATTTCGATTAAAGCAGTACGCAAAGCCGCACCTGAACAATAGGATTTCGACACGTGCTCTTAGCTTGCAGGGATACTGTATCGTGCACGCTGTAGTCTGCGTGTGAAATATTCAGGAAAAAGAAAAAGCATTTACAGAACTCGATCCAGCGCAACATGTGTGCTGAGCCCATGCTGCGCACGTGAACGTAACATACGCGAAAGACCCGTGCCATGTTTTTGAGGACACTCTGGTTGTCTCTAATTACTCTAAAGGATATCTGCGAAGGCAGCCGAAGCTGAACCTCACTACACTAGCGATCCGGGAAGTAGAAATATCTGTAGGGGCTCTACTTCGGGCCAACAGCTACGCAAGAAAAATAAAAAGAGAATAAAAAGGGCCGAACAAAACCAAATAGGTTTCTTCACCGCCTCTTTATTGCAACAGAAGAATAATTAAAGGGGTTAACCAATTATATCTATTTTGCCGAATATGTTTAACTGTAACTTTAACTATGACATCATGGCCTCTCCTTAACAAAACTACCTCATCACGAAACGCATGACCACGACCGAGTTACAACACGGGACTACAAAGGCGGAATTTAAGTGATATGCATGAATTGGTATACTTGTAACCAGCCACAACTGACAGCAAGGTAGAGATTCTCGGCCTTTCATATCCTTATATTTGCAGCAATATTCAAAACAAAGCGTTCCTTATCTCTTGCTTTTATACGTAGAATATTAGGGAAGTTTCGGTAAAAATTTAATTTGTACTTGAAAAACTACGCGCCTCCGTGCAAATATTTCAGTATATTAAAGTTAGTTGGCGCCTTTCGCGATCTAAAGGAGGTGCAGCCAGTAGCCAAGAATTGCGGCGCTACAGAGGACTCCTGTCAGCAGTCTCAGTCCGTAGTGCCAATAGCCGGTGCGGGCTAGGTAATTTTATTTTTCTTTATTTATATCTGCCCACCATAACATTTATTAGCAGTCATGGCGGAATCGCCTGTGTTTACAACTTTTATGACAAACCAGTGAATGTCGAAACTATAAACTAAACTAAAAGGTACATTAACCTACGTAAACTATAAACGAGGTGCTCGTGTGCTGCGTGAAATTATCCAGAGTCCTTCATTATGATATGCGCCATAACCTGAGTCGAGTTGAGATGCCAATATCAAGACTCGCAACTATATTTCAAGTAGTAGGGATCACAGAAAAAAATAAAAAAAAGTTACAGGTAACGTGTTGCATAAACTGCATGAAATCGCCTTTTTTCCACAATTTTACTCTATATGAATCAGTTTTCATACAGATTAAAACAAGCTGCATAGTCTTTTTCCGCACAGGGAGTATCTAAATGAATATCTTAACCAGAACATGCAGTCACAGTAGATGGCATCCTCTTCGCTCAAATGATCAATAATTCGCAACAGTCATTCTTGCACGGTGATGTGGTCATGAGTTGCATAACACACTTTTAATTTGCAAACGCTAGTTTTTATATCCGTTATGTCTTCAATTCTGGTATGTTTCCTTGTTCACATATGTTTTTAATATACTTCTCTTTCTACTGATTCGGCGCCGTAGATTATGCAGTAAATAAAATATAAAGGTAATTTTGTTCTTTAAACGGTGTACGGAAAGCACAATATATATGTAAGGCCGCTATGGCACCGTTCTTATAATTCAAGTTTATCCTATTTTTTTCGTCTGCTCGTCACACAGACAACGAGCATGTCGTAATAAGGACTATTATTCCAGAAACAGCTTTATTAAAAAATTATGACTGCACATAATGTCATGCACATTTAATACTGTGCATGACTGCACAGTATTAAATACTTTGCAGTCATGAACCCGCAAGCGTTCTAGTACAAGTAAGAAGCTTCCTTTCCCCATGGTTCCTTATTGCGGGCGTCCGAAATATATATATGCAATCTCGTTAGTTGGCAAACATTCACTTAACCGCACTCCTATGGTTTACTTTTACCGGATATCTTCGATAAAACGTCTGGGTGTACTAATGAAGCGATCCGAAAGGAGCACGCGACGTGGTTCCACCCACGTTAATCCTAAATAGACTAGTTAGCGTTACCGCCGAAGCACGTCGTCTGCTTCGTGAAAATCGTCAATCGGCTCTAAAATTTTTTGGCTCCCTATTTTCAACTTAGTAATGATTCCTAAGGTGTCAGAATGAAAGTTCTGCATGAAATTGCCCCGCAATTGCTTGCATATTCTTTTTTATACCTTTATTTCGTTTCGGTTTCAAGTGATGGGTCTCAGGTCAAAGTTTATTGCATATATAAGTCAGGTGAGGCATAAAAAGATGGCGATGTTTTCCCCGGTTCGTCGTTTCAATCTACCCCAACGTTTATGCTAGCCTGTCTTCCAGGTCGAAAATGAGAGCGAGTGAAGAATAAGCGGTTATATCGCAGTCTTTTCACTCCTGATGTGACCTATACTAAACATTACAGACACTACTGATTTGATGAAACCGAGAGCGGAACGGCCAGAGAGACAAAAGTTATTAATTTGTTTTACCGATGTCAAGCGAATGCCCAGTTTCGATTAATGTAGGCTCGTCTCTTCAGCGGCATTTCAAAGAAACAATAATAAGCAACCAAAATTTGGTCTCTGCATATTCCTTTCAGGCACCATGCAACCTTTCGAATGCTGCGCTACTCTCGTTCCCACTTTCGTATGCTGGAGTGAAAATACTCCACTGCACTGCCGAAACACTTTACGCGCACGCATTGAAGCTATTTCGAGAGGCAACCTTTTTCTCGTTCAACCGATGTTTAAAAGCATTATAATATACTCGAATACAATATAAAGTCTGCAGTAATCGCAAAGCACAATTTATTCGTGGCGCAAAATAGTCTGAAAAATAGTTTTCCTTCTTACCTAAATAAAAAGGCAACCATCAAACCAAATTTTACGTTCAAGACTCAATGCCCCAGGCTTGTTTAGCGCAGTCGAATATATATAAAAAAAAAACTGCTTTTATTTGCGGATCAGCGGAATAACACACGTCGCGTAGCACGATCCCTACGATAACTACTATTTTTTAAAGCTATACCTACTATACTGTGTAGACAGGTGTACAGAATGCAATGGCACTAGGCGGATACGTCCATATGTTTCGCTATTTCCTTCTCCCGACGTCTCACAGCATCCGTTCGCAAATTCCTGTAATAAAAAAGGCGCCCGCTTTGCTGTCGATGACATTGAGAGTAAGTGCACAACAATGGCAGAGTAGTATGGGTCAGTGCTCCAACTCCATCTGCGGTTTCCGGTTTTCATTTTATTCATGAATCGATGGGCTTTGACTGGCCAGCGAAAGAAATACAGGCAAAAGATCGAAAGCGCACAGTGTCGACTTATATTATTTATTGTCCATGAGAGTTGTTCTTAACGAAATTAACGATTGTAGGGCTCGTAAGGTACTTCCGGTGTTTGGCAGCACCCAGTATGGCTCACAGTGCACCGCTGCAGTGCACTGACACTAGGCTGACGACACTGGAAAGCCACAATCTATAAGAGACGGATGATTGCAATAAATGATTTTCCCAGCACCAGGTATTATGGTGAGTGCATGCGAGGGCGCATACTGGCAAAAAAAAAAAAACAATAAAAAACTGGACGGCTTGATTAGGTTATGAGGCGAAGATAGTAAGAGAGAGGGAAAAAAAAGAAAAACTTTGCGGAGGTTTGGGCCGGTTAAACCTATTTATCCGAACGTAAAATTCGGTCAGGTACGCATTTCATCTATAACAAGACTGAGCAACGAAGCGCTGGCAAAGCAGTTGCTAAACCTCCCGCTAGTCAATATAACGGAGAGCTTCCGAGCGAGCGTCGCAACTGCTCCTGCCAGCGGTGGGTCACGTGGAATGCCGTAGCTGACTGCCACTCCGGGAACTCAAGGTCAAATGCGTAAGTTGAATGACCTTGGGAGTTGCAGTGCGAAGAGTAGAGCACATTCTCAAAAAAAGACGCCTCTCTAATAAAAAAATTTAGAAGATTAAGATTGTCGCCCTGATACGAGGCAGAGACACAGAGAGGCAGAAAAAAACCTCTTAATAGGTTTTGGTTTGGGGCTTAACGTCCCAGGCGACTCAGGCTATGAGGGATGCCATGGTGGAGGGCTCCGGATATTTCGACCGCCTGGAGTTCTGTAGTAGGCACTCATATCGCACAGTACGCGGGCGTCTTGCTTCTCGCCTCCATCGAAAGAACAGCCGCCGAGGCCGGGATTCGATCCCGCAGCCTTGGGCCCAGCATTCGAACGCTGTAACAGCTGAGCCCCCGCGGCGGGGGCTCACGTGCGTAACGATTTAATCATATTTCCACAGAACAGTTTTGAGGGTAGCCTAAGGTAACTTAGAAACATAGATAAATTTCACTGTTGGAGACTCTTTTGCAATAAACTATATGTTTAATTTACACATTTATGTCGAGAAAAAAGTTCGCATACGGCATGCTTTCGTAAATATTGATTAAATTCATCCCACCCAGCGACTCTTATAGCTTCAGTTGGCGCTGTAGCCAAAATAACATGCGACCAGTTGTCTTTAAGGTGCTGGCTTTATTTAGTAAGAATCCCCTCCAAGCAACCGAGTTCGCTGCCCTGACACCTATTCTGAGGGCATTTACGCATCCTTAATGAGAACTCGCTGTCCGGACAATGGACAGAGTGAAAATGCAGACAGACCATTGAAAACCATGAATTTTTGTATTGTTAATATGGAGAGTGATCAGAACAAAATCTTCCCTTCTCTAACCAGATGTTTCATTCCTTGAATTTTAAGTGAAGGGTGCCAGAAGAATTCAGTGAGAAAGTGCACAACAAAACAAAGCGGGTGATTGTTGGAAGGGGGGGGGGGGGGGGGGGCAGATAATTGTATTAACGATGGTCAAAGTGCGTCAACTTCAAGCATATTCGCCCGATCGCCCAGCAAAATTTTGCTGGTTGGATAGCAGACTTCTTCAACAAAGCGTTTTATTGGCGACAGGACTATGTACAAGGCTGCAAATGAAAGAAGGCCGACCAGGCGTAATCGAGAATCAGCGCTCTCTCCCCTTTTGACGTCATTACATCTCCTTAAATCCGCTTGTCCAGGATTCGGTGGCACATTTTACATGTAGGGGGGTCTAGAAATGAATGTACAGAATTACATGGCAATAGGATAAGAGTAAGTACTAATCAACTCGATGCAAGGGAAATGCGAAATAAGAAAAGTATAGTTATCATGACGAAATAATCAAAATCAGGTATGTGGAACATGATCAAAAACTGGTTGGGGTTCAAGCATGGCTTGAAACTGATGATACGAGAGAGTGTAGCCACGATATCCCAATTAATACTGGCTGTCAATCCGGGTTTCTTTTTCATATGATATAAACACGGGAATGGGAAAGTGCAGTGCCTGCCACACGTTTTCTGTGGGCACCTGAACCGCACTGTATGGGAAGAAAGGAAGGCGGAAGTGAAAGTGGAGAGAGAAAAAGAGGTGGCGTAATGGAGGGCTTCAGAGTAATTTCGACCACCATACATGGCTTACCCTCGTCAGTTCTCTTTCGGGATAGAATCTTTCATGTTTTGGCGCTTTGCAAAGAGCTTTTTTGTTTTTTGACAGTCAATGCGAGTTCCGTGCCCATATAGATATCACACCTCTCGAATCTCTATGATTACATCCCCGAGGTCTACAGGAATCCCCTTGAAGCTCATTATGAGAGGCCTAAATAATTTTGTTTAGAGCACGGGAACGCCAAGTAATTCTGAAACAATAAAGCTTTCAATGCGACAGTTAAATGTAGGACAAAAAACCAAACGGTATGTTGAGGTTCAGCACAAGAATATTCTTGCTGAATATGAATCTCCACGTAAACCCTCTCGCCTTTTCTTGACCCGCTTTTTCTTTTCATTCAAATTTTGAGAATGGGGCACACTGCATTCTGGCAAGGTCTTACAAACACGAAGCATCGCATATCATAACACTGGAAGAAACAAAAGTCAGATCGAAGCCACAAGAAAACACGCAAAGGAAAAAACGGTGCATTGCTTCGAAGCGAGTTCAGTAACACGCATATCTCGCCGGCACAGGTTAGTGAAACATCGGCGTACTGAACACCGCTCTTTCCTGCATTAACGACTCTCCATACGTGACCGCATTGGATATTTTCCTTTTACCGAGACGGGAACGTTGCCCCACTACAAAACCTGCGCAGTGCATATATCTGGCGTTCCCGTAAAGCGCGGCCTTCATCCAACCTTGTTCGCGAGAGTCGGGAGTAAGCGTACGAATAACTTGAACGCCCTTCCCAACCCGTCGGGATCATCATCATCGCGGTCCGCTCAAACGCGCCATGAGCGCTGTGTACAGCGTATACGCCAGGCATGTGGAATCGTGGCTGCAGGTTCAACAGGGCATGGTCTATTCCATATGCATTCCGGGAGAAAAAATAGGCAAGCACGGTCACGAATCACCCGCCCCCAACTCGACGCAGCCGGGGACAAAGAAAGTGCACTCACCAAGCTGGCCCTAATACACACTCTCTCATACTTGCGGTTGTGCGTGCGTGTGCGCTTACGTTGGTGCGTGATAGCGAAATTGTGGGTTACGTGCGCTCCCCGCGCAGGTGATCCCGGCGGTTCAAGGTCATAACCGTTAACCTTTACCTCATCACTGGCTGTCTTCGGTAACGCCTTTTTCTTCGCTGTCGAGGTCTAAGGTAATCTCGGACTGCGCCATCCTCAGTCTCTCCTCTCCTGTTCTTTTTTTGCTGCTTTCCTGAGCTGCACCGTTTCCCCGCGCAAATTGATGCCTCACAGGACGGCGCGGTGTACAGGATGGTTCTCACACTTAAAAGGGGTGCGGGGAACGGAGAGAGGGTCGTCTTTCTCGAATCGGGTCGCCAGTGACACTGTTTATAGCAAATGATTTTATATTTTGACACTCTTGTGTAAGCTCGAATTGAAGATCCGAGAAACGTATACACTATATACACTATACTTCCAATGTCCGCCACGTTCAGTTGCAAAATCTGATCTGGATAAAGAAAAAAAAATGCACAGGTTTAACGTGGTTGAATCTAGTAGTTCATCTTGGTAGATGGTAGACGCATACGACCTCAACACTGTCTCCTCCTCATCAGCTCTCAGAGGCGCGATCGTGAAAAGGACCGTGATATGTGTTGAGGACCAAGGTTGCCAGAAGCGATGCAAATATAAAGCCCCTCGTTAATCCCGCCGTACAAACGTCCCTGCGTTGATTATATAGGGCAGTGTGTCTAACTAGGGATCCAAGGTTCGTGGAAAGCTGCATTCTGATGTCACCTTATACCGACTTAACGGCGAAGCCCGAGCTGCCAACGCCTGCCATATAGATTATGAGCCGGTTAACCTTCGAGACGTGGAGATATCGCAATAAAACAAAGCTTTGACTGGCAGGATGGTATAAAAGAAGAAAAGTCATCATTTACTTCTCCCTTCTGATTTTCTTTTTCAAAAATTATTTTAATTGCGTTTAAGTTAATGAGGATCAGTTTCTGAGTAGAGTGCTCGTAGCACTCAATATGCGTAAGCTTTGTTTTTCTCTGCGTGCATAAGTGCGTGTCTCAGTTAGACTAAGTGAAGATTTTGGGTCAGAGGGAGACGAGTTTGGAGGGGGTGGGAGGGAGGTAACTTCATTAGCCTTCTACAAGTGAAGGCCTCCACTGAGCACCTTCGCTTTAATTGCGCAGAAAATTTTGCTTCGTTTCGCGCTATTTGGATGCATACCTTTCCGTGTATTCTATGTGCCGTATGTGCGTGTACCTGTATTTAACGGACACCGTATCTTGCACATTTTGTCTTCCTTTGTTCGAATATATCAATCGTGAGTGGAGCTGTATGTGCGTATGTGTGCTGTGAGATGTCAGTGCATCTTGAAGTAGCTCTGGTAGCCGAAATATCCGGAACCGTGCACTACGGCGTCTGTCATAGCCTGAGTCGCTTTGCGACGTTAAACCCTACAAACCAAACCAAAATTTAATTTTTGCACAAAGCCTACTGGAGTAATGAAAATACAAAACGCTTATGGTTTTACGAAACAAAAGTCACCATAGCACTTTTCATGACAGGTGGAAAGCTTGGGAACGGGCGTGGCTGCACTGGAATTCAGAAGAGTAATAACCGCGTTAGAGTAATTAAGATGAAGAGCAACTGAGCAGTATATTAAATGACGTTAAAGATGTTCGGAAATATATGATTACAACATTGAATGAAAGAACTCAATATTGCGAGCATAAATATCCTGTGCGGCATTGGACCAAATGAAACTAGCTAGAGTGGAACAGATAAGTGGTATGATCAGTAATATCGGTAGCATCCTTTCACTAAACGGCGTTCTCATATTAAAGGTCCACAGTCTCTAACACACGTCGTGGGAGACCCGACACCGCTACTGTGTGCCCCACAAATTAAGGGGTAATCTGTAGAGGCCATTTTCTTCTAGAACCTCAATACGACGCTTATAAATGGCCAAGGAAATGCGTCTGGGAAATCCCAGTTACCTTATGTCCCCGGCCCCACTGGCCTTCAGTAGTGCTGACTATTGCTGGGAGCAACCTGTGGAACCGGTCCTAATAAAAACATTTTTCACCACACCCAGGTTTCACTTCTGTCTTTCCTGATGTATTACACCCACTTGTGATAACGAAGGCAGGTGTACAAAATGGATATCTGCTATACGGCACAAACAAGACTGCGCCTCACGTCGGAAGCAAAACACAGCTGAAACAGATAGCGAAGACCTTAAACACGATAAAACCAGCCGGTAAACCTCCGGTACCCTTAGATGCCTCCGCACTAATCCCGTACTTGCGCCTCGCTGCCGTCTGCGCAGCTCATGAATAATGGAGCGAAAGACGTTGCACTCAGCTCGAGGCGTCGGGAAGTGCGGCTTATTGCAGGCAGTAAAAATCGCACCTCGCCAAAATTCCCGACTCGCACCACGCCCATTTCAGTTCCTCCTTTCTTAATGAAATATAAAACATTCCGGCTTCCCTATGCTCTCTCGACTAGACAGCGCCAGCCTAGGCGCGCACCAACCCAAGTTCGGAGGTGTCGATCCGCGGCGGAGACGTCGATGGCCCTTCTGTACACATGCCTTGCCCGCCTGCGGCGCCGAGCATCAGAGCGGCGGGGCGCTGCAGCCAAGGGAGTGTGCGGAGAACCGCGAGGAAATCCAAGTGGACCGCCGTTGTCAGAGGCGAAATACTGTTATTACGGATATCGATCGATAAATTACTTTGATCATTAACATCGGCCTCGCTGCGTACGAGAGAATCAAGGCGGAGAAAAGCGCCAGCCTTGCGCGTCGTGGACCACTAAAGGAAAAGAGAACAGCCACTGCGAGTGAAATCACAACAACAACAACATTCAGCGGGGTTTGCAAGGGCAATTATTGCCCCGAGTTTTTGGGTACGTGCGAGTGTGAGCCTGTTCAATGCTAACGGAGCGGACAGCGACCGATGTCTGTGTGGGTGCATAACACTGCCGAGAAAGTCGCGAAGGGCCATTAGCTCCGTTTTCTATCCCCCCTCGCCGTTTATTTTCTGGTACGGGGGTTTTCGTGTTCCGCGGACCTTGACCCTCATCTGTGGCGCCTTCGTAGCTTTGTGCACCACCGTTACTTAGCGAGATGCCAGATTTTGCGGTTCGGCTCACGCAAGAACGAGGGATGCGGCCGAGCCGTGCACGCTCATTAATCGTTACAAGGTCCAGTGGCGTATAAGATGGAGGGACACTGATACTGAGCGGGCAGCCGGGACCCAAATTATGAAGCGCGTAATTGTACGTAGCATATACGTGACGTGAGAAAGTGCATTTCACTGCTTGTGTATACCCAGGGTGCGCCAATGTTTGTTCTGTACTGGGTAACAAGGGGTCTAGTGTTTCTTTACTCTTACTTTTCTCACCAGAGTACCGTTTAGAAGCAGACTGAAGTTACTAAACTCGAAAGGAGAGACTGCTTTGGTAATGAGCTAGAATAGCATCTGCGGGCGAGTATGAGTTAAAAATAAAGCGAGCACAATACGTAAAAAAAACAAAAAAGCTTCAAATAAAAAGACACAACGTTCTTAGCTCGTGCTAATGCAAATAGCTCTATCAAAGCCAGTAAGCACTAAATAGGACTGGAGTCTGAAAAAAATAATAATAAAGCGAAGAGCTGCACGTGCATGGATGAAACTGGTCTCAGTTCGCAAACTATTTTTATACGTTTGCAGTCTCAAACTTTAGAAATGAGCGCCTGTGATCACAGTTCCTTCTCTTGTTGTCTTGACCCCGTTCGCAGGCCATGCGGGATCTTTAAAAAAAGTCTGGTACGAGAACCTACCCTGCAGAATGTAGAGGCTGTAGAATGAGATAGTATACAAATAATTTCTTTTTTTTTCTTCTTTGCGTGAAGCTTTAATTCCTGCGCTTTGCAGGGAATAGATAGACACCGAGGTTGAAGAAGACACGAAACCATATCAACCTCGCGACCAAACTCATAAAAATACCATATTCCGAGTGACGTGACCAACAGTATACCGATGCGACAGATGCGTGCCCTTGCCTTCACAGCCCTTGAACTGGCTGTTAGTGTGAGCTTAATCTTGTTGGGGAACGGAGTGCAGCCGAAGGCTGTCTGCCTTCACTACCTCTATATATCTTGACCCCGTTTGAAGCTAACCTAGCCTTCGAATATTTGTTATTGTTTCCCCTTGCGTAGCGCCTTAAGCTCCCTTCCCCTCGTGGATCAAGTTCAATGGCCCAGCATACTAACCACTTCCCAGCGTTGTGGAGTGGCTGCTGATAACGAGCGGGATAAAAAGATCGAACTTTCTGCTCGATCAACAAGGCGAGGAAAATGTTCACATGAGAAGAAGCACTCAGCCAGTCAGCGAAAAAGGCAACCTAGCGATCTCCGACTACTATACGTGCACGCAACCGAAGTTGAACATGCATGGGCGGCTGCGGGGCCCGGGAGATGGGAATAGATGCGGGCGAGCCGGCCAGGATCTCGCCCCTGCTTCTGTCTATGGCGTGCGGGCCATGGGAGGAGTAGCACGCTCGTCGGGGCAGACGCTGGATGTTCGATATTTGCATACGGAACAAAGGCGCTGCTTGCACGCCTACACGCCCGGCCGAAGAGAAGGCCTCACGGGCTGCGCGGTTAAATCTTGCTCCTTCTGAACAGTGGTACGAAATCGTGCCGGCGCTAAAGAAGTCGCCATATCAAGATTATCTCTGTTCTTGAGGTGAGAGATAAATATGGGCGACATCTCCTGGTGTTTTTTTTTTTTTTCTTTTTTTTTTCTTTTTTTTTTTTTTTTGAAGGGGCACCTTCGTGTATTCCAAGGGAAGGCGAACTTTGCAGGGGCCGACATATTCAGGTGTTCAGGTGTTTTGCATGGGATCAGGACGCTTGCACGAGTAAGGCGAGACAAGGTGGACGGAGAAGACGTAGGACGGTGTTAATTGACAGCGATATGCAACGGGGGCAAGAGTCTGATTGATGATAATATAATGATGCCGTGGTACAAATCTGCTCGCGTACTCAGTATTCGGAACGAATCGCGACCCAGCAACGTTCGACGGATAGTCGACCATCCTTTTAAATATGTAATAATCAACATATCGCGTGCAATGGCGTAACCTGCTAGCAAAAGAAAGAAAGAAAGAAAGAAAGAAAGAAAGAAAGAAAGAAAGAAAGAAAGAAAGAAAGAAAGAAAGAAAGAAAGAAAGAAAGAAAGAAAGAAAGAAAGAAAGAAAGAAAGAAAGAAAGAAAGAAAGAAAGAAAGAAAGACTGTGGATTGAGGCTGTTGGAAGAAAAAACAGAAAGAAAAACAGACAAGGAGAGAAAGACAAAAGGGTTGGCAGTGAGATGCACTGAAGAAACAATAGCCGTCCTCAATGCCATAAGCTGTATCCTAATCCAATATACACGAACGCGAACACAAGGCAACAAGATTTAGAAAACAAATTTACGCACCGTCCATTCTGCAGTGTATAGAGTGATTTTAGAGCAACGTATATACATCGACGCAGGTGCTCTAACTCTGCGCACCCAATACAGGAAGTGGTTGTAATTTCGACGCAGTAAAGTGGTGGAAAATCCTATTGTGACAAATTCGAAGTGTTGTACGCTCGCACGAGGGAGAGAGAGAATGAGGAAGAGAAAAAACAGAAATGCTATAGAGAGCAGTTTGAAAACGTCAAGAAGAAGAAGGAGAAGACGTCAATTGCTCCGTTGTTGTCTTCAGTCCCACTTATGATAGAAAATATTTTGGCGGCGTGGATGTTAGCTTAAAACAGGACCTTGAAGTTGAATCCTGACCGTCAGTCATGAACGTTTCGGATATTAGCCGCCGCCTTTCTTCCTGCCGACCCATCGTCCTGCCCTTCCATGGAAGCAATGGAAGCTGGCGTCCGGGGCCTCCACACTGTGTGCGGACCGGCGAATTAGGCCATCCTGCTGCACTGCTTGCGACTTGAAGGTTATCGCAGTGGTTCTCTTCAGGAGGGGTGGAGGGGGGGGGGGGGGGGTCGGCGAGGGCTCAAGCGGGACTGCGCCTTTTACGAATAGCGTTAGAGACATTGCTTAAAGAGCACGTGTCCTTCAAAAGCGCGCGTCTTACGGCTTGAGACAAGGGACAATGGTGATGGCGTTCCCGAGATTCTAAAAACTGATGAGGCTTAAACTAACGGCCGGCAATAAATCTTGAAATGCAACCACACGCTTCTGTAACAGTAGTGAAAAATACTTGCTAGAAATTAGTTACCCACACTATTCAGCTCTTTTTTAATGCCCGCCAGCATTCGTAATGTTGTGGCCGAGCCGCGTTAAGACTCCAGAAAGCTTGTATTTAAAGTTAGTGGCTGGCGCATTGAGACACTTGGTGCATGCAAAACTTTCCACAGAAGTGTACATGCTTTTTCAAAAGTAAGAGGAGGCTTTGCGTTACAGCGCATGTAGAGCATTCTTGCAGCACCAGTGAAATCCCTAATCATTGAAGGTGAAGGACCAGATGTTCCCCCGAGCTTGAATAGATTCAAAACAATGGAGAGCCATTCAAATATCAAGCCAGCGCTGCTCATTAGTCACCCTTTCTGGTCTAAACTTTTGTCAAAGGGTGCACTTTACGCAATTCACAATGGACACGGCAGCAAATTGTTTGTACGCTGATAATAACCATGCAAAAAGTATTTCCAAAAACGTATGGAAAGAAACCCGTGCTTGTCTTCATGTTTTTAAATATTCCTCCAAGCATGTTTGCGTCACTGAGCCTCACTGCGTGGTTACGTTCCCAATATGACTACCCAGTCAAAATGCCACTGCAAGAGCATTTCATGCTAAGAAAAGAGGCGTTTGTCCGAGCTCTCTTGCCAGCTTTTATTTGGTTACTGGTTCATGTTCCCTTGACTACACGCTGCCGCTGGTAGTTTTCAATGGTTGCCCCTCCGTTTCTGATTAGGCTGTCCAGTACCGTACCACATGGTGCGCGCATGTTACAAGCCTTTTAATGGCACATAATACGATAAAATTGAAAAACAAAATTTCGATTTTGGTATTCTGTCTAAAACATATACTGAAATATTCCTTAACATTTTCACTGGCAACGTTATTCATTTTATGCTTTCAGCCTCTTTCCCTTTTAACGGGGCCAGAGCGGTCCGTCTTGAAAAGCTGAGTGGCAAGAGGCACGCACACACGCACATACACACACGCGCGCGCGTGCACACTCTCTCTTTCTCTCAAAAAATAAAAGTGAAAATTTTTAAATCTTAGCCGATGCTTTAACACCAGTAAACATAAAAAAAAATAATTGTTTCCAACCATGTAGTGAAGCATTCAAGGTAGAACTTGAAGGACAAAATCACTGCGAAGATATTACACAATACGGGTGCAAAGCAAACCGCGTTGCCGATGATTTGGCAAAAACTGCACCTTTATTCTGTGCTCGTCCTGCGCCGTGTGTGGGGCGCAGTCAAATCCTTTCCTTACCAATTTTTCAGTTTCCTTTTGCTTTCGCCTGTAGACATAGAAAACGTGCGCAAGGATGTTTGGTCCCCATATTTTCGTACGTTTGTTGCCGACGCTGGCCCCTGTCACTGACTATATTTCAGTTAACATGCGTGCAAAAACCATACGACAAACGAGAATTTGCTGCTAGAACGCACACTAAATCAAGTCTTGTATTCACAACGCCTGTTTGTTAGCAACAAGCTCAGCCAGGGATTGCAAGCTATGTCTACATGGGTGAACCCCAACAATCACGAGTTATTTAACCACACTGTCTAGAAGCGCGCCCCAAAAAATGATTGGATTTAAATGCACATCTCCAAATTTGCATTTCATAGTCATTCCCAGACACAAACAGCATGGCTGGACCTAACGTCCTGTGACAATCCCGGTCATATTCGAAGAAAGTTGGCATGTCACCGGCGTGGTACATTATGATGTAGTTGCATGATGACTGTTGGTGACAGTACTTGCCTGGCAAGAGGCAGAACAGATCACGAACGGGCCAAAGAACTGAACTCACACGTGAAGAAGTTTGTAGCAATGGTACAAACTACATGGCTAGTGGCTATTTGTAAATGTTTCATTGCGTGTTAGAGGAAGAAAAATAAAGTAAATGCATGTTTCCTATATATGTCACTTTTTGCTAAATTTAGAAATACTATTAGACATACTCGAACACATAGTTCGTTTTCCTTCGGGTCCATTTCGATAGCTATTGATATTTGCAACAAGGACTACCTACGTGCTGCAATATTGTTCACTGGACTGCCAGTGCGCTAGCACTGTGGAAGCTGCAGCGAAACCGGTTTCCGACAGTCCAGTGAGGAAGAATTTCGACATCTTTCCCGCCCGATCCAAACAAAGGTCCTTACAGCTTTGCTGAGCTTTAACCGTATACACCAAAGATACCGTTTTGTTCTTCTAGAAGAGTATATTGATTCAAAAAAGAAAAAAAAAAGAATTATATTGGAGATGAAATTGCAAAACCGGGAATCTGTAGAAAGCAGTAATTTTAGTGCATTTAAAATGTGGTGCGGTGCGGTGTTGTGTTTTGTGATGTGGTGCGATGTTGTGCTAGGTGATATGGTATGGTATGGTATGGTATGGTATGGTATGGCACAGTAAGACATGGTACGGTACGGTACGGTATGGTATGGTATGGTATGGTATGGTATGGTATGGTATGGTATGGTATGGTATGGTATGGTATGGTATGGTATGGTATGGTATGGTATGGTATGGTGTTGTGTGGTATTGCACGCTAAGGTATGGTTTAGTATGATGCGGTGTGACATGGGATGATATGTATGGTAATAGGATTCTGTTTACAAGGGTTAACGTCGCAAAGTGACTCAGGCTATGAGACGCCGTCGTGTAGGGCTCCGGAAATTGAGGCCACCTGTGGTTCTCAGAAAGCTCGCAAAGTACTTGGGCGCATTGCTTTTCACCTCGATACCTCCACTCCCCTGACGCATCTTTCCTAAACTGCACCCACATCTGGCTCCCGGCCATCAAGGACTCCCGGGCAATGATAAGGTCAGGTGGCCCGCGCGCTCTCTCCCCGGGCACTCAAACTTGTTCTGGAAGCCTACTCCGAGCCCATCCGATATCTAATTACATTCAAAGACATAACTGCGTATAAGGACACCACCGCCCCTTTCCGGAACCCTGTAAGGGTCTCGAGATAGCGGACGTAAGGCTCCTTCTCAAAATTTGTACGAGTACAATGTTGATCCCAGCAGTATTGAAACACTTCAACAGAGGAGTTTGATGGAGGATGCAGCCGGTTTGGAGCGAACTTCTCGGGCGTTTTCCACATGGTCTGGCACGGCCTTTCCAATCCTCACTCTTCCGAATCCTTCATCGCCCACTCTTCAAGCGGACCTGGGATGCGGCGCTACTCAGTTGCCATGACCTATACTAACGAACATTGGTCGCCAGGGCGCAAGAGGCATTAGGTGCCATTGGGACTCCGGAATAGGAGCTCCACCTAGATTTTGTGAGGATCTGGGCCAGTAGGGCTTGGGTCCAAACACGACCTTGGACAAAATAACTAATAAATAATTACCACCACCACCATCTTCAAAAAGCGGCCGCCGCGGCTGGGATTTTATCCTGCGTCCTGGGTTTAAACAGTCGAATACTGTAGCCACTGAGTCACCTCATCGGTGCGGTATATAGCATGATATGGTAACGTACGGTAGGGTATAAAATAGAATATGGTGTGATATGGTGACATATGGTATGGTATGGTACGGTACGGTGTGACATGGCATGGTATAGATGTGGGGTTAATGTCTGAAAGCGACATTTGCCATGCGGAGCGCGAAGACAGTAAGGGAGTCAGAAAAAAACATCCAGAGTGAGCTATGTAGAGTAGTTTCTCTTGAAACTTATCATAAGTATGCCCGAATGTATGATATAAAGAGAGGTTTACAGGGAAGCAAATAGTCTATCATGTAGGACACAGTGTAGGCCCTATACTTTCCCTGAATTTGAAGGCTTGCATAGGATAAGTACTCCAGATAGGTAAATCTAATTTCCTTTAATTACTGATTTCTCTCCCTTTCAAGCTAAACTGCAAATATTGTTTTGTAGCAAATATTTACAGTTTCGTGACATTTGTTTGGAACTACAATTTGCCTGCTGCTTTCGCAAAATAAAACCCTAGTCAAAGAAGCCTATTATGTAGATGCGTTCCGTTCAAGAGTAAGCGGAGAGAGATCAGCTTCTACCTTTTCTTGGTTTTCTTCACTCACCAAATGTAAAAAACTGTCGCTTTTACATTCATTCATTCATTCCTGTGCGCTCCGCGACGATGTGCGCAAATGACTCGTTGATATTTTATGCTCCCCAGAGTTGACATTTCTTGAAACATCGTTGGATTAGCTAGCGGCTGAAAAACAGACTCTTTCTTTTGCTGATGGGGGGAGGGGGTATTGAAATAATAAGCAAAAAAAAAAAGGAAAATGGTGTTTTTAGCCGCGGCAATGGCTTATTAATATCTAAAGCACCCGAACTGCGTCCGGCTGGAAAGAAAAGGGATAGGGAGAGGAGAGCGAAAATAAGTACAGAGGGGAGCGATAGCAACAAAGTATAGTGGGAGATTCGAACATTATCTACAAAATACAAAAATTGAACGACTTAGACTTTTTGGCATAAGCGAATTACCTGAGTGTTTCAGTACACTCTTTTGTCATTTGGATACCTTAGCACGCCGGGTGCAGGGGCTTTGAACGCAGCTCGTAGCAGAGATCGCTAGTGGTATAATTTATAAAAAATCTGTGGCCCAAAAAGCTTCAACCTCATCTCCTGTCTTCTACTAAGAGCAAAATAAACCTTTCAAAATAACCGCGCAGGATTAAAGAGATCGGTCTCCTCACAAGAAGTAATCAAATAGCATAGTGCCCTTTCCAGTGTTCAGTAAACATAATCCGACTTCTCGTTTTCTCTGACATGCAGTCAAATAATCAGCTGAGTTTATAGAAAACACCAGTTTAGCTTTCAAATACCTTTCTGTAGGGCAGGAATGTGAGTGAGTGTATGCTAATAAAGCGACATTCGTTCACTCTCACCATTGGTTCCTTTGTTCTCGTCCTAGCTAAATCGCGAAGTATGGAAGTCAATGAATAATGCCCAGGAACGTTTTGACACACCAAATACGTAGGAAACCTATTTAGTTTTACCTTAGTCTCTGCCTCAAAGAGCCCCTCAGCAGGTGTTTGCAAGAGTTTGCACCAATCGCACCAATCGCATTCGCTGTTGTTCCCTTTCCGCGCTGCAGCTCAGCAAACCGTTTTTCAAGATACCCAGTAGAAGCATTTTAAAACAACTAAAACAGAAACACAGATACGGATACCAGCAGCAAGCAGCGTGCATTGCCAGAATACCTTCTCGCCACATGTCTGCTATTGCTTTACAGCATCCGTTCCACAACAGTTGGCATGAGGTGCATCATGCATAAAGTTTCAGTGAACCTCGTGCGCTCAAACATAAACCAGGTGTATTTCGCAATTAAATTTAGGTGTGACGTTATTCTTTTTTGCATATGTGACAACGATCACTATTTTGAGAAATACCTCTCCAACTATCCTACTTTTGTGTCTGCTTGCCATACCGGAGTCATCAGGATACGTTACTGTCTGTTCACGGTGACGTGATGAACGCGAAGTCTTCTATATATAACGATGTTAGAGAATGTGCAGCTGAAAACGGTGGTTGAAAATGTAGCTGATATATTTCACCAGAAATATAATATTTCTGGTGAATATTTCACCAGAAACCACAGTACCTGAAGTGGAAATGAAGCGAACGTGGAAATGCTAGGTGCTTATGAGCGCAATCAGGAATTTATATGCATGATGTCCAATAGCCATTAATTTTGGCAAGGTAATGCGTGAGAAGTGTTTTACTATCGACTCAGACAACACACCAACTCCCAGGGACGTCCCGTTTAAGTCCCTACCTCCTACATCCTAACAGAGTAGACCGCAGGACGTCCCTGCGAGCTCCCTTCTGGGATATGTTCGAACCTGCAAAGAAGGATCTCCGTGGGATGTCCCGCTTACTTGTCCTTTTATAAGACCCTGCTAATATATTCCAGGGCAGCTGTAATTAAGGGATCATGCACCCTGTCGCACGAAAGCGAGTGAACAAGAACCACACAAATTCGCTTGAAATGTCAAAAACAAAAGGCACCATCACTATAACTAGAAATTGGCGCCGTCCCTGCTACGATACGCAAAAGTTGCTAGCTAAATTTCAGTTGTGTTTTTCCAAGAGTCTGTGTTGGGTGGTTGCCACTGATTGTACATTGTGTTTTTTCAGAGCATAAGAACAGCCAATGTAAGCTCATAACTACATTAGCTGATGCATGGGAATTGGTTCCTTTGGAAAATATATAAAAGGCGGTGACGAAATATGCTGCATTACATGCAGCCTACCATGATGCCACCGACAGGCAACCGACAGAGGTGACGTTCAGTATGAATCGTGTTCGCAAAAAGGGCACATGCCAATTGCAAGTTAGACGTGGCGCTCAGCTATCACTGGGTACAACTTCGTGGAGCCCAACTTCTCCAAAGAACACAAACCAGCTCTAACTAATGGCTTTATTTTTATTGTTGACAAAGAAATGAAGTGGGCTCAATTAACAGAATGTGGCATGGGACCTTGGTTAACTGTACAGCTAACAAAATATATATCTATCCAAGGGATTATTTTATATAGCTTTGCACATATGCAGTTTATTGCTTGCACATATATCAGACACTCTTGTTGTGGAAAATATATAGACGTGCTTGAGACGTGTGGTAATCTCAAAATTGTGACTTCTCTGTTATTTGCAAAATGTGAGTATGCGCGCAAGTTCTGTGTGTGAAATTTCTCAAGGACCGCAAAGTTTCCGCTGTGTGTATATTATGCATAATATGCGACACCCGGTATATAGGCAAATGCAGAAAACGCATGCAGTGTTCAACGCCCCCGAATATTGCTTTGCACGTGGGCGTTCATCGAGTAAATGAAATGTTTTTTAGCTACATATTACTGTATATGTTTTGAATCGTTAGTTGAACACAAAATAATTATAACAAATTTGGGAATGGTCACCTCCAGCATAGTGGTCTTTCCCATTGAAATTCAACTCTTCCTCCAATTTTTCCCGAATCATTCCTGCCCTAACTGTCCCAATACAAATTAAAGATGGCAACTTGAGTCTGCTCATAACACCAAAATGAGGTGAGATTCATATAACTGCATGCTTCTTACGAGGCCTCGAAAAGACAGGGCCTAGAATAACAAGCAGAGGAAAATCTAAACAATGTCCCAATAAGTTCCTAAAGTATCCCAAACATGTTCCCCCTCTGTATTGTTTGGGACGTCCTGAGGAAGTCACTTGTTTCATTTGGGATGTTTTCGGGATTTCTGTGGGACTTCCCGGACTTCCCTAGGACATCCGAATCTCCCATAATAGGAATCCGCGGGAAGTCCCTGGGACGTATGTGCGTTGTCGGGGGAATTTTTCTTATCCTGTCCACGGCCGTACATCTTGTCAAGTTTACAAGCTGTAGGATGCGTATAGTTTACAAAATTTGCACTTGTTTTCTTTTTTTTTCTTTACAAACTCAAGAGGACAAAAAGACCGTGGAACGCAAGCATAACAATTCTTGTTCAGGTTTAGTAACTGAGAATCGAGAGCGTTTAATAAGCATCCTGCAGCCTAACATCCGTAAACATTTACTTTCTTTTACACGCAGATAGTTCCATCTTCACTGCCCCGCCCGTAATAAGACGTTCTTTCCACCCAACATACATTCGTATCGAACCACAGTTTTCTCGAAGTAAAATGTTGCTTCAGTGTTAGGCAGCCCGTGTGTGTACAAACGGGTCACTTTTCTCCTAACGATACAAAAACGCGCCAAGCGGTGCGACAACCAGACCGATGTTCCGCACGCGCCTCCGGCGCCAAAAAGAATTGAAACAACGCGAGACCGAGGTTTACGTGAAGTGTGCACGCTTTAACGCGCTGTAATGATCAGTAATTTCCCCTTCTTGTTCCTCTCACATGGACGCGCCAATCGCGTCCCACCGAAGTTAAAGCTCGACCAAAACGAAAAGCTGCGAAGAGGCACAGGCTTCGCGAATTCGACCACCGCTGGATCCTGTCAGTCGCGGTACCGTCGCAAGTACGCGACGTGTGTGCGCTGGGTGGACAAGCGGAGCTAAGAAAAGAAAGTCGCTCGAAGCCATCATGCCGGCGCCGTTCGCATAGCGGGAGCAGCGGTGCGCCGCGGGGTCAGCACAGGATAAGCGCAAGATGCGTACAGCGCGAGACTCGAAACGACTGGTTCGCAAGCGGCCACGTTCGTTCGTGTTTGCTCAAAGCCACGCGTGCGCATTTACGACCGCGTGCGTAACTCCTGCAACGCCACCAATCATCGCGTCCACGAGAGCCGTTACGAGAACCGAAAAGAGAGAAGCAGCAATGACGGGAGAACGACGCGCGCACTCAATGGGACCCGCGTAACGACATTTGCGCGCACGAGAGAGAAAGAGAGAGAGGCACACGGGCAGCCCATGATTACGCTTCGAAGAGGCTGTAAGCATTTATTGCCAGGACGCAACCGTGTTTACTTGTAATGCCTCTAATTATTCGCAGTCGGCAGCAGGAGACAAATTCTCACGCACCACTGATAATAAAATGCTACCATTACGGAGCTTTCGCAGGCAAGGTATGCTATCACATCACCGCAACGCCAGTGGAGCCTCATTTTATCCCCTCCACGTAGAGAAAGAAAATCTTCTGCTCCGCTTACACCTATTAAGGCGTCCGAAAGCGCTGCATGCTGGTGCATGGATTGGTATGGCATGGCTATAGTTGGCGATTTAGCCTCGAGAGACTGACAGAATTTTACCATGTGTTAAACGTGTTTATTGCACGGCATACAAATTGAGGTACATACGCTGTTCAAGTTTTTATCAGACACCTAGCCTCAAACTGACTAACAGATGTATGTTAAGTGGGAAGTGAAATTGTTTGGCACCACATCGAACGCTGTGCTTAGAAAACGGTTGCTTCACGATGTTGATACGAAACAGGAAAAATCTGGCGCCACATTAAGGTTAGTCAGTGATGCCGGATGAGCAAACGGCCCGCCAGAAACAATAGGGGGGCATCTATTGCGCATGTCGTTGTCCCACTCGCCACTTCGGTGGCTCCACAACGGCTGGCGCCAGAATTGTCATGGCAACCAGCGAACTCGAAGCGCTTTCGCAAAAACGTCAGCAGACACCGATAACGCACGACTGGCTCAGAAATGCGCCTACAAGTCACGTTGCGGGGAGTTCTTCCACTATGTGCCTTCACCAAAGATTTGTAATGAGCTAACAACGAAGCAAGGAATCCGTCCGTCATGGAAAGGCGAACGACTGCTCTCGTCTATTCTTTCTGGATCCCTCCCCTCTGAACTTCTCGCTGTACTCTCCCTGGCTTTTCTATTCCTGTCAGCTTTTCTATTCCCAACCACAGCTCGAGTGTTCGAGGTATTAGATAGCAATCGATGTAGCCGCAAAAATATATTCCTTCCTTTTTATTTTTTGTTGTATTAAGCTACAAATAACTCTAGTACTGTTCATACTTTTGCAGCTACTTCTACTACTGCCACCGCCATTACCCTAAAGAAATGTTATATTGGTAATAAGTCCGGGTTTCTAGAACAGCAGACATGTCTGCGGAAGAAGCGCGGTATATACAAACAGGAAGAAGCTAGGGATCAATTTTCATGGTGATGAATACGATGTGGGAAGAATATAACTGACATATAAAAGTTATCGAAGTCGTATCTGGCGGTATTGACCAATAGCTTGTCGTCTTTTTATATGGCCGGGCTGTTACTACATGAGATGAATGTCGTATAAAATAGCTCACTCTTTATAAGGATGAGGGAAGCGAAGGTTAATTACTGCCCGTGCAAAGCCTGTGTTCGTCATAGTTGTTTGCAGAAGTAGCAAAAAAGGTGTGCGTCTCCGAGCATAGCCCATATCCCGATATTCGGATTAACTTTGCAAAAAGAAGCAACTAATAACCCCGCTGATGCGCGTGTCTTGGTTCGTGGTCATTGTGAGTCCGTGCAGCGGAGTGTGACATGAAGGGAAGCAGGGGCGAAGAAGGGGAGTTGGAGGTGAAGCATAGGCTACAGCACGTAGGGCTGCATCTTTCCGTGTGTAGTGGTTACCGAATGCCAGCTAGCACTGATTTTCCGCATTTCGAGTTGTGTAATCGCCTATCACGCTGTCTTTTTTTCCCCCTGCTTTTGTCTCCTTACATTTCGGATTACCGAGTGTAGTATCCCGAGTACGTGCGAGTGGTATACCGTGTCCCGTACACCATTAGCTATTTTATGTTTATGTGCTTCTTTTGCTTTCTTACATCTCGGCCATTGTACAAAATGCGGTACAGAACGGCATACCGAGCGTTCTACCCTCATTGGGTGCGCCTATTCGTACCCCGAACGAGTTGCCAGCAGAACACAAGAAACACGAAACCTGCCAGACCATGGAAATTAATGCATATTACTCGATTTGGGGCCCCTGATTTGGGGAAATGAAACCGAGGGCCAACTATGCCGGGGAAATTAAGAGTGATGTAATGTGCAACGACTTTTATGGGGTTACTTGGATGTCTTAATCGCCCTGACTGATTTCTTTCTAGATTAGCGGCTTTCGGGCCCCATTCGGGCACAACAACGATTGTTAGGCGAGATTTGCCTGAAAAAGAAAACATTCAGGATGTTGGGCTAAATGTTAAACAATGTAATGTAAGGCTCGCTTTGCTGGATTTTTGACGGACACGTGTCAACATTCCTTTTACTTTCGTCGCACATCTCCATTACGCCTTTAAGCTCATGGCACACACTTTGGGTAATTAGAACACAATTCTTACAAGTGTGCACGACATACATGACAGTGCAGGAGAGAGCAAACAGCAGTCGTAGAGGAAGAGGATAGTAGCCGAGTGCTCACGCGAGCCTAGCGAAACATGCGCTCGCCCTATAGAGCATAACTCTAGTGGCAGCAGTGCAAGCTTTAGATTGCTATATGCATTCCTGTCGGAGTAGTATGGCGTGAACGCGAGAACGACAGCAAATTTACTCTTTTCTCTGCAGTTAGTGCGCATTTCCGCTGCGTCCAACCGACATGTTGTTTCCTTACGTCGTACACGCAACACTTTTTTAAAGCTCCACGCGCCAACCCTTTCAAAACTGCTTTCTCCGAACGTGCTAAAGGAAGCAGTGACATACAAAGATCGGATGAATGCCTGCCGTGGGATGCTAGTGCGTGAGAAAGTGTTCGAAAGCCCGTGACTGACCACGGCTTTCCCCGTCGCGGCCGAGAGCAACCTTCGAGAGACGATGCTCCACGTACGCGCAGGTCTCTGAACAGCCTCGCGTGACTCGCTTTCACGTCGCGTGACAACCCCGTTAGAGCAGGCCAAATCAAAACAAAGGGAGGAGGGAAGACCGCAGAAACGACGACGACGCGCGTAATTGACCGTCGAAGGGGCCACCGGCAACTCGTGGATCAGGTTTCTGCGTTCGGTCTTACGCGACCGAGGAACGGAGTTTCGGGAGGCGGAGGAGTTGCAATGGATTCAAGACGAAGGGTCCCAGGAGGGAATGCGGTGCATTACGTTTGTATATGGGTGTAGTGCGCGTTCGAGGTTAGTCTCGGCCCAGCGAACCTTCGCTCCTCGTCTAGGGTGGACGACCTCGACAGCACTGCGTCAACACGAAACTTATGCGGAACGCGATGTGAAAAACGGGTGCTGTTGCCTTTGCTCTTTGCTGTCCTTTTCCTTATTCAGATGGGGTCGCAGTTTGTGGTCGCAGCTGCTCGAGAACGCGCAACCTGTGTGTCCCACGGTTACGCTTCAGTGTTGCACACGTGCGCTGATTTGAAAGATGACCCATACTAAGGAGGTATACCCAGTGTTTAATTCAGGCTGGTCTCGGCATACCTCAATCCCTTCACCAGTATTAGACTGCAATGACTGTATAAATCTAAAGCAGACAACCATTTTCATTCTTGTTTTAGATGGTCAGAATATTGCTTCTGTATATTTGGTTATTTCACTGTGATATTGGTAAGAATGACTAACGTGTCTAAAAAAATCAAGAGACGGAAAAAACGAAAACTTAACATCACTATACAACGGCTGGGAGAAAAGGGAGCCAGTGCTCTTAAATCATGAGTTCGTCCGCTTTATTCTTTTTATTTCAATTTGTTTCACCTTTTTGTTTTGTTTCCACTTCGCATTCAATAATTTTCTTTTTTTACAGCTAAATATGTAACTGAAAAGCTGTCTCCAACCCAAATTCTTCACCGATCCTCTTGTGTGGGTATGTGGAACCTGTTCTAAGGTCAGCAGCATCATGCAGAAACGACCGCAATACTGCACGACAGTGGAAAACACAGCTGAAACCTGCATTTGTAAACCTTCACGAGTAAAGAATGCTTGCAGCTTCCTCACGTCTAAAATGGCTTCGAGCTAATCTATTCTTTTTTTCTTTTTGCTACCTCCTAGAGAAGAGTGGTGATGTTTTTTTTTTTTTATAAAATAGACATTTCGTGACTAATATCACATAAGTCATGAGTGCTGACGCTTTGTTTATCTGTGAGGTGTTTAGAGCACACAGGTAGAGAAAACAGATTATTCATTCAGGCCAGTCTCATAAAAATGAGAAAAGAAATTAATCTCTTCTAACATAATTTTTCCCTGTTGTACAGAACCGAGCATAAACAGCCCGCCAGCGGCTTTATCTTTCTCCTATTTTATTTCCCTTTCCTCTTGCGCTCGTCAAAATAGAGATCCTCCTTGACTGCAGCCAGACTTTAAGCACTGGGTATAGCCGAAGGGAAAGCAATCAAACAGGTCTTCTCCTCTATGTCCTGAAAATGAGTATCCTCGCAATCGATTTGACGTAGACGAAAAAAAAAAATACTATGTAGAACATTATTTATTCGTCACGTTCACACTAACTTGCGATAGTCATGCTCGAAGAAATTGACTGAATGATATGTACTTCGGCACATAGAGTGCTGCTTGTGTGACCCTCTTTCTTTACCAAACCTCCACCGTCGTGTCGGCAAAAACCACAGAGATTTTTCTCCGTAACCAAAGAGAAACAAGAAAGCTGAGCGACGAGCCGGAACGACACTATACATCGCAGCGTCAAATGAACAGCTCTACTTCAATTTGCCATTTTACTAGTAGCTGCGTATACTTGCGCCGACCCGTGGTTTTCGCTGACTGCAAGGTAATTATGGTTTTTGACGCAAAGGACGCCGGAGTCACTAGCACAAATCCCATTTTCGCACCGGCCGTGCTAGAGGTGGACAATACAGCCGCCCTGAACGAACCGCCCTCTGAATGAACCCGCCTGTAATATGTCTCAATTTTTTTGCTCACTTCTTTCGTCATTATATTTTCTTCATGCAACCACTTTTTCTGATTTGCTGCCAGAACATCGCGGGGGTATGCCTGCTGTGCTGTTATTAGAGAACTAAGCTAACAATAACGCAAAGTAGGCCGTGAGTTGCACTACACGTTACTGACTCAAGAAAAAGAACAAGGGCCGCTCTTCACGCCCTTCTCGTCTGCTGTGTTTTTTATACCATGCCAAAGTATTGCTCAATCTGCGGACGGTGTCAGAGATATAGAGACCGATGTTTATAGCTGAAGCCAAGGTGAACTCACCAGGCAAAGTTGACAGAAGGGTCGATAAATGTAGATTTAAGAATCACACAACGGAGGTGGCTAAAATTGGAGCCATCTTACATGCATGCACAAATCCGACATTCTCTCAAAAACAACTCGTTCACTGGCGGAGGAAACACAACTTTAGTTCTCGAAAAACTAGCCGTTCGTCTTTCAAGTGAGGACACCGCAAGCATTTTAAGTTAAATGAAAAATGTCTGCTCTGCGTGGACTGAACGGACTAATTGCAGACAAAAATTCTAACGAGAGGACGAACCGCAACACACGAAAATAGGACCCCCTTATGTGCGAGGGCGTGCAGAAGGAAAAAAGAAAAACAATTCGCGGTTGCAGAACAACAGCAAGAACAACAACCTTGCGTCAAGTACACATGCGATTGAATAAAGTCATGCTACTCTTTCTATCAAGTGATTTAGTATAAAGTAAGGCCAATGTTGAGTGATCAAAATTGCTAAAAATGTTTCGGCAGTTAAGTTTATACATTAGCTCACACACTGAAGTTTGCTGTAAGAGCACTTAACCAAGCGCCATTTATTTCTGGAAACATCCTAACATTGGCGCACTTTGTTTACCAGTACGGCTGTTCATTACTAATCTTTGCCATCGACTATGATGTCTTAGTCTAATTCGAGCTCCACTCAAAACCTAAAGGTCGTGGTCTAGAGCCAAAGTGTTTATTTTTCGCTGCTATGATGCCGCTTGTCTGGTAAGTGCTACCATACGGAACAAGAATTGCTCCGGCAATCATTGAAGTGGATATGTTTTCTAGGTACAGCTTCCGCGAATTCTCTGTTGCTACCTTTTTTTTAGGGGCTGAACGGTTTAAATCCTTGCAGTTAATCCCGAAAAGTACAAATGGTTGTGGCAAATCAGCCCCGTAAAATGAGCAACCTCTCACTACCAGTTAGTCCCTTGTTTTTCATTTTTCTTTAGAGTGTGATATGCGATGATAGAAACCTATTCCTTATTTTGATGCTAGCTTTAAACAAAAATCCAGAATGTTAATTTTCTTTCGTTAAAGCACATTTTTGCTGCGGACAAAACAGGAGAATTTCACTGTTAAATTCGCAGGACCTGAGGGACCAAATCGAGGTGAGGCTGATCTAGGTTTCTTGTTTTAGCTTCTTTAGAACACTGTGAAAACTACTGCGAAGCGTGGCATTGAAAATGGTTCTCCAATTGTACAATTTTGGCTTATTGTTTCACGACTCACATAGAAGGGGGTGCTTGTACTGAGGGCACCTGGAGCGTTCGTACGCTATCTGCAATTCAGCGAGAAGGCGTCTGCCAAATTTCAGTGTGTAACACAGCTGCAGTCATTAACATCTTCGTGAGCTTCATAAGGCACGTTAGCATGTCCGTCCTCGAGACAGCAGGTATAGTAAGCTTGCCATAAGCCTACATGCCCGAATGCCGGCGTGGCGCCGAAGGCACGGGACTCATGCTCAACTATACTTGAACACATATGCATGGAAGCCAATTCTTGACGCTTAAAAGCATGTGCAGCCCCTACGGAACTCTGACAGCTTGACCTTAATTTTCCCCAAGCTACTCATTGGACTATGCTATTATGGCAATCGATTAGTTCTCTCATTTTACTTACCCCTTCCTCAGTGTGGAAGCGCCAGGGTCACCTTACCTTTAGGCGACCTGTCGACCTTTCCTTTCATTAAATTACTCTATTTCTCCGTTCTGAACTATTGGCTAAATTTTTTTTTAGGAATTTGGGGTTTATACGGGCATGACTTCTTTAAGCATGCAATACGCGCAGGTTATTATTTGGTTAGTTAAGATTCTGAAACGGTTGTTGTTATTGTTGTTATGGTTGTATTGCGGCCAAACAGTTCGTTTTTCTCGCAGTTCTCACAGGTCAATAAACCAGTAATGAAATATTCTGTTCGGCTCATGAAAAGGAGAGTGATTTCGTCTGTTCGGTAAATGTGGAGTAAACTGTGTCGCTAGGCTGCTTGGAGAGGCCTCAACACACTCTAATTATTTACCCTATACAACAGTGCATTGATGCCAACGTCACGTTTAGCACTTCTTGCTGCAGCAGTGCAAAATAAGAACTATATTACTGCCATCCGTGTTGGCAGTACTACCTGTAGGGAGTATGTAACTAGGTCACAGTGACGGCCGGTTAATGTAGCACGGAGAAAAGGTGCAATCATATCTAATATCCTTATCATCTGCTACGGATTGCACTTCTAAAGCTGATCTCTGCGTTACAAAATGGCGCCAGTGACGTCACTTGCATACCACTATGCTAGAACGACTACCATTCGCACACACTGATACCGCCACAGATACAACTTCTTGTTGCTGCTACGACTTGCAGGTTACTAATAATACTGTTTTAATATGCCACTACTATTGCTGCCATCGAGTACTAATCATCGGCTCATGAAAACAAATAAAAAGTAACCCGCTGCACAGAAGAGGTGTGTCGCCAAACCGGGCCGCAACGCGTGCAGATGCCGCAGGAAAAAGAAGCAAGAAGGGGCATTGAAAAGGTGGCTCCCTGGAACAGGAGTCAACGGCCGCGATATAACGCATCGCCCGCAAAGCCGCATCACGCGCTATGTATACCAACGCACAAGGTTACACGCACGCAAACGGAGCAGCCGACCGCGTGCTGGCGTCGTCGAAAAGGAAAGCGTCGCTCATACAAACACACACACTGGCTCGCCTCCACAGAGACGAGGGTGCCAAACGCACGCACAGCGAGTGCGGCTTTCGCTTTAAACGTATGCGCGTATATGTTCGGTGTTGCTGCTGCTGAGCTTGACCGTGATATCTCGGGCCCCCATCTGAATGAAAGCGCAAGGATATCCAGACTGGTAAGAGCGGTCTGAAAGAATAAAAATGGACGAAAGAAAAACGCTTCTCTCTCTGCTCCGCTTGTACAGGTAGAGAGACCGACCCACCACTTTGCAACGGCGAACGCGTGCATAGACACCGCTCCGGGGAGCGCGCGGTTGCTTGGAAAGGGCGGTGACTTAGGCTCCACGGTCTGCCTTCTCCGCAGCTGACTCTGCTGCTACTGCTGTCGTGTTTGCTGCCCGTGAGCGGCGATGCAAAGCGAGGAGGATTGCCCGGAGGCTTCGCGCTGCAGAAGGACGCCTTCGGCCTCCGTGATGTAAAGAGAAGAGCACAATTTTTTTTTTCGTATTTTCAAGGGCGAATAGTGCTTTCTTCTGCTTTGTTGGTTCGCTTCCTCGCAACACACATAACGAAACGGTCCGGCGACTAGGCTGCAGCATCGGGCAGTTGGGACTAGCCACATAAAAAAATAGCAAGAAATGCATCTACGGAGAAGACGCCGCTCGAGGAAGAGAGAGGGGGGGGGAGATTATCACGCTTCCTCGTAAGAGACCGTGCAGATGCGTGCATACGTAGTTCTTAGTGTGGTTCCGCTGCCGTGTGCTCAGCAAATTTGCGCCTTCGACCAGCTGGGAGGAGCTGTCATTAGGGGAAAATGCATCACACGGCAACGAAGACACCGATGAGGAAAGAGAGAGAGCGAAGGGGTGGCGGAATGATAGAACAGAAAGAAGGAACGGCGCTGCGACAACGAACCGCAAAGAAAGCAAAGCGGAATCCTCTGCCAACTGCTCAGCTCAATTTGATCATCGCCAGTGCAGTCGTACACGTGCACAGGAGCAGGGACAAACCCGCGAGGTGAGCCTGCGGTGGAATAAATCCGCTTCGATAGAGAGAGTGCGGTCTCCATTCCGGGTTCGATGTTTGAAAGGGTCCCGAAACAAAACAGAAAAAGAAAACGAAGTTGAGGTCAGTTTGTTGAAACACGCTTCCAAAAGATAGCCGGGCGCGGCGGCTCTAGGCGGGCGTGTGTTGTGTTCGTTGCGCGAGTGCAGAAGAGGTAGTAATCCCGCAGGGCGGGACAACGAACTGGCCAGCGCGGCGGGCGTCGCATGTCTTGACTATTTTTAGCTGTTGGCCGTCCTTGTGTTCCTTGTTTCGTTGTAACGTTTTGTTTTTTGTTTTTGTTTTTCTTACGCGTGCTCTTACACGTTCGCGCAAGCATGCTATGCGAAGACGAGTTGAGCTCGTTTTTATGCGCTTTCGTCGAACAGAAGGTCATCAATAAGCGATGCAATCTCGACAGCCGAGCGCGCTCGTTGGCGCTTTGCGAACGTGTCTATACAGAAGCCTCGCGGCCCTAGACGTCAAGGGAAGGGGACGACAAGCCCGCTGGCTCTTTGGCGAACAATGGCTCTTCGTGGAGTAAACCAAGCTCTCGCCGGTCACTTTTCTTCGGACATGAAGGTAAAAAAGAAGGAAGAATGAGCGAGCGAGAGCAGACGCTTGACACCAACTTGACCTCGTTTCCAGGAGTTCGAAGAGGAGACGCAGTGATCGGTTCGACCGCGGTGGTGGCGTTTCGTATTTGTACATCTATTTCTGCATCTTGTTTTGCTGCTTGGCTTTCTTTTTTTTTTCTCTCTCTCTAGAAACAACGCACGCTGCGTTCGCGTGCTCAGGCAACATTTAATGCGGCGTAACGGACTGCTTCGACGCGCCTTCGACTCCTTTGAGAGCCCCTTCATTATAACGCAACACGAAGGTAAACACACGAGGAGAACGAAGAGTTTGTTAGCGAACAAAAACGAGGCCTCCTTTGGTGAGGAGGAGGGTTAGAGGGAGTGAAAGAGGCGCACTGGAATTCTATTGATGAAGGTATTCAGGAGCCTGAGACGGCTCGTGCATGAAAAAGGCCGGTTGAGGTGAGATTAGCATGTGCTTAACGACAAAGATCCCCAGACGATGCGGGTAGCGTCTTGTGCTGGCCTACTTACCTGCTGCTCGGCAGGCATAATTACGACGTTAGAAAAAGGAAGGAATTAAGAGACGAATTACATGCGAGAAGCACCGACGATGAGTGTGTGCGCACTAAAGTAGACAAAGAAATTTTCTGCTTCTCCTTTAACTTTGTGAACGCTTGAGCACACGGCGGTGTAAAGGAAAACCGCACATGGTGAGCCTTCCTTGTTTCCTAAAACGTCGGTGTCGCCGTTACATGAACTAGCGTTGTCACGCTCGTAGTCACACTTGGGCTAAATTTAGCACTAAAAAAAATAAGACGGCAAAAAATCACTGATCCTCTACTCTTTTTGTGCCTAGACACCGGACACACTTTCCTCCAGTAAGGTGCCTTGCCTTCCATGCAGGTGACACGTTGTATGACTTTCCGGGCTGCTCTCCGACATCAACACCTTTTGATGTACTCAAGGGAGGCGCGTGGAAGCTGTTATCGCGGATGCGTAATTTAAAGGTGGAGCTCAACTGTCCCTCACACTCTAATGTTTTTCTGCGTAAAATATATTTGACGGTTGCTCGCGTTACTGATATTTGGAAATCAAGAAGGAGAACTGGGTATGGCCAGGGCATGTAGTGCGAAGAGAAGGTAACTGATGGTCACTTAGGGTAACAAATTGGGTTCCGAGGGAATGAAAGCCTAGCAGGGTGCGGCAGAAAGTTAGGTAGGCGGATGGGGTTAAGAAGCTCGCGGGGGTCGAGTGGATGCAGGTATAGCACAAAACCGGGTAAATTGGAAGAATATGGGAGAGGCCTTCGCTGTGCAGTGGGTATAGTCAGGCTGATGATGATGATAATGATGGTGACGATGATGATGACGTTTGCGCGGAAGGGAAACGCGGCCATGTCTCCCAAGTGCAGCACGAGAAGAGGTCGACGAGTAACAGCGGCAGCGCCTACACGTGTCATGCTAGCGCCACAACTATCACGAACTGCAAAAAGATTCAGAATGCATCATTTGTGAAATATTTATTTGGGAAAGTATTGGGTATATAGGCGCTAACTTGAGATAGAACCGCAATTGCATGCCGTTCTCAAATTCTACACCTCCGCATATGGCGAAATACCAAAAGTACTGTGCTCAAGTTTCTCATTTCCCAGTATTGTAATAATCGTCGGCCAGTTTTTTGTTTTCTTTTTTCTTTGTTTTCGTTGTGAGTTCAGCTACAGCTCTTGGTCTGTTGTCCCTCATGAGTAGAAATAATTTGCATTAATTGAAAGCATTCCGTTCTGCCATATCTTTGGACCGACAACGATCTGTGACGTAAGCAAGACGCGTTGGCTCTGCTCTCACCGGGTTGAGTCCACTGAAGGTAAAAAATAGGCTTTGTACCAAGAGGAATACATGAAAGAGAATGTTTCTCAATGCAGTTTCCTGATTGCACAGGGCACCTATGATGCCATCTTTCGGTTCAGGGCAAGCATAGCATCCAAAAACAGATTACGAAAGTATAAAACCTCCTTTCAAGGGCAGAATGTTTTTGAAAGCACAGCGACACGTACCAATCTAAAATGCTTGCTTTCCCGGAGGATGTGAACAAAGCATTTTCAACGCGGTTGGGCTCCTTTCAAGGGTGGGTTTACTTCTCAACACTGTAGACCAGGCCCAGTGCCCCGTCGAAGCTTCACTAACTTAAAGTGATACCTAAAGCGATGCTCTACAGATGGCGTGGCCACTATGCTGCAAGGAGGTAAATTAACTGATTTCAGAGGTAAAAACACCTAGGCTTTCTTGGGGAGCACTCCCTTTGAGCCCACCAGCATACACTGATGTCCGGGTTAGCGCACCACTTGGAAACACGTATTTGGAATTCACATACCAGGCTGGCAGACAACTCAACGGGTCTTTTGCTAAAGTGCGTCGCTTTGCTTCTGTGCTATTGTTTTATTAAACGATCGATGCTCTGCCGAAACGGTTGTCTCCACATAACCGCAAAAGTTTCGCAATGATGGCTTGCAAGGCTTGTCTTCGCTACATACATTCTCACGCTTAATTCGCAATGACACCGCGAATTTCCGGCTCAGCAAAAGCACCTCGCTCCCTCTAAACCAGAAGACCGTTTTGTACGTGCCGTGTGTTTGGATGTCCGTATAAACAGACGCGCAAAAAACCCCACCGCGCTGTTTCCAAAAGCGTGATCAGGTTAAAAGGCATTCGATCGCGGCATAATTTATCAAGAACAGCGGAAAGGAATTCTAGAGGAAGCGGAGTCATGACGTGGTGGTGCTCAGCTCGCGGAGGTTCCAGGCCACGTGTGTGCACTCTCTCAGCGAAAAGGAAGCGAGGCTTTCCCATCTGGCCTCTGCGGGCTACGTCGTAATCATCTAGCCGAATTCCGCCGCTGTTCCAGGCCGTCCGGACACGAGACTCTCCTCGGCGTCCGCGCAGGAAGAAACAAAGGCTCCCTCGTGGCACCGAGAAAGTGCGGATTCCGGCAGCCCGGCCACAGAAGCACGCGGCGTCTTGTTCCGGCTAGACGCCGAGCGTGACTCGCGCTCGCACGACGCGCCAGGCACGCGACCCACCCTCTCACCCCGAAGTTGCGTGCAGCAGTGCCTCCTGAAACTTGTCTCCAGCACCGCATCCGTTACAGTATACTAGAAAACGCGTAACCCTTAGGGGTACCCGTACCCCTAAATGCGTACCCCTCCTTGGGTACGCGCGCTTCCTGAACCGTTTCAGCAGGCAGCATCTGATCAAGCTATATACTGCATGGATGTCCTCTAAGGAAGTTCCGCGGGTTCCAGCCTCGTGATGTCGGCTACCAAGTCATGTTTCTTTCTTGATGCACCCCCATAACCTTTGTTAACCCCACCCTTCTCCAAATGCGGCCACTTTTTTTTTCGCCGCTAACAACAGCATACCGGCATTGCGGATTTGTCCTGGCGGCTCCACTTGAAACTATAGCTTAGTTTCGGCCGTGTTGCACCGAACTACAGCAAGTTACAGGGTAATGCGGACATAGTACACCTCCTCTGATGTGTCTGTGCACGCGTGCACTGTGTATGCTACTCGGAGACTAGGTATACGTGTCCGCCGTAACACTACGCGAACGCCTCGTGCGCGGAGGATGCGACAATAAAAGGAGCACAAAGGTAACGAGCCACGGGAAGAATGACAAACGAGTCGTTTCCGCGCTGCTCGACGAGTGTGT